>NC_141157.1:137947481-138259148 GCF_053477565.2 Lygodium microphyllum
TGGCAGAAGATACTTCTTCTGACACTGCAAATCCGTAAGACTTTGGCACATGCCAGAGGATGTGCAGGTTAGGAGGGGGTGGATGTCCTGCCGCTACCTGCACACCGTGTAAAAAAATCTAGAGTGTGGCCTCCTTTTAGATTTAGAGAGTCAATACCACTTTAGACATTAGTATTAGTGTCCATGATTCAAAATATTAGATTTTTCGGACAAATTTTTAGTCAATTTTTTATATTCTGGATATTATCTCTTGTAAAAATCCATAAAACTATAGATAAATTCTAGATTAGGAGGACATGTAAAAGAAAGCATGTAGCTTTCACCTCTTTTATGTAAAAAAAGAGATTAGCAAAATCGCGCGACGCATAATCGCTATTTTCAGGCAGTGAACAACACTCCGAAAGTGGGAGATGAAGAAGGAGAGGATTCTGGACAGGTGTCCTGCTATTTAACCCCCCTTTCAAAGCCATTGGATGCATCAGACTGGAAATCTTAGTAGCATAGAGGAATATATTATTTTGTATATGTTTTTGTCTATTAGAGTTATATTTTCTCATAATACTGTAAGAAACTGACAAGCTTCATCTCTATTAGTATTCTTCTATATTTTCTAATTCTTTTTGGGAGTATTCTTCTACATCTTCAATCTCTTCAAACCCCTTCTCTTCTGTCTACTCCTCTCCTTGAATCTATCTACACCCTGTTGTCTCTTATCTTCAAGAACTTGGCTTGAAACCTTTAACCCTTCTCTTATCTCTACCATCTCCGAAGTCTAAGCTCTTAAACCTCCATACATTCTTCTCTTGCCAAACCCCTGTGGGGTGGCCTTCAACCCTACGCACTACGACACCATTTCCTTATTCTATTGTCATAATAAGAATAAACAATAAAGTGATAGGAATGGGAAACTTCCACTATAGTGTACATGTATGTGAGAAGTGTGTACAAAGTAAATATAGGTGGCTAGGCACATGTGGCCTTTAATCGGCCCAAACAAACTTCCTCACTAAAAATTTGTGATGATGGTTCCACTTCTTCATGTTAAACAGCTTAGGCACTTGTATGCAATCACTAAATATTATTTTAAGAAAATAGAGATAATGCTCAATTATAAGCTAATACATGACAAAAACAAAGATTATGATACATAAGTATTATTGATATGATTTACAGCTAGTTCTTGGTGTTTCCCTAACATTAGAAAGAAATTTAAAACTAGAACAAGCTTCAATCTTATTTAAACTATGTATTCTTCCACTCCATCTCATCCTCTCCTATTCTCTCTATTGGAATTTTATTTCTTTGCTTAATTTTCTCATATGTACATGAACAACCTTTTCAAGTACTAGGGGAAACTAAATCCTAAGTAGTTCCAAGATAATTACACTAGATGTCAGCCAATCTAAATTCTAAGTAATTCGAAGATGATTACACTAGATGGAAGTCAATATATGAATAGTTTTAGCTAAGCAAGTCCACATTGCTACTAAGAAACACTTTACACACACACACACACACACAGAAGTGAGTAGGGTCACCAATCTAGTCACCAAGAATAATCAAATTGCACATCAAGAAACTCTTTATAATTTGTGATGGAAAATATTCCTGGGATCTCAATAAAAATTTTCTAATATGCAAGAATAAACTTGGGCAATGGGTCTACCTCTACCTCAATCATGTTGGACAAGAGAGCCAATCTACAACAAACAAGAAATTTGTGCTAGAGAAGGAAGCCAATCTACAAAAGAAGGAATTCAATCTACTAGAGTTGAATTCCTTTTTGAAATATTATAGAAAAAGTACAAAATTCAAGTCATTTGAGGCACACTTATAAGCAAGAGAGAGAGGGGGAGGGGGGAGGACTCGAGGGGGGGTCACTCATGAATATATGTATATATAACGTGAGTTCAAAATAAGGGGTTTTTAAACACCATTATTATACATTTTTTACATATAGAAGGGTGTAATATAAAGGGGTTACTTATAGATTAAATAGAAAAGAGTTGTGTTTTACTCAAGAAAAGTTCATAGATTAGGATATTTATAAATAGGCCATGAACGCATGTTATATAGAGAATATATATATAGTGAACCCCTGAGGGGGAGGAAGACATCGTGGACCCACTAGCATGCAACATAAGTCCCCATTACTCCACTCACATGCCAGTTTGTAACAACCTCCTTGCCCCCACTCCCTTGACCCCTCACCATTTATTGTGACACTATAACCTCATGTGTAACACTCAATGTTTTGATAATACACAATATTTTTCCCTCTCTTTTTTTCAAAATTTAGCAAATAAAACATGGAAAATCTATTTTAGGCATGTTTGTCCCCTCAAAATCGAAAAATCCACTTAGCAGGAAGTGTGAAACCAAAATCTTGAATCGATTTGGTTCAAACTTGAGTTTAAGCTTGTGGAACAAAGGGGCATGGAGGAAAAAACGTTTTTTGGGTGGGGGGGCGGAGGGACATTTTTTTGGTGCCCTCTCCAATCATTAAAAAATCCATTTTTCCAAGCCTGCAACCATTAGAGAAATGCTCTTGGCTGTGAGATACTCCATTTTTTCGCCCATCATGGCTCCACAAATGATCAAAGTTGATGCATTAAACAAAGACATCATTTTTTAGTCTTTCTCTCTCCTCTCTCCTCTTTCCTCTTGTGGACTGTTCTTATGGATCGATTTAAAAGAAAGGGGGATGGACTGAGATGAAGGGGCAAACAATGAAGTCGGAGCAGAGAAGATCGTAGATCAAAGTTGGAGAGAGCATCGGCGGTGGCAAAAAATAAGCATCAACAGCCTCCCAACTATGAAATACGAGCCTCAAAACCACGGTTTCTATGCGTAAGTGATCTTTCCTTTCATTTCATGAGAAATGGTTGAAGAAAGTGCTTGAGAATGATTGGTTTTGGTTCCCCATGCTCTATTTTCTCAGAAATATTAAAGAAAATCAAAAAATTCACTAGTATAATGATTTTTTCCTAAACATGCAAAACCCGCAAGTTGCGGTTTTCATGGAAATAATGAAATTTGGGGATTTTATTGGGTATGTTACTATGTTACAGTATGTTTTTATCGATTTTTACATGAAAAACTACATAAAAATGAACGTTGCACCTATCCAATCAATGCAAAACCTAAATGGTGGGAGGGAAGAGGGTTTGCACAAGTGAGTGGTCATTGAAAATGTGTTAAATTCTGATTTATTTGATTATGTATAGCATATAGGTAGAACACTGTTGAAATTTAAGAGAGACTAGTAGTATGAGGAAACTCGGTGCTAGTCTCTAGCAACACCGCAATTACGAGTAGCTTGGAAAGCATTAAAGGATTGTTTTTGCACCTCACATTGCTATTATTTTATCATAAAATGTTTGAGCACGAGATGTGTCATTCACAATTGCATTGTGCATATCACATGGTAACTCTTGGATACATAGCAATTGATTGCCAAACACATGACCTACGAATGAGTTGTGAGGAAACCCAAGCTATAGGCTAGGCATTGGGTTCTTTGGAAAATGGTCAAGTGAGGAAATTTTATATCTTGAAATGTCTGAAATATATAAGAGTGGAGTGTGTTCATATGTGCTTTATGTTAGAGCAGTGCATCTTGGGGCCAATTCTCGAGGTGTAGGAGAGTTGTAGTGGGGCCATCCCATTCAACCAGAGGGGTGTCTCCTTTTGTTGCATCACGTTGGTATACCACACCAATATGTTTGGGATCTCCCTCTGAGGAGTAAGGAAGGGAAGGAAAATCGTTGGACTACATTCCACTACAAACACAATATCTACATTAGCAATTAGGGCAATGTGTCCCTTGGGCGCTCCTAGTCACAAGGCCATGTGGGGTTGTCTTGTGAGTGTTAGAGAGGCTCGGCTAGTGCCTATAGCCAATTTTCGGGCCTATTTTAGGTCCCAATAGGTGTGTGGTGCATTCATTGGGGACCACTAATAAGTGGTGGCTTTCGAATCTTGGCTATAAGGGACCCATTATTTTTCTTACTTTCGAAATGGGAGCCACTTTGAAGCGATGGATATTAAATGTAGGTTGATTAATACTTTGTTCATTAACATGACGCTTAATTTGAGGAAGCCCTATAACTCAAAAGATACTTTGGCCATTCTAAATGGTTTAGTGGGATCTTTGGTTAGTCACGTGGTCGATTATTTTATCCTTTGCCCCCAAAGTGTCACCATGCTTAAGTTTGGGCCATTATGGGAAAGTACCCATGGAGTGACATGTGAGACTAATAGGTCATGTACATTAGAAAGTAAAAGTGAGGCTAAGAGGGCACATTCATCCACTAAGGATGATGACTCTTTAGATGAAAATATTATGATAACAATGGTTAATATGCACACAATAATACATGACTCTGATCCGAGAATACACCCAATGCTAGTGCTTGACATAGTTGGGTACCATAGTGCAATTGCTACAATCCATAAAGCATTGGAAGATGTCTATGTGTGTGGGAAACCATTATTAGCGGCAAGGAAGATTCTATTCGAACCTGTCCTAGGTTTTAGCAAAGTGGTGGTAGATGAGAATAGCATATCTAAAGTACCTCAGTGGTGGGGTAGATTCCCGATTGCATCATGTTGGACTCCCTAAACCACTCTGTGAGTTGGAAAAAACGAAAACCCAGGGAACTAGTGAATCTTCTACACCAATAAAGGTGTAAACAGAAGAGATTATAGAACCTAACATGCAGGTTTTAAGTCAGGATGAATATAAAGATTTTGATGACCCTGTCTTGATCCCAAAGAAGAGGACTAAATGTCCTTTTCCTTATAGGGATTTCCCAGTGTTTCATGGGATAGTAAAGGAGAATCCAATGTTTCACTTAAAAGAATGTGGCCTAAATTGCCTTACAAGTGGGTTTAGTGATATATATCGGATGCTCGTATTCTAAAGAACCCTAAAGGAAGAGGCTAGGAAATATTGGCATTAGAACCTCCCAAGAGGGTCAATTAAATCTTTCAAGGATCTGTGTGATAAATTCTTATATGAATATGAAAATAAGGTGCCCATGACTCAGTTCTTAGGGTATCTTATGGACATTAGACAAGAGTCCTCTACATCTACTAAAGAATATGCTAGAGCCTTTGATGATATTCTCAGGCATTGTCCAAGAAGAGCAACTATGTTGCTAGAGGATGTGCTATGTGAGCTCTTTATGAGTATTCTAGTGCTTGATACACAAATCCAAGTGAGGATGCGAGATCCTATGTCGTTAAGGGAGGCTAAGATGCATGCAATTGACTATGATAAATATATTCAAAGATGTTGGGAAAACTTTTGGAGTTTTCCCTGCTCACTATAAGTGGATCCTAGTATCTAGCCATTTCTACAAGGAGATAATTTATTTGTTGATACCCAAAAAACCTCTGTGGGGGATCTTAGAATCCAAAATCTCCAAGTAGGAAGTGGCAATCCTATGAGCACGGATAAGATGCATCTTGGTGGTAAAAATATTTCAAGCCAAGCAAGTCCCATCAAGGCTTGCAACAATTACATGAGAGATAGCTATGGAGGCACTAGTGACAAAACCATCAAGTCTACAAGTGTGGATGAGCATCCTATGAGTGGTTCTTATCTTCCTCCTAGTCATGCTTATAAGAGACCTATGCTGCCTATTAGTGAATCATGCTTTTGAGTAGATGCTATTCCTTTCAACAAAAGCATGAATCCTAAAACTAAGCAGTTGTAGAGTGGACAAACACAAGTAAAGACATCTCATATGAAGAAGGTATATGATGCCAAAGGTCCACCTATGCTTGATAGAAGTCATAAGGATGTGAGGTCATATGGCCATAGTAATAGGTCTGCATTGAGTCCATTAGACCAATGTGGAAAATTGATGCAATATAAGAATATAAAAAGCAATATAAGATGGGTTTGGAGACCCAAAATGTCTAAATATGTGGTTCGTGTGCCTGATGAAAGGCCAAGCATTTCATGTGGATATGCTTTGATGAATTTCCAAGTGGATGTGACTGAAGGTCATATTGATACATCTGACAATATACACTAGCCTAAGATTCATCTAGATGATGGGCCTAGGCTTGAAGCTCTACCTAGTTTGGGTCATATCATTGATATAGGTAATGATCCAAATAAGGAAGGGTTGAACGATCATAAATCTATGATTCTCCATGTAGGCAAAGTTTTTAGAAAGTTGGGATGATAGATCCATTTGAATAATAACCAAGGAGATGAGATATATAAGCCCAAGGAGGTCACTCATTCAACTCATAGTAACCAAGAAGGGATAGGCTTTATTGCTGAGATATCAGTAGAAAGGCTTGGACTAGTGGATCTACAAAAGTCCAAGATCAAGCCTTGAGCTGCATGGCATAAGAGATGGGGCTAGCCCTTACATCTCATGACATCTTTGGTTCGGCTAATCAGATAAGATGCAATGTATACGCCAAGAAAACTGTGTTTGGTTGATTAAAATGTTCTATTTCTTTAGGCCAAGAGGGCCATGTGTCTGTCTAGTGCAGGTGGGTTAATAGTTTCCTGTTTTAGTCTTGTGCTAGACAGATTTAGTAGAACTTGGGGGAGTCTTTGCTGTGGCGAAGCTTCTTGTGGCCCAATCCAGGTGATTTCTTTCCTTTTACGAGTACCTTGTTTTTACGTTGTATGTGTCCACGTACTTGTGGGGATTTTTTTCTTGTTGGGGACCGGAAATCAAGGCATGAAGTCCCAGGTTTAGTTTACGTGATTTGTTTGAGGGAGGTCAAAGTAGTCATTGCCTCCTGTGTCAAAGGCATTGTGAGGCTTTAACCCCTTAATCAGAAAGAAAAAAGAAGATTCCTACAAGCAGTTTATTATCGCCTTGTGGAGGCTTAGTAGGTTCTTGGGGGGGATGAGTAGACTCGGAGCCAATGCCTTGTCTTCCTAGGAATAGCAGCTAGCCAAAAGGAAAAGAAAAGGAAGGTTGGAGCGAAAATAAATGTGAGTGAAAGAAAAGGATTAAGTGTAGCCTCACGAGATCTTAGTAGGTTCTTAGGTACCGAATCAGGACTTGAGGCGGATGCCCTATTCTCCTTGGGTCATTTTACACTCAGCTTCCTCCTTTTTACACGCTTGAGTATGAAACCTTGAAATAAAAATATGTTATAAGAAGAAACTATGATGACCAGGATATAGGAGTCCTCACTTAGTAGGAGGTCTTGGTCCAGTTGCCCAAATTAGGTAGGTAGTTCAAACCACCACTAGGATGACCTCTTTGACAGGATTTTTAGCCAGTCCATGTTAGAGTAGTTAGTTAATGACTCGCTCTAGATTTATTTCATATTATGCTGGGTCTATCCCTTGTGGATTCTCATGTTTTGATTTTGTTAGGGGGTAGGGTGAGAGCTATTCTTGTTCTTTGTTGAGTATATTTTTCGAGACAGCTTGATGCTTTCTTTAGTTGTTGTTTCTGCAGATCTTTTTATGAGATTCAATGGGATAAGTCACCCTATCCCGTGGTCGCCAATGAGAGCAGATTTTAAATACCATTTTTGAAGCGAAAAAGAGTACGAGAGGCCGTAAAAGACCAAATAGTCATGCAAAATGAAATGGTTGTGGATCGATGAGCTAGAGTTTTCCTAGATGGAGTATCATGCCAGGGAGCCAATGCAAGTTTCAATTCATCGATCGGAGTCCGTCTGACCCTCCATTGAGTCCCCGCAAGGTTTCATATAGCATCTACATGATCCGGGAGCCGGAAAGTGCATCACTAGTCCCATGTTTACAGATTTTGGCATCACGAAGTCATCCTGCAGACGAATTAATTCCGTGAGTTTAAGCTTGTGGAATGAAGAGGTATGGAGGAAAAAACATTTTCTTTTTTTAAAGGGGGGGACCATTTTTTCAGCGCCCTCTCCAATCATTTCAAAATCCATTTTTTCAAGCCTACAACCACCATCAGAGGAATGCTCTTGGTTGTGAGATGCTCCAATTTTTTCACCCATCATCGCTCCAAAAATGATCAAATTTGATGCATTAAACAAAGAGATATATTTTTAGTCTTTCTCTCTCCTCCCTTCTCTCTCCTCTTGTGGGCTGTTCTTATGGAGAGAGGGGGATGGGCTGATATGGAAGTTTTTGGGCAAAGAATGAAGCCAAAGCAGAGAAGATTGTAGATTAGAGTTGGAGAGACCATCAACGACGGTAGAAAATAAGTGACAATGGCCTCCCAACAATGAAATACGAGCCTCAAAACCACGGTTTTTATACATAAGTGATCTTTCCTTTCATTTCATGATAAATGGTTGAAGAAATTGCTTGAGAATGATTGGTTTTGGTTCCATATGATGTGTTTTCTCACAAATATTAGGGAAAATAAAAAAATTTAGTAGTATAATGATTTTTCCCTAAACAAGAAAAACCCGTAAGACAATGAAATTTGGGGGTTTTGTTGGGTTTTTTGGGTTCATATGAGGTGAAAATAAAAATGGAAATAATGTTGAGCATACTTGATGAAGAAAAAACCAAAAATTTTGAAATGTCATAATTTTTTGTTAAATAAATATGTAAATATAGGGAAAATAAGAGAAAATTTAGTTTTTGCATCTAAAAATTTAGGAAAAAATATATTTTATGTTTGTGAATGTATAACAATGTTGGAGGATGAGGGATAAGCCTCAATGAAGCCTTTTTTCTATGTTAAAGTATGTTTTTATCTATTTCTACATGAAAAACTACATAAAAATGAATGTTAAACCTACCCAACGAATGCAAAACCTAAACGGTAGGAGGGAAGAGGGGTTGTACAAGTGAGTCACATTGAAAATGTTTTAAATTATGATTTTTTTTTATTATGTATAGCATATAGGCCAAACACCTTTGAAATTTAAGAGAGACTAGTAGTACGAGGAAACTCGGTGCTAGTTTCTAGCAACACGGTAATTTTATGAGTAGCTTGGAAAGCATTAAAGGATTATTTTTACACCTCACATTGCTATTCTTTTATCATGAAATTTTTGAGAACAAGGTTTGTCATTCACAATTGCATTGTGCATATCACATAGTAACTCCTGGATGCATAGCAATTACCAAACACATGACCTATGTTGCGTTGTAAGGAAACCCAAGCTATGCGCTAGGCATCGGGTTCTTTGGAAAATTGTCAAGTGAGAAAATTTTATATCCTAAAATGTTTGAAATATACAAGAGTGGAGTGTGTTCGTATGTGCTTTATGTTATACCAGTGCATCTTGGGGCCAATCCCCGAGTTGTAGGAGAGCTACAGTGGGCCCATAGCATTTAGCCCCAGAGGGGTGCTTGCTTTTGTAGTATCATGTTGGTGTACTATACCAAGATGTGTGGGATCTCCCTCTAAGGAGTAAGGAAGGTAAATCATTGGACTACGTTCCACCACATTAGTAATTAGGGCAGTGTGTCCCTTGGGCACTCCTGGTGCATTAGGGGGGTTTTGAGGTCTCGAAAATGCCTTTTAGGATGTGGAGAGAGAGTGCTCTAGACCAATAAGAGCAAAGCCTCCGTAACGGAACTTCTATTTTTTAAAAAATTAAAAAATTATTTTACAAAAATATATAAATATGATAATATTACGAATTTGTATTTTTATTATGTATTTTTAGTCTCTTATATTCGTAATTATGACATCTTTTGCATTAATGGCATAGAGTCTCGGCTACTTTTATTTAATGATGTTTCTAGATTAATGATAATGACTAATGTAATCGAAATTCAAATTGGTGAAAAGCATGGCGCTCAGTTTTTTCCCTCCTTTCTTTTATTCCTCTATTGTTTTTCCCTCCGTTATGGTAGCCTAGTCCTCTCTCTCTCTCTCTCTGTGTGTGTGTGTGTGCATGTATCTCTCTCTTCTACCATGGATACAAAAATTCGACCTTCAACAAGGCGTCCAAGCTCCCAAATCACATCCATATCAGTGTTTAACTCATTCCACACTGATGGAAGATGGATTCCTACATCATTAAGCAAAGGTAGTTGGATCACCATGCAACAAGAAAAACGTGGAAAAAGGCAAAGACATGAGAGCTCGTTTATCTTTGCTTGGAAGGGCAGAATCCGAGATTTTAAGCTTGGAGCAAATAAGAATAGCATCAAAGAGGTACTAGTGCAACATGTGTTCATGCATAGAGAGCTGTGTTTGAAACCTGGATCTTCAAAGCTTCCAATGCATAGACCAAATTGTAAGAATTTGATTCTTAAAGTTTTTCCTTTCTTAAACATGGTTTAGGTTTTTCCATTATAATATTTGTTTGTCTTGTAGATGTCTATCCCTCTAATCTTGAGGAATGGCAACCAGTGGAATCTATTATTGATGTTATTGATGTTATACATGGTTCAATTGGAGAAGAAATGTATAGAGGCAGAAAGAAGACAGAGCTTGCAGAGAATGAAATATTCTTTTATGACCATTCTTATGTTATTCCTATGCGGCATTGCCAATGGGGATCAATAAAACTCCTTCCTTTGCCAGATTTTTCAAGCTTTGAGTGGCCTTTGCCAAGTCCAGCTACTAGTGAGGGCTATAGATGTAAGATATTTTCTGAGATCCAAAAAGCACTAAAACCTAATATCTCAAGTAGGCTAAGCAAAGTTACTTTATTTATGTCTATTAATATATTTATTGATTTCTTCTCTAATATGGAGATAATAATAACAAAAACCATGCTTTCAGTGAAGAGACTAACATATGATCATATCATAAAATTTGTTGATGAAGGATGGGATACAAGGACAGAAGGAAAAATTATATGTAAGATAGATCAAGACTCTATAGCTTGTAAATATATGATTGCTACTCAAAATTTTATCCTTAGCTTTTACTATAGTCGATGGCATTTTGTTGGTAGTAGTCTAGTTGCTTTAGACCAGAATCTTAATGATTTAAGCAAGGATCCTATAGTGGATCTTGATATTTGGTTCAACGAGGATATTATTGCAATCTTAAAGATCAGAATATCATGTACGCTACATCAAGTGAGGATGGATTTACAAAATTAAGACATTGAACTACCATGCTCCTTTGTATTCCAACTTGACAAGAAACGAGTAAGTTTTCACATCATATTATATCTACTTAGATGTATATCAAGATCTCACTTTCTAACTAGCTAACATTTGTAATTTATTTTTTGCAGATATCGAAAAGGAGAGAAAATAATATACATTGCAATGACATTCAAGAAAAGATATCTTTACTATCAATATAAAATATATGTACAAATTTTGTAACAGATGTCTATCTGCCATCTCTATGAGATATACAAGGGCTGAAGGGCAAATTTCTATATGTGAAGGCTTACAAGGCGATATGGCAAAGCTATTTCTTTTTTGGAGAACTATCCTTTCTAGGAGTCCTTTTGCCTTTCTTTGATTTCTTGGGTATAGAAGGTGTTGAAGCTGTGGATTTGCCTTCCATGGTTATAGGCACCGCATCTCCTTCATGGTGCAAATCCCCACCAATCTCTGTTGTTGGTTGTATACAATTGACCATTATATACTTCAAGAGCTTTGCTCTGATGTACCAAACATGCTCAGATGTATAGCAATCCTTCGAAAACTCACACATTTATAGAAAAAAGAGTTTTAGTTCATTATTGTTCTTACAATAGACTATATTTTTATAATCAATGGACTATTTGCAATTAATATCTATCTTAAAGTTTAGCATCTTTCATATTACCTTTACATGTTTATCATCATTAAGATAAGCAAATTTAACCATTCTTCTAGCATTTGCAATCACCCTCCAGCCACAAGAATGGCTATCATCTTGATGGGGACACTGCAACCACCAACACAAAGTAAAACTATAAAGAGGACGAATGGTAATTCATAGAATAAACTCATGTTTCAATTATTTTAATGAATAACTTACCGCAACTTGTCTATATTGCATTGTTGCAAGCAAATCAGACGGCATAGGGGGTCTTTTCTCTAGCTCTTCAATTAATCTTTTGGCACCTTTGTATATAAAATATGTTGAAATTTAGAGTACTTACAAAAA
Source organism: Lygodium microphyllum (assembly GCF_053477565.2). NCBI lineage: Eukaryota > Viridiplantae > Streptophyta > Polypodiopsida > Schizaeales > Lygodiaceae > Lygodium > Lygodium microphyllum. Next base: position 137,959,490 of record NC_141157.1, read on the forward strand.
AAAGAATTGAAATATCAAGGAGCCCTTGGATAATATAACTTACAATTTAGCATTTCCATGGCTTCCTTTCATAGAGTTGATTAAAAAGCATTGCTTATCCACAAGGTCTATTGCAATCAAGCTCCAATGAGAACTAAAAGCGATCATATCTCAACAAATTAGTAGGATAAAATCTCAAAAACTCTAATAGAATATTGAATCACTTACTTTTCATTATATGGAATTATAAGGAGCTCCAAAGTATCGAAGTTAATCAAATTGAGCCAGTGCTCAATAAAACTTGTATCAAGCTCATTCCTCATAAAGAATGAGATAGATGGATCAAGAACCTCAATTTTTTGTTGTATATCCAAAGGAAACTCATGCATTATACACCTAGAAAAGGCATAGAAATAGTGAGTATAAACAAGAAAAATCTTATTGTTTAAAAAAAAAAAAAGTATAAGTAATTATGGATGGACATACCTTAGGCCAACAAGAATAATACTGTCATTTACTTCTCTTCTTTTATCCTTAAGAATCTGAACACATGCAGCATCAAAGGGGATAACCTCAGTTCTTTTGCCTAAGTCACTAGGTAAGAAACAAAGCACATTGAATCCTTTTGGATTAGCTGCTTCAAGAAGGGTGGCTAGCTTATTTTCAAAGGACTCTAGTTGCTCTGTTTCCCTTTCTTCAACCCTTTGCCTCCTATACTCTCTCCATTTATCTGCTTGTTCCTCTTTAGCTTTCTCCTCTTTTTCATGTTGCCTTGTATCCTTCTCATGGGTGACATCCTCAACCCTGAGACCAGAATCATCTTTCTTTCTCCTAGCTGGAGGCACATTAAGGATATTAAATGTCTTCATATCATTGAGGGGAATTGGCTCAAGGACCTTTGAAAATCTATATCTTAGCCTCCTAAGAATTACCATGTCCTTGTCCATGAGTGTGAGTCTATGAGCATGAGCAACACAAATGTAGGCATCTTGAAAAAACTCAACTAAAAAATCCTCTGTGGCTTCTTGTATACAATTAAGAGCTGTTCTTGTCCATCTGAAACTATCCAAACTATATCTGTCACAAATTTCCCTGACAAGCCTCTGAAAAGACAACTTTGGAATTGCATTGTCAAGAGCATTTACTGCCTTCCTAATCTCCCTTAGGCACCTGATATTTTGAGAAAACTTTCTCCTTGGCTTTGACTTTCTAGAGAGCTTCTGAGGCTTTGAAGACTGATGAATCTTTGATGCTAAATCCCTAGGATCAATCTTCTCTTTTCTTGCTGTTGCCTTAGTCCTAGCCATTCGCCAAAAAAAGACATGTTACTTCTTCTCCAACATGTCCAGCGAAACGCGAGTCCCAGACAAGAAGTATCCATGCTGCATGGCGTTTTCGCGTTTCAGCTGAATTTTTCTCGAGGTGTCTAGTGAAACACAAGTGTCAAGCAAGGCGCCTCCTTGTAGCTGCTTCTTTTCGCGTTTCCCTGGACTTGTTGTCCATTGTGTGCAGTGAAACACGAATTTAAGCCAGGAGACCTGCTTAAAGCACCTTATTTTCACGTTTCACCGAACAACTCATGAATAGCATAAAAATCGACAAAACCAAGAAAAAAGAGCTTTGATCTAAGGAAAGCTTTTAAGATTACATAAAATATCCACAGAATTAGGGAAGAAGTTTGAAGATTTTCTTAAATCTCCACAACATTAAGGAATGCTCCCACTGTGGAAAAAATTCTTTTGTAGTGGTCATAAGCTCATAATAACATAAAGGATTAAGGAAAAGTATCAAAAGAATGCATTGAATGGAGCCTGTTATTTAAAAGCAAGATGCAAAAACCATACCTTCTTTTTAGCTTGTTCTTCACAATCTCAGCCTAAAGACGACAATATGCTCGAAGGTTTCCTTTGTTGGGGAAGCAATGAAATGCTTGGAGATTGGAAGGAACACCAAAGGTAAAGGTGGAGTAGCGATGAAATGCGATGAAAGGCAAAGGCGGTGAATTTGCATGGACTCAACGTTCTTGGCAAAGTGTTAATAACACACATGTGACGTACTCTCGCTTACCGGATTTTTTTTAAAACTTGGAAAAGGGTTATGTAACACACTCGTGACATATTTTTGGAAAAAGAGAGTGCGCACGTCTTCTGAGGAGTTTGATACGGTGTGTTAAGTGAGACACGTGTACATGTATTTTTCCATTATTACACAAACTTTTTCGTTGGAACTATCACCACATGCTTAACGGTCAATATAAAAGCATTTCAAAGTCATTTCTCCGACATTGTCTTCTTTTCTGCCGAAATTTCGTCTCGACTTCCCTTCAATGTCCTTGCTTCCTGTGTGGAGAGCAGTTCAACAATCTTTGATAGGTAACAAATTTTTTTTATTACAAGTATTTTAACAAAATAAATTTGATTAATATAGAAAGAATTTTTTATAACACTTGAATAATTACAGATGTTATGTGCTTTGTATCTTTTAAAAGCAGCATAGCTTTTCCAAAAATGATTTTATCATCAATTTCTGTGTTTCCATAGAATTAATTTATAGTTCATGTTTCTCTCCTTGATTTGCATCTTTTGACCAGTGAAATGCGAAACAATGTCCCTGTTAGTGATATTTTGCTAAGTATCGCATTTCACCGGCGAGATATTGGAATAATTTTTGTCTTCAAGATAGTGTCCGGTGAAACGCGATTTCTTCACAGGCATTTGCCTTGGACACTTGAATTTTCGCGTGTCACCGGTCAACTTAAAAACTTTCTCCTTCTTCATCTTTTCTTCATATAAATGCAGGTAAGTTGAAACTTGTTGGCTATTCAACTACTTTATCTCCTGTTGGACAGCTTTCAAGGTATCCATGCCATCACTATCGCATTTCCCGTGTGCTTGCTGCTGCATATAGGATCTAAATGACTGAAACATATGCTTCATGACATTCTCATCCGTCATCTCTTCTTGCGAGTCTCCCATCTTGCTGAAAATTGACGCAATGCTTTCACGTCGGGTTCACCAGAAATGTCGTAGAGTTCATGCAAGAGCTGCTGAACACAGAGTTGAAGTTGCAGCAAGGAAAGAGGCTAACAAGATGAAATCACATTTTTGATGCCAAAGATCACTATATTTCTTGTTAAGTAAATTACAAGAGATCCATGAGTGCTCATTTTGAACATCCAGCTTGTGCAGGAATTTGCATAGGCTAAGCGTCAGTCAGCTGCAAAGTTTTGATAAAGCTCTTTTCATAGGCCAGTGATGAAGACTTATGGGTATAGAGTCAAAATAAATGACAAATCATTATAATCTGTCCACTACTTTACAGTCAGTTGTCTATCCAGTTGTGCAAGTATGCTTTCCTTTAAGGATGCAACAGTTGTCGTAGGTGCATATCTATTTGGTCCAATATTTGTACCAACATCAGTAAGGCGAAATCTCAGCTCCAGTAATTCATCTGCTACCATGCCTTGCCACAGGATGACTCTATGTAGTGCACAAATCAACATCAGTGTGGGATGAAGAAGCTCAATGCCACCCCTTTGACTAATAGGGCTCAGCTGACAAATACTTCAATGGACCTGGCTTGAGGATTTGTCATATTGTGTCTTTCTTTGATCATTCTAACATGCCCCTGCTATGCAAATTCATCAATGCCTCTATGATTAGAACAAATTCCATTGTAGTAGTTGTGCTTTAGTTTCATTACACCCAACACTAGCAAGCATCTGCATAATTGCACCTGCCTTTTCCAAAGTCCAAAGCAAGCCAAACACTGCACGTTTTGTAAGTGCCACAACTTCCCAACTGTATTCTCCCATGGCAGGCACGAATTGGAGGCGTGTTTTGATGAGAAGTAATGTGTGCTGCTGCTTCAGATCGACAGGGGATCCCACAAGAGGAGTCATAATGCGATGATTCTTTCTTGAATTGAGATATTCTAGCACAAAGACCTGTGTAATGATTCCAGATATACCACCGAGAAACGCTTGTCTGGGAAGAGATGAGTTTCTTTCATCTTTCGAGTATGTATGCCTCCACTGCTCATAGGTAATAATCCGAGTGCTTGTATAGAAAGCATGCCTTCCTTGACGTCACCTTCAGCGTGTCGTCCTCTTCCGTCTAGCTCTCCGATCCTATCCTCTTCTCCATAAGCTCCAGCCCTCAGCGATGGCAGCAAATTTCGGAAGAGAGATAGCGACCCCAAAATGAAGGCGTCACACATGTCCCTTGGCATCCAAAAGCCTCCATCTTCCCCCTCGATCAGCTCTCATTCTCATCAAGCTCCTCATCTCGATCATCTGCAGTCTCAATCGCTTCTGTCAACTGCTTTTTTTTTCTTTTGGCCTTCTTGGAATGTCAATCTTTTTAAATCCGTGAGTGATAGCCGTTTGAAGTTCATAGCTCCACGCGCCATGTCTGGGGCGTCCCCTAGAGCCCTATTTTGGTCGCAGACATCAACAATGGCCACCAGCTTTTCATAGCTTGAACCATAATTCAATATAGCAATGCGCCCCCAATGTCAACATAGCGTCAGAAAGGCTATATTGAGGATGCGAAGCTTTTGATCTTTCCCTCCAACTTACTGCCTCCTGGATCTCAATGTTGGAACAATTTTATGTTCCTTTGGGCAGTTTTTCGAAACAGGAAGCCTAACCCAAAGCAATCTGGTTCACATCCTGTTGTCACTACACCAAAGCAATCGAAAAGCTTATCTGATAGTTCAGACTATTGCAACCTGGTTTTGGTTCTTCTCTAAAAGATGAGGAGTTTGTTATGTCACAAAGCAAAAAGGGCCAACAAATTTAGTTGCTCCTATTAGCAAGGACTAAAACCTCTGCTAGTAACTTCTCTGACAACCTTCTCTGAAGCATCCAGTATCTCTGAGTGACCACATGGAGGAGCCCCTGCGGCTATTAGACCAACCCTACAAATGGCATCTTTGTAACAACAGCATCATTTATCTTGCCTCTGACTGAAACTTTCAATTTTGTGCCATTCTTATGATTCCCTGAACTTACATAACCCATAGCTATGTTCTTCTTCAAGAATGCTTTATCCCGCATGTTACGTTGGCCTTGTTCACGTGCAACCTTTATCTTCATAGCTTAAATGTAAGCTTTCTTTGATTCCACGGTATCCTGCACTTTTCTTGGAATTCATCATTGAAATTGACAACATAATATTACTCTTTGGCATCAGTTTTTCATATTTTTCTGACACACACACAACATGCACACAAACTGAAACACACACAAACACAAACACACAAGTGGAGTATGTACATTGGATGCGGGTATTGAAAAGGACGGAAAGATAATGCAGCAATCAAACACAATGAAACACGCGCGAAAAGATAACACAGATGCACAACAAAAATGGAGGTGTTTACGGCTCGGATGCGTAGCAACACGACACTGTCAGTGTCAACAAACAGACTTTTACGCGCCCATCCCATGAAGCGAGTTTATTAAAAAGGGGAAAAAGTGCAGTGAGGGGGAATTATTTTAATGAAGGGTTTATTTTAATAAATTATTAACAATGGGTGACATTTTATAAGGTTATAAACCTTAATAAGAAAATGGCAGTTGCTTCTTAAAATTTTAATTACAAATTATTAAGTTAAAACGGTGTGTTAATGCAACCCGGACTACGATGCCCAGATTGGGTCTCTAAATGCAAATTCCTTAATTAAAAATTAATAGTGATGTGGAGCGCTTTTTTGCTAGCGCGTGCATTTGTGACGGCTGGTTCATTTTTATTACAAATTAAAGTGCCTCTGAAGCACAGGTAGCGCGTGCAAAGTGAATGTCTGGTTGATTTTTAAATTATTAAATTGTGTGTTTAGCGTGAATGCGTGAAAAACGTGGGTGAATAAATAGTTCACTTTAACAATTAATTGTGATTAAGGAGGAAATGAATATAAATAAAGCTCACAAAATAAATACCTAGTAGGGGTGTGTATGTAATGGCCGGAAGGCACACGGAAGAGTCCCCCAAAAGCAATGAATCCAGTCAAACAAAATCAAAGACCACTGACTGAACAATAAAGAAAACACCTTAGTGTTTGTGTTGATTTTATTTGATTTTTAAGTGTTTTTTTTAAATTTTTATGGTATTTGGTTTATATTTTAGGTGTGTTTGTTTTGGTTTTAGAGTGTGGTTTGGTTAATTTATTTTATTATGTGTTTTTGTTGGTTTGTGTTATGTGTTTTTTTTTGTTTATCTGTGTGTGTTTTTTAATAAATTGTTTGTGGTTGTTTTTTTTTTCAAAAGAAAGAATAATTCAATCAAGATAGATAGCACATGGATATGTGATAAAGGAAAAAAATAAAATTGCAGCCATTTAGGAAATATCCACAATTTATATTATGAAAATAAGTATGTTTATTCTGTTTTGTTTTTTCAAAGAATATTGGTGCCTTGTATAAAAACATTTTAAAGTGAAAAACGAGTGGAAAAAGGTTAGGGATGGGTGGGATTTTCTAGAATGTTTTTGAATTTTTTTGTATTTTTTACTAAATTTAAATGTTTTTTTTACATTTTTAAGGTAATTTTGAATAAATGATCAAATATTTAATTTTCTATAATTTTGGTGGTGGAAATTTCCACCTGAAAATTTTTCTTAAAATTTCCAAAAATTTGGGGGAATTTTTAGAAAATTTTCTGAAATTTTTCTGTGTTGAAATGAATTTATAAATTAACTAAATCAATTAAAGCATGGAAATCAGGTTAGTTTGGTAAGTAGGGTCAAATCAAGTCAGCTAAGTCCTATTAGTCTGGTTAAATCAGGTAAGTCAGACTAAGTCAAGTCAGGTTAGTCAAGGGGGATTAGGTTAGTTTGGGTTAGTTAAGTTAGGCTAAGTAAGTTCAGGTTAGGTTAGTCTGGGTTAGTCTAGGTTAGTTAGGTTAGGCTAAGGCAAATCTAACTAACCTAGGTTAGGCTAACTAACCTAGGGTTAGTTAGTAGGGTGGAGACTAACCTGAGGTAGGTTAGTGAACTAACTAGAGTTAGGTTAGTAAACCTAAGTCTAGGTAGGTTAGGGTTATGGTTAACCTAAAGAGAGTTAAGGTAACTAGATGAAGGTTAGGTTAACTAATGCAAGGTTATATTAACCAAATTAAGGTTAGATTAACTGAATTAAAATTAGATTAACCAAATTAAGGTTAGTTTAACCAAATTAAGGTTAGATTAACTGAAATAAAATTAGATTAACCAAATTAAGATTAGTTTAACCAAATTAAGGTTATTTTAACTAAATGAAGGTTAGTTTAACTAAGTTAAGGTTAAGGTTAGTTTAGCCTAACCTATGAGGGCAGTTAGGGAGGAGGAGGAGGAGGAGGGGAAGGAGGAGAAGGAGGGGCAGGAGAAGGAGCCTGAGGAGACGGGCGTCAAGGCCACGGCGGCGGCGTCTGCAACGGGCGGGGGAGGAGGAGGAGGAGGGGTGGGAGGAGGAGCGTGAGGAGGGTGTTAGGGCCAGGGCGGCAGCGTCTGCAATGGGCGGAGGCATGGCCGAGGGCGGTACAGGGCGGTGGCACTGACATTGGGCTAGCGGCATGCCGACTCGCCGAGGGGGCGAGGTCGTTGGCTGGCTGCGACGTGGGCCACGGGACCGGCGCAGGTGGAGCAGGGGAGAGGAGTTAGGCGAGGCTAATGTGGTGGGGGGAAAAGGGGTCGTAGGGAAGGGTGGAGAAAAGGAGGGAGAGAGGAGACGCACGGGGAGGGGAAGAGAGGGAAAGGAGGAGATGGGGTAGGGAAGGGGACGGTTGAAGGAGGGAGGGTGGGAAGGAGGGGACGGGGTGGGGAGGCACGTGGGAGGGGGGGTAGAGAAGGAGGAGAAGGAGAAAGAAGAGGGAGGGGAGAAGGAAGAGGAGGAAGAGCTGGTGGGAAGGAGAAGTGGAGGGAGAAGGAGAGAGAAGAGGTGAAGGGGAGGAGGAGCGGGAGAAGAAGTTGCAGGGGAAGAGAAAAGAAGAAGGGAAGAAGGAAGGGGAGGGAAGAAGAGGAGGAAGGAGGAGAGAGGAAGAACGAACAGGTTCGTAGGTGTTTTGTTTTTTTTCTTTTTTTTAATTTTCCTTATCTTTTGCAGTATTTATGGTTTTTGTTTTTTTTTAAATGGTTGTCTTATATATATATATATATATATATATATATATATATATACAGGTTTATGGATTGTCCTTGGTATATGTATGTGTGTGGTTTTTCTTGTTTTTTGGTCTTTTTTTCTCTTGTCTCTTCTTTCTTTCTTTTTCTTTTTCTTTTTTTAAAGTTAGATTTTGTATTTGTTTTTAATTTTTTTTGTTGTTGTTGGTTTGAAATTATGTGTATAGTGTTTTTATTTTTTTTCTTGTGATATTAAATAATGAAAAAATAAGAAAAGAACACATCCCCGGCCCGTGCACATGCGCGGGCAGGGGTAAAAAAATTTCCAATGACGGGTGCAAATGGGCCGGGACGGGGATGTCTGAGCCATGGACGCCATGGAGGTGTCCCGAGGCGCATACCAAAAACATGCACGTTCACGCGCGAGGCGAGAAACACAGTTAACGAAAAAAATAAAGAAAAATTAATAAAATCCAAACCGTTTGTCGGATCAAAAATTCGTAAAAAGGAAAAATGGGCTAGGGGATGAGGGAAAAATGTTGGAAATAGGCAACACCGGTTCCGGGACAAAATCAGGGTGTTCACATGGGAAAAACACAAAAAATAAACCCGAAAACGTATACGGGCATTAATATCGCAAAATCCGCACATCGGATCGAAGTGTGGAAAGAAGGAAAAGTGTGCATAACAATATGTCCAACAACCTATCATGAGAAAACACAGTTCCAAGTGAGATAGGATGCATTCACATGGGAAAAATGCAAAAAATAAACCCGAAAACTCATACGGGCATTAATATCGCAAAATCCGCAAATCGGAACGAAGTGCAGAAATAAGGAAAAGTGTGCAGAACAATATGTCCAACAACCTTTCATGGGAAAACACAGTTCTGAGTGAGATGAGACACATTCACACGGGAAAAACCCCCAAAATGGGCCCGAAAATGGACGTGAAAATTAAGACAAGAAGAACCATGCGTCAGAATAGCAGGTGAGAAAAAGGAAAAATGTCCAAAAAAAGGAATTCACAGGACTGGCACATCAAAACTTAGTTTGGGGGAAATTAGGATGGGTTCACGTTGAAAAAACACGAAAAATGCATTAAAAAACACTCTGAAAAATTAATAACTAAAAATCCAGCAGTCAGAAGAGGGGGGAGAAAAAATGAAAAAGTGGGAGAAAGTTAGCACGACACGCCTGTCAAATCAAACTGGAATTACCATGAAAATAGTGCAAGTTCACATGGAAATTTGTGAAAATAGGCACGAAAAAGCTCCGAAAACCCGCAAAAATTAATAACGGATGAATTGTGCATCGAAATAACATGGAATAAAAAGAAAAAATGTCAAGGGAAAGGAGTAGGATACGCCTGATTCATCAGATCAGGGTTTCAAAGAATAAAAACGCGTTCACATGGAAAAATGTCCCATTTACGGGAATTGCTTAAAAAATGAATAACTTGAGAATCGTTTGTCGGAATAGGGGTTGATAAAAGAAAAAAATAGGCACTTTGAAGGGACAAACAGGGCTGTAAGATTGGACTGAGTTTTTGACGAAGGTAAGGTCCGTTCATATGAAAGAAGCGCAAAACCCAAAATAAGGGCAAACGGTCAAGGAACAACCCCTAGGATAGGGTGAAATAGAACGGAAGGTAGGGAAGGGACCCCATCAAGGTAACATGACATCATGGCATAGATGCATGATTAAAACAAGGTGTATGCAACATAGACGCGCAAGGATGCGTCCCCACACTTAAGACCTTAACATGAAGGGTAAACCAAACTTCAATGATTTAACACCTCATATCAGACCAACCACAACATCCCCACACTTAAGCATGACTATCACTGAGAAATAGAATGTGTAGGGTTAGAAAAACTTGGCCCATATTGTCGAGGAGGAATGTTGACTATCGATGTTGCATCTGGAGGCGTCGTCAGTTGGAGGAGGTAACAATATGTCTTCACAGCACACGTTCTTTATCCTTCGTGGCAGGGACCAAGCAGCAGCATCCAGGGAGATAGCTAGTTGAAGGAATCACAGGAAATTCGTCGATGGCGAGGGATATTATACTCAACTCATGATTACTCAAATGGAATGAAAGAATAGTCACTCGCCCCATTACTAATATCACTCAAGGAAATAAGGATGAAATCCCAGAGCTCACATCCGATTTGGGAATCGACAAGGGAATGGTATAGAGGGAGTATGCCATGGTGTACAATTGATGGTGCATCAGTGCGTCCAACCCGTCTGGCATAGGTGCAAGGAGAAAGGCCAGGGAGCCTTGTAGTGCAGTGTATAGAATAGAGGGATTTGTCTTGTGCTGTTGGCAGAAACCCAGCCCATGGGTACATAGGGAAATGGAAACGTACCTGACTTCAAAGGTCGTAACGTCCCTCAATCCTCACCTCTTAGTAATTGATTGAAGAAGCTCCAGTCACACTCAGCCCACCCTCTATCTCACGCTCTGTTGAAAGATACAGAGGGCAACCATGTCCTGAAACCCGTTGATGTAATCCTCACGGTCACTTTGCAGAGGTTGTATGCCTTGTGCGCATTTGATGGTGCAATTGTGCATCCCCCCCTGTGCCAGCATACAGTGCAAGAAGGAAGGCCAGGGAGCCTTATAGTGCAGTGCACAGAAACAAATCGTGCTTTGTGCATTGAGAGGCCCTTCCCGTGTGTGCAACACTCCATTCACACATCTCACCTCTCCTTTGATTTAAAGGAAAAGACTGGTCACTTACCCCACTCTCTGTCTCATGCTCTGATAGATACAGAGGGAAGCCCATACTCACGTCCCCATCCTATTAGGATGAAAGCTCGCATCACTCAAGGGGTTGGTGATGAAGATCATGTCAACTGTTGGTGTCATCAGGATCTTAAGGATGAGGCGTACTTCGGGAGGCAGCCCACAAATCTCGTACTTCAATGATTGGTAAGAATAGTCATATGTTAAGAAGGGCAGACGGATTGATATTGCAAAGACAACGCACCAAGGGAGGTGGCTTCAAATTGCTTGCTGAAGAGGTTCTGTTGGTGAGTCAGCTATCCTAAACTGTGGGGTGTTACCACCTTTTCCACAATCAGCTTCTCGCCCAAAGGGTGTTTCCACCTTTTCTTAGAACGAGGCCTGTTATGACAGAGAATTTCTTCCTTTTCTCCCATAACAGTTTTGTTATTTTTGCTATTTTTTTCTTTTTTTAATTTTCTTTTCTTTTCCTTTTTTTTTTCTTTTTTTCTCTTTTGTTTTTTTTTCATTAAGAAAGAGAATGGTAGAAATACCATATATTAGGACCAACCTCGCCACCGTTGTTGGATCAGACGAGAAGAGAACAATGTCGGGTTGAGATGTTTCTGCGAGGGGGTAGCAAAACGAGACCGCCTCATGAGGAGAATCATAAGGGCTATCAGAAGCACAACTAAAAGGAGAGTGCGACACCCAAAAGGAAAGGGGTAGGTCGATTGTGATTGTTAAGATCCCTAGGGAGGGAAGTACTTTTTTAGGCGATAGCCATTGATGAGGAAAGGATCATCAGAAGCATCAATAGTCTGCACATGAACAGAGCCGTTAGGATTGACGGCCAGTACCTTGTACGAACCCATCCACCGTTGTTGAAGCTTGCCTGAAAACTTGCCAAATCTCGAATCATAGCCTAGGACAAGATCACCTTCTTTGAACTCCTTTTGCTTGATGAAAGTGTCATGATAGGCCTTGCGTTGTGCTTGAGTGGTTTCCATGCACTGTAGGGCCATCTACCGTATCTTGTCCAAGCATTCCAAGTGTAGGAGGTGACATTGTAGTGACTCACTATCTCCCAAGCATTCTTTAACTGCCACTCTCAAAGAGAGCAATTCGAGCTCAACAGGGAAGACAACTTCTGTACCATACACTAGCTGGAAAGGGTCTGTCCTATTTCTGCCTTATGGGAGGTTCTATATGCCCAGAGGGCCTCTGTAAGTCGATCGTCCTAGTCGCGACGATGTGCGGTACTCGTTCGTGTCAGAATCAAGCAGAGGATGCGATTGGTGACTTCAACTTGGCCATTAGCTCTGGGGTAATAAGGGGTGGACCTACGATGCTGGATCTTATAGAGCTCAATCAGCTACTCCATGATTTCGTTAAGGAAATGAGTCCCTCTATCACTTACCAGCTCGAGGGGACTGCCAAAACGAGTGATAATATTCTCGTACATGAACAGGGCTACACTGTTACCATCATCTCGCTTCAGGGCTTTAGCTTCACACCACTTTGTGACATAATCTGTACACACTAGGATGTATCTGTTCTGCTTCCATCTGGTAGGTGAATCAATGGGACCCACAAAATCAATCTCCCACTTCTCAAATGGCTTTAGGGGAAGAATGGGTTGCAGTGGCATTGCACTTGTTTTGGTGGGTTTCCCCATTCGCTAACAAGCATCACATCTCTTGCAGTAATTATATACATCCTTATGGAGAGTCAGCCACCACCAGTATCCTACTAACAAAGCCTTCCTAGCTGCTGTTTCTCCTGCGAAGTGTCCACCACATGGTTCGTCATGGCATGCTTTCAATACTATGCCGATTTCATCCCTTGCAACACATCTTCGCAGCACTTTATCTTTGCCTCTTTTGTATAGTGTACCGCCTAACAAAGTGTAGGGGGCTGATTCTAATAGAAGCTTCTTCCTCTCATGACATGAGATGCCAGAAGGATACTGTTGTGTTACTAGGAGATTGGCTATGTCTGCATACTAGGGAGTAACTGTTTCAACTACAAACAAGGAAGCATCAGGAAGGTCCTGATCATCCTATTCCTCTTTTTCTGTTTGAGGGATCCGTGACAGATGATCGGCTAAGACATAGGAACAGCCAGGCTTAGTGACTACTTCGAAGTCGAACTCCTGGAATAGGAGCAACCATCTCATCAGTCATCCTTTAACATCTGCTTTGTTCATCAAGAAGGATAAGGCTTCATGATCCACATAGAACTTGAAATGTGTGGACAATAGATAGTGTCGAAACTTCTCCAGTGCAAACACCATTTCCAAGCACTCAAGCTCTGTCACTATGTAGTTCCGTTCCCTATCAGTGACCTTTTGACTTGCATAATATATCGGTTGATCTAATTTAGAGAGGCCCTTTTGACATAGGACATCACCTAGCCCTTCAACTGATGCATCTGTGTGCACATGGAACTCCTTTGTCCAATCAGGAGGCTGCAAAATAGGTGCTTGGATCAGGCACTGTTTTAGGGTATTAAAGGCTTCTTCACAGTCATCCATTCAAAGGAAATTAGCTTCTTTCCTTAGGAGCTTGTGTAGAGGGACTGCCTTAGTTGCAAAATGTGCAATAAATCTTTTGTAATAGCCCACATGGCCAAGAAATCCTCTTAATTGCTTGAGGTTTATTGGTGCTGTTAAGGCGGCAATCTTCTCGATCTTTGCCGGGTCTGTTGCAATCCCTTGTGCCGAGACAATATGGCCCAACAGAACTCTTGAGGAGATGCCAAAGACACATTTATCGGGGTTGAGAGAAATCCCATACTCTTGACATCTGTCAAAACATTGCTCTAGGTGTCCCCAATGCTCACGGATCAAACTATAGACACAAAAGTCATCAAGATACACCTCTATGAAATCATGCAGATGATTCTAGAAGGTAGCCATCATTACTCATTGGAAAGTGGTAGGACCATTATAGAGCCCAAATGGCATCACTCTGTAGGCATAGGTCCCCCATTCTGTGGTGAAGGTTGTTTTGGATTGGTCCTCTTCTGCGATTTGGACTTGGTTATATCCACTGAATCCATCCAAGAGGGAATAAAGCTCATGGCCTGTTATTGTGTCCAACAATTGGTCTGTAAAAGGGATAGGGAAATGATCATTCTTCGTCTTCGAATTGAGCTTCCGAAAGTCGGCATATTTTCGAAGTTTCCCGTTCTTCTTGGGTACTACCACAATGGGCCAAACCCATTTGTGGGAGCTTTCGCTCAACCGCCGAGACCCACGGACCGCTTATTGATTCAAGCGTTCCAAGCCAAGCACTAATGGCTACCTCTCATATAGCCGACGCGCAATGCATACCTTACGGGTGTAGTGAGCTTACCTTGATGCCGTTCGAGTTACCTCCTCTCCCGCGCACTCCGGTAGCTCCACGATCCAAGTGCAAGCTTCAAGCAAGCTCCATCCTCAAGCTCCACACTCCAAGCTCCATGTCCGCGAGCAAGACAAGAGAAGAGAAGAGAAGAGAAGAAGAGAGGAAAGGATGGAGAGCTTCTCCTCCTCGGTCCCTCACCCTCACACACTCACTCTCTCACACTCTCACACTCCCTCTCTCAAGCACAAGCTCAAGCAAGCAAGAAAAAGGAGATGAAGAAGAAGAGGAGAGCCACTTTTGGCCACACATAAGAATGAGCTTCTCATTCACTTTTCAACTTTATATACAAAACCCTAAATCCATTTTGGGCGGTCATCCCCTTTTCCCCTTTTTACATGGCCGGCCATAACCTAGACCCTTTTTCCCATTGTCCTTCTATCTTCCTAGCTTCTTGTCCACCGTCCGTCTACATTTACAAATTGCACGGGTGAGAGCCCGGTGCTCTTTTACAAGATTTCAGGGTGCGCCTTTTTATTTTAAAATGCGCCTTTCCCCTTTTGCATTTGCCTTGGACTTTTAAGGTTGCCCTTGCGCTTTTGGCCTTTTCTCCTTTTCTTCCTTCAGTCGGGCTACCTTTTTTCCACCTTTGCCCTGCGTCTTTTCCACTTCCTTTTGCTTTCTTTGTATTGGGGTTAACACCATTCACTGTTAGCCATGGGTTAATGGTTTCTTATCTTAGTATTGTATTAAACAGATTCAATGGACTACTTGGAGCGAGCCTCTTACTGCACAGAAGCTTATTGTGGCAAAGTGTAGGTGATGTCCTTCCTTTATGAGTTCTTTCCCTTTGTGATATATATGTATATGTGTATATGGGAAATTTTATTCTTCTGGGGACTGACAATCAAGACATGAAGTCCCAAAGTTGAGGTTATGTGTGTTTGGGTAGGTTTGAGTAGTTGTCTACCACATATGAAGACATTGTCAAGTACTCTAAGAGTTGTTTTGCGAGTAGTCCTAATAACCATGTTCTATTAGCCTACTAGGTAGTTGTTTCTAGGAGTTTCTATTAGTTTTGATGCAGCTAGAGAAGCTTGCTAAATAAAAGAAAGGGAAGAAACAATGAATGTATATGAAGAATATAGTATACGAAGGTGTGTAAAAAGGGGTTTTAACCCCTAAACAAGAGAAAAAGAAATAAAAAGAAAAAAAAACTTTAAGAGAAGATGGTCAATGCCTTGTAAAGGCTTGGTAGGTTCCTTGGGACAAGTTAGACTTGATGCCTTGTCTACCTAGGGATGACATTTAGCCAAAAAAATAAATAAGGATGGTTAGAGAAAAAATGAAAGTGAGCGAAAGAAGAAAATTATTTAGTGTCGCCTTGTGAGCGCATGGTAAGTTCTTGGGTATGGAGACATGATTGAGGCTGATGCCCTATTATCCTTGGGTCACAATATGCTCAGCTCCCTCCTTTTTTACACATCCGAGTATCAAGTTTTGAAGTGCAAACAAAAAGCTAAAAGAAAAGCATCTCGAAATGAAAGACCATGCTATAGGAGTCCTTGCTCAGAAGGAGTTCCTAGTTGAGTTGTCTTAGGTCAGGGTAGGCATGTCAGACCACCACTTACAATGACTCTTTTGATAGTTCTTTTTAGCTAGTTTATGTTGGAGCAATTAATTAGTGACTAGCTCTAGATCTTTTTTACATTATACTTGACCTATCCCTTGTGAATCTTCATGCCTTGATTTTATTAGGGGGGTAGGGTGAGAGTTGTGCTTGCGTTTTGTTGTAAATTCTTTTTTGAAGCAGCTTGATGCTCTTTATGCTTTTTTAATGTGGGGATCAGTTTGTGGATTTGATAAGCTGAGTCGCTCTATCCCGTGGTCACCTATGAGAGCAAATTTTTGAATCTGATTTTAAGGCATAAAGAGATCCAAAAAGGCATAAAAGAGACCCATCAACTAAAGTCCTAGAGCTATTGTTGGGTCCATTTTTTCTCGTGACACCAACTCATAACCATTTTAGAGCAACAATGATCCATATGGAAATCCCAAATTGACTCAATATAGGTAGTTTTGACTTCCCTTTGAGTACTTGCCATTGTACGAGGATTCATGCTAGCTAGATCACTCTTAGTTCTTCCCTTGCTTCACAAAATCCTCATAGAAGGAGAGCTTCATGTTGTGACAAGTAGATTAAATCAAGGAGGTGCGGTACTATTTGCACAATTGCCACAACTTCTTGACACTCCAATACAATCCTCACTTTTATCAATGGCTCATATCTTGGCAAAGTAACCCTATATCATAATCCACAACACTTTTGCATTACAATTTTATATATATAAGAAATTATATTTATTGAAATTAAAAAATAGACAAAAAATACATTCACACCACACTCTTAGTATCCCTGCAATGCTTTGAAGCATTGAAACATTTTTCATGTAGGGAGGGAGCAAGTGAAAGAAACTGACTGTTAGCAACACAAGCTTGCAAGTTCTTAAAATTTTTAAATATTTGATAAGCTCAATTGCATATAGTCTCAATTTTTATCAAGTGAATATAAACAAATAGATGGCAAATAATATGCTTAAGGTAGTTACAAAAGGAGCAACAAGCTAGCAAGCTATGTAAGAGCTCATGGACACAAGAAAGATGGAAGACCTAGGTATGTAGGATTCTCAATAAACACCAATTAAATGCAAGAAGTAATCCGACATCAAGGAGTTGATTTCATCGACCAAACCTCACTTATTGTCTCTAGCTCTTTACCATTCCAACATGAAGTGCAATGGCTACCAAGATATTCAAACATCTCTCCAACTTTAAAATATTCATCAATAATAGGTTCTTCATGACATCAAATCAAGGCCTAAGGATCAAGCACCTTTTACTCAAGGTTTAATCCTTCTCAACCTTCCAAATCTTCATCATCCATCTGATCTCTCCTATAAGGTTGAAAGCCTCATTGTACACCAATGTTCTATTATTCAAAAAAATAAAAAAGAGAAAAGAAACTGTAAATAAAAAATGCACGAAGAGAACTACATTGCACCTAGGGAGTCTCAAATTAGGTACCTTTGGTGGCCTTGGTTGGTTGGCTCTGTCCCTAAATCCTTAGCCCTTTTGTTCATTTTTCCCACACTTACTCAATGCACATAAAGGGTAGAAGATAGCTAAGGAGTATGCCTTGATCACGGGGGATTCACTAGTAATAATAAAGAGACGTCACCTACGTGCAAGAAATATATGGAAATACCCCTTATCTACCCCCTATTTATGGGACCTTACCTTATAAAATGTACCTTCCTTCCCTTAAATAACCCCCCTCCCTTACACTCATGTGATACCATACGATAAACCCTAGTGGACCCCCTGGGGTCTTGATCTGTTACCCTGATTCACTTGCATAGTTCCTTCTCTATATATGTACATCAATAGCATTGGCAAAGCAACATGAAAAAAATGCTGGAAAAGAAGACCATTATCTTCAATCTTGTTGGAAACAACTATAACTACTAAAGACCCTTATTCTCATTGCATTCAACTATAATACATCTTATCTAATATACTAATGATGTCGTCAGAATCTTCTTCAAGTGCATTTTCAGTGAGTAGCATTACTTTTTCCCTTCTCTTCATTAACAACATTGCTACGAGGAACTAGATTGGGTATCTTCTAATTTAGTAATACCTAAGTATTCATGTATACTCAATATTATTTACACCCCAACCTATGCATGATTTGGGTCCTCAAGTGTGGGACAACACTTCA
Organism: Lygodium microphyllum; assembly: GCF_053477565.2. Taxonomy (NCBI): domain Eukaryota; kingdom Viridiplantae; phylum Streptophyta; class Polypodiopsida; order Schizaeales; family Lygodiaceae; genus Lygodium; species Lygodium microphyllum. The sequence continues at coordinate 137,977,427 of NC_141157.1, forward strand.
AGTTTACTTGGGATTGAAAAATCTCCTAAACCAACAAAATATGTCTTATGCATGATAAGAAGACTACCACTTTCCCCTAAGGAGTGACTACTATGAGAGGTTTTTCAATTGCATGTACTAAAAATCTCGAGTAAAATTCATTATCTCACCTTCAAGTTTAACCCACCATAGGAACTCACCAGAAGAATAATCACCATCAAAACCACTAGGAGAATCCCAAGAATACCTTGATCACAAAAAGGTCACCTACCACCACTACATCCATAGCTCACAAGCTTCTACCATAAATAGTCCAAATGTCTCCTCCAAGGATAACATAGGATGGCCCCTAGCATCCACATCTTCAATGCATGCTAAAGCATGCCGCTTATAATGGAGAATGTCATGTGACTAACCGTCATTTAGAAGGGGGATAAATTTTAATTGCAATACGTAAGCAACATGCAACGTGCAAGCAAGCACAAAGAACAAGCCTAATTATTGAATTATTATCCACAAAATAATGTGTAGGAAGAACTTACATATTTGAATTTCCAAAATCTTACAACAATTGTATTAAATTATCATATCGATTTCACTACAACATATAGACCCAATAGTGACGTTTAAAGCGACGAAATTATTCATGGAAAAAATTATCCCCGTCATCGCTATTAGCGATGCGATCGATTTGTCGCTATACGCGTCGCTAACCCAATTAGCGATGCATATAGCGACGCTAATAGCGACGGTTGCAGAGTAAATTTGCGACGCAAATAGCGACGGTTACAGAGGGGGAAAAAAATAGGTGGCAGGGCATACAACCCTGCCACCCTTCTAGCTATATGCACTAAATATTCTTGCATAATTCATTTGCCAATGTCAGCTACGTCTAATGTCTAAAAATTGTGTATCAGATTATTTTAAAAAAACTGAATTCTTTGATTGCAAAAGCAAGATATAATTAATTCGAAAAGGTATTTCGCAAGGAGCTTTTTCATCACTTGCTTAGGCCCGAGAAGAAAAAGAGATTGTGATTACAAAAGCTAGATATAATCAATTCAAAAAAGTATTAATCAAGGAGCTTTTTTATCACTTGTTAGGCCCAAGAAGAAGAGCTTCACTTCAAGCTTTCATTATAGTCAAAACCCTAAGGTATGAATAAGTCCCATTGATTTTTTGCTTACTCCAGCTTATTCTCACCCTTCTCAAACTCCATTTCTTGAGCTCAGATTAGTTACTGTAAACAAACAAATTTCTCTTTACCAAGTGATTTGGTAAAGATATCGGCTACCTGGTCTTGTGTCTTCACATGAAGTAGATCAATCTGTCCTACAAGTACCATTTCTCTGATGAAATTGTAATGAATCTCTATGTGTTTGGATCTAGCATGATAGACGGGGTTGCTAGTTAGTATCCATATACACCTCAGGTTGTATACATAACCCTCATGCTACTCCATATATACCTCTTCAAGCAAGTCACCATTCATGAATGCATTTTTGACATCCACTTTTCATAATTTTCAGCCCTTAAAAGCCACTAATGCAATGACTATTCTCACCATTTCCATCTTAGCAACCGAGCTGAAAGTCTCCAAATAATCTAGGCTGTATTGATGTGCATATCTGTTTGTAACGAGCCGGGCTTTATACATTTCCAACGAACCATCTGACTTGCATTTCTCTTTATAAACCCATTTGCTTAAAGACATCGAGTACCTCATCCTTGTACTTCCGAATGTACAGCCATGTGTATCAGTTGAAATCATCTATCCAACTGACACTAGATTCTTGCAAATTTCGTTCTGTGCCATCTGTCCAATCGACAATAGATTCTTGATAATAGAAGGTACATGTAGTACATCATGTAGGCTCTTCTTTCTATCATCATAACTGTAGCAGTCTACCTTCCTACTAGTGGGCTATCTCACACGTGCCTAGTTTCCATCTCCTCTTCTTCTCTAGTGGTCATTGTGCTCTATGGGGAGTACCTGTTGCTGCACTAGAGGAGGCTCCACCTTGTACTCCAGGTGGCAAGCTTTGGCATGAGGCCTCTCCATGGCCAAGAAACGGGGACATGCTTGCTTGGTGCTTGCCATGCAAGCTCGAGGAGGGCAAGATGGAGAAGAGACAGAGGTTGGCTTCTCCTTTGTAGTTGTCCCCTCTCTTTTAGTGGATATGGTGGCAATGGTAGTGGCAATGGCAACTTCTCTCTCTCTCTCCCTCTCTCTCAATCTCCCTTGTGTTGATTTGTCTCCCTTCTTCTCTCTATACATCTCTTTATCAACAAAAATAAAAAGAGAAGTAAATAAAAGAGAAAAACAAAGAGAGAAGATATAATACATTTACCTCAAAGCTTGAAGAAGAATCCTTTCGCGCTTCTCTCCTTCTTCTTCTTCTCCTTCACGGGTTCCCTCATTCTTCTTTGCAGTTGTTCCCTCTATTTTTGTGGTGGATTGGCGGTGGTAGTGACCTCTCTCTCTCTCTCTCTCTCTCAATCTCCCTTGCACACGTTGATCTCTCTCACTTTTTCTCTCTATACACTCTTTATCAACAAAAAGAAAGAGAGACGTAAAGAAAAGAGAAAAACAAAGAGAGAATAGATAATGCACTTACCTCAAAGCTTGAAGAAGAATCCCTTTGCGCTACTCTCCTTCTTCTTCTTCTTCTCCTTCACGGGTTCCCTTCTTCTTCTTTGCAATTGTCCCCTCTCTTTTTGTGGTGGATTGGTGGTGGTAGCGACCTCTCTCTCTCTCTCTCTCAATCTCCCTTGCGCATGTTGATCTCTCTCACTTCTTCTCTCTATACACTCTTCATCAACAAAAAGAAAGAGAGAAGTAAATAAAAGAGAAAAACAAAGAGAGAAGAGATAATGCACTTACCTCAAAGCTTGAAGAACAAAGAGAAAAACAAAGAGAGAATAGATAATGCACTTACCTCAAAGAGAAAAACAAAGAGAGAATAGATAATGCACTTACCTCAAAGCTTGAAGAAGAATCCCTTTGCACTTCTCTCCTTCTTCTTCTTCTCCTTCACGGGCTCCCTCCTTCTTTGCAGTTGTCCCCTCTCTTTTTGTGGTGGATTGGCGGTGGCGGCGACCTCTCTCTCTCTCTCTCTCTCAATCTCCCTTGTACATGTTGATCTCTCTCACTTCTTCTCTCAATACACTCATCAACAAAAAGAAAGAGAGAAGTAAAGAAAAGAGAAAAACAAAGAGAGAAGAGATAATGCACTTACCTCACAGCTTGAAGAAGAATCCCTTCGTACTTCTCTCATTTTTTTCTCATTCGGGAGTTCCTTCCTTCTTCTTTACACTTGTCTCCTCCCTCTTCATGGATGGTGGTAGTGGCTATGCAAACAGAGTATTTTCATGGCAGCAGGAGGGAGTATTGAGGTCACTGGATCATATGTATATTTGGAAGTCACCTTTACAGCAGCTTCAGGGACTTTCTCGATGACACAGGCAGCTCGTGACCGCCTCACTAGAGGATACTCAGCATTGGCTTTTATGGAGCGACAGTGTCATCAGGCACATTTTCAGGAGCCCCGCACCAAGGGGTAGCTCTTTGATACTCTAGTCACTCCAGCACTGATGTATGGAGTAGCTATATGGGGGCCAGGCCTTGCCGATTATATATGGACATTGATGGAGAGACCTCAGGTGATCATGATATCTAGATTGATTCGCAGCAAGGCCTCAGTCCCACATGACATTGTGCGAGCAAAGCTTGCCACACCGCCCATGCTAGTCGAGGCATTATTTCAGACAGTCTGCTTCCTACACAGATTTCAGGATATGGACAGAGATCGCATTGCATACAGAGCATATATGGCATCTCAGGAGATGGCTCGAGCAGGGGATACCACATCATGGTATGCACAGACTAGAGCTTGGTTTGACATTGATAGACTCCCACCTCTTCTATATGATCCTCAGGCTCCCACTTACACCCTCTCTCTCTCTGAGAGGAACAGAGTCATCACACAAGAGATATGGCATATTTATATACAGAGAACATGGGTCAGCCCTGCACAGCCACTGCCATCGAAGATGGCACATTATTATACACAGTTCTTGAGCATATCAGAGCAGGGATTCATAGAGATTCCGAGATATATGCAGATCTATATGCCACATTGATTGAGAGTTCTTATTGGACAGCTCAAGGTATCATCACATCAGCTTATGATTGAGAGTGGCAGAGCTAGTGGCATCCCACGGGAGGAGAGGATATGCCCCCTTTGCTGATCAGAGGTGGAGAGTGAGGAGCATTTTGTTCTCAGATGCCCGGCATACTCAGAGTTGAGATCTAGATACACATTGAGCAGCTCACTTCAGGGATGTATGACTGATATGGATCAGAGATCATTTGGTCGTTTTCTGGGAGAGGCATGGCACATTAGAGAGCAGAGCACACAGCGGGTCCCAGTCAGAGAGGGGCCCACCCAGACGACTATTACACAGTTCTTTCAGATAGACAGAGTGAGAGCTACTGTACCAGCCTCTAGCCAGACCTTCGGGCTCACACTACAGTAGGCTGAGGACCAGCTACCCGATGCCACACGAGGATCCGTGGGTTTTGGACCCCACAGCCACACCGACAGGAGATCCGGAGGATTCTTGATCTACATCGACAGCAGACTGAGATCCGATGACACTCGACACATTGGATCTCAGATCTCCAGTTTGCTCTTTCTCCACCGCCGATGTACCACATCCTGCATCCAGGAGGGATCACCTGCTATTAGCGACTTCGACGACTGCTACTACATCCTAGGATAGTATATCTCCCTACCTCTGTTACATATACACATCGCACCACTTTATCACAGCCGACAGTTGTTCCCCTATCACAGCCGACATTTGTTCCCCCTTTGTAGCCATTATCTGGAGTACCAGAGCTACATACGCACATACACATACACGACACTTATCACACTCACAGCACCGTATTTTCAGCTTTCAGTTTTTAGCTTTTCATTCAGCACTTTTATTTTGGATAGCTGGACCTCATCAGTTGTATCATAGTTTGTCTCATAGGCCAGTTTTGGTCTTAAGAAGACGTTAATATAACTTTCTTTCTTTCTTTCTCTCTTGCTTGTTTACAAACCTGTAAAATGCCATGCTCGGATTTTGACAATTTTTTATGAAGCCCCTCTCTCTCCTGTTTTTTATTTCTCTCCATCTCTCTCTTCCTTCCCCTCCCTTCTTCTCTCTATTTCTCTCCCTCCTTCCCTCCCCACTCTCAGTCAACTCATCTCATTGCAAAGACAATCAAAGATAGAAAATAAAAAGCTTAAGAAACAAAGATATTGAAAGAAATGTCACCTCACCTCTCTTTATCTCTCTCTCCCCTCTCTCCCTTTACTTTTCTTTATTAACATTCTCTCTCATTCTCTCATTGTTTTCCTATTTCTCTCTCCCTCTCTCTTGCTCTTTATTTTTTCTCTCTATCTCTCTTTCTCCCTCTCTCTCTCTCTTCTTTTCACTCTCCTTCCTCTCTTTACCTCACCCTTCTTTTCTACGTCCTCCTCCTCTCTTCCTTCCCTCTCCCTCTCTCTATTTCTCTCCCCCTCTCTCTATTTCCCTTTCTTTGTTTCCTCTCTCTTTGTTTTTTCCCCCTCTCTCTCTTGTTGTTTCTCTCACTCATCCTCTATCCCTCCCTTCATCTCTCATTTCTCTCTTCCTCTTTCTCTACCTTTTTCTCTCTTTCTCTCCCTTCATTCTTCTCCCTTCTTTCCTCTCTCCCTCTCTTTCCATGTATCTCTTTGCAAAGAAAAACAAAAAAAGAAAACAAGATAACACAAAAATAAAGCAAGAAGAGGCAATGTACCTACCTCAAAGGCTTGAAGATGAAACCCTTTGTACCTTCTCTTTGCACCTTCCCTCCCTTCTCCATTGCACACTTCTCTTTCTTCTTCATATATAGCGGCGATGGCATGGTGATGAGCTCCCTCTCTCTCTCTCTCTCTCTCTCTCTCTCTCTCTCTCTCTCTCTCTCTCTCTCTCTCTCTCTCTCTCTCTCTCTCTCTCTCTCTCTCGCGCAAAGCTTTAAGCTCTCTCGCTCTCTTTTTCATTCTTTCTCGCAAATGTTCTCTCAGCGAATGTTACGCTTGGGTTTTCGAAATTTTCCCCCCAGACCGGCGTCGCTAAAAGAATCGCTATTTGCGTCTCTATTTGTGTCACTATTAGCGTCGCTATATGTGTCGCTATATGCGTCGCTATTTGCTCTCTATTTGCATCACTATGAGCATCGCTATTTGCGTCGATAATATTAGCGACGCAAATAGCGACGTAAATAGCGACACAAATAGAGATGCAAATAGCAACGCAAATGGCCGTCGCTATTGCCCCATTCCCTTGTAGTGTTTGTAAGTCGACTGTGTAATCTAAAATATCAGAGCAAGCTCTTGAGGAAAAACCGCAAAGGTTCTACTTCATTCTCACCATAGAAAAAGTATGTAATAAGAGATGACCGATCTTGAGGCCCAAAAAGTGGATTGGATGCACAAGAGGGATCGGGAAAGCATAACACTTAAAAAAGTGTATAAAGAGGAGGAGAATAGATAGAACCAGCTATTCATGTGTATGCAAAGTTTGTGCACTTGCCTCTTGCTTTCTTTGAGAGAGTGTGAGTGAGGGTGAGAGTGATAGAGTGAGGGTGACGGACAAAGAGGATAAAGTTATCCTATTCTTCTCTCCAATAACCCTCTCTTGCCTTACCCATGCTTACTCTCTTGCCATGCGGAGGTCATAGAGGATTGAATGACAAAGGAGCACTCACTTGGATAGTGAAGCTTTCACATGTGTCCATCATGGTTGGTGGTATGCTACACAATGCTAACTATAATTGGGTTTTGATCCACATGCGAGTGGCTAGGTGAGAGCTAGCCTAAGGATTTCATGCAGAAGCTCCTAAAATAATAGGAATATGACCAATGGTCCCAAGACATTGAGTGCGTGTTGCCAATGGTCATCAAATCAACCATCCACTTATAATGAATAGTTAAATGGTAGATTGGCTATAAATTGTCTATGTGCTTCACTGATGAATGTATATGTCAAGTACTACATGATTCAATAAGCTATGAAATATCTGTGTACATTGCTTGCCACCAATACCTCTCCTCAATCTTTTCAAATGTAGCCTACACTCCTCTATGAGCATCCCAAAGACTTTCATGAAACTCCTACATCACCTACAATTGCGTAGCCCTATCATAAATAACTCCTAATGCAATCCATTTCTTCTTCTTTGAGTGTTTCCAAAGGTAACCATCCTTTAGAAAACACCCATAGGATTTCCTTCTAATAATCTTGTATTCTTCTTGAACCCAATCATCTTTATTTAATAGTTTGCTCAAGTGTTGACCAATTTTCAGTCACTCCCCTTCATAAAACTATTCCTCAAACATTTCTAATGCTAAAATGTATGTCATTACATTAAGTCATGTATATAGATAAACTTCTCCCATGCTTGAATTTTATCATGTCATCTTCCAGTACCATTTTGTGTGAGCAATTGGAGGACAATCCCATGATATTCCAATTGCTACTACCAAAGATCGTAAAAGTCTCAAAATTTAACTTTGCACTAGTACTTGCTATAATAGCCTCCTTTTTAATAGCGATATTTGAGGCAATAAAAAAACACCATAAAAAAACTCAAATCATAAGAAAGGCATCGTTTTAACTAGTAAAAATCATAGAACTATTGGGAGTAGAGATGTCTATGCCTACTCCACCATGTATTCACTACATACACTGTACTTGCACACACGTATACTATAGGTGGTAGGTGCCCATCACTATCACTGCTAGTTTCTTTTACATATCCCGATTGTTACCTAGATATTCTTGGCAATGGAAGCTTGGTATTTCCTAATTATTTGTCCACAGTGGCCTTGATCATACTGCTATGGTGCTTTTTTCCCTATTTCCCATGTTTTTTCTATTCCTCTAAACACTTTTCTTGTGGTTATACTCATTGTCATAGTAGCTATATCTATCAATCATTCTATTGCACCTACTATATTAATTGTTATCCTTGCATTTATGTTTGTGTACATATATTTATAGCAATTGTCAATGCATTTTTAGTAGTTATATATGTGCTATCTCTTGTAAATTCACCCTCATCATCATTATCCATCATCTCATCTTCATTCTCAATCTGTGCCTTGGATAACATATTAGTCACTGAACTATTATTTTATGCAATATGATAAAACTCAAGATTTAGAGACTTTATATATGCAATCCATCTTAACATAGCAATATCTAGAGTAGTACAACTTGCAATCATTCCCATTATTGGTAAGCAATCTATCTCAACAATCATAGGTATACCAATGAAATACCTTTTGTTGCATTTAAGGGCTCTAACAACACCCCATAACTCCCTCTTCACTTGGGGTTATCTCCTCTATCTTTCACTTAAAACCTTTGCATCGAATCTCACTACAAATTCCATGGTATATGTCAAAAGGTAAAAACCACCATAGGATCCACTACATTTCGATCCATCCAACCTATTTTAGCCAACTGAAATATAAAATCCTTTCAATGTCTAGATACCATCTCGGGGGTGCACCTTATAGAACATGTAAGATGCCATGTGAATTCAAAAGAAAGGGTATTTTAAAAGCAAAATTTACAAGATTATATTTGAAAAATGTGTTTTTTAATTACAATTTGAAAAGAATTTGTAAGTTTAGTAAAGTAAAAGGGGTCACTTTATTGCCTTATAGCATGTAAAGAAAGGGGAATTTAATCTCATTTGAACACATGTTATATAGATAATTTCTTATAGGTGCACCCCTCGAGATACCATCTTCTCAAAGCATTCCCTTTTTATAGGAAAAAGAAATGCATTACAACCAATTTTAAGCACTCTCAATGATTCTACACTAAATTTGTGATAACCAATTATTTTTCGATCTCTGGAGCTTGGCTATCTAGATACCAACTCATACATCCCATCACTACTAGGTGGTAGTGGCATAGCAATCATCATAGCTTTCTTATCCTCTATTTTCTCCTTTGCTTTCACTATAAATTCTACCATTTTATTCAGCCATAATTCTTATTGCTAAGAAATTTCCTCTTCACTTAAAAAATGGCCAATGAGCAAGCCTACAAGAAACTATTTTTAGCCATATTTTGTAGAATTATCCCATGCTAAAGTTTTAGCCATAGTGTCTACAAAACTCATTTCATCATGCATGCTTGAAATGCCCTCATATTTGCAGGTAGCCAATAAACCATAATTTTTCAGTATCTTTTTCTGCCCCCATATATATGCACTCTTTCAACCATGTTCCTAGATTCTATCTTCAAAAACATCCAAAATTGGTTACGATAAATTCAATCAATCCAACAATAAAATCATTTGTTCCTACACTAAGAGGTGAGATCTTCCTTTACATAGGACCAGTATAGTCCCACCTTATAATAATGCTTACTAAAAACTAGATTCCTTATACTCTTTTGCATTTGGTGGCAATGGGTAGTCCTTGAATGTTTTTCTATTTCTAGGATTTTCACACATAAATTCAAGAACCGAATAACCTTTTTTCCATCTTTTCTTCTAACTCAAGATTCATCATCCAATACTTTTGTTAATATTCGAGCAATAGTGGTATAAGATTATGCCAAAACAATTGGATAAAAAGAAGTATCATGTACAAAAAATGTTGATCTTCTTGTATATTTCCAATAGACTGTTATCCTTAGATTTGAACAACGTGCATAAAGATTCCCTAAAGACTTGCTTATTGCTCCCATTCTCCATCCCTAACCTGAATCAACTAGCCATTCATCATTTCCATACAAACTTCTAACTATGAGATTAATATTTGTCTCATGGTCAATAAGCACAATACTTGGAATCTCAAGACCTCCAAATTTTACAATTTTTTTTGTCATCACTCGAGCCCAATGATTATGGATGCAATGACTTATAGGAATTAATCTTGAAGTCTCATTGTTAGTATAATGCATCTTCCTTAATTCCATTTTATATATTGCTATAATTTATTGCTTTTCCAGCCATTAAATCAGCTTTAATACCATCAATAATTTTCTTTTTACCATCAAAATTTTTCAAAACGACACCTATATCATTTTCATGATGTGCTTGTATGCCTTATAAACTAGACTCTTCTTCCTTTTGCACCATAGCATTTATTGGTTTATTAAGAAACAATCGTTTCCTCTTTATAATGTCAATAATTTCATCATGAAATTCTCTTTTTGCAATAGGAAGCACTTTTCCAATACAAAAATCAACCTTGATATTTAAGATACACTCTTCAAGTACTTTCTTTATGTTGGTCATGATAGGTGCATCTCACAACCTTTTATTCTTTCCATGTAAATCTCATATTAGAATCATGTAAGGTGCACATAGCTTTGGGGTGTGTAGTTTAAGCCTTATGTAGAAACCAATATCTATAAAGGCTTGCATATCTATCAAATAAGAGTGATCCAATTTTTTCTTAGGAAATTCATTTCTAGAAGTAATCCTCTTTGGGAACATGTATCTACAATATATCTAGTTTTGGGCTTGGATGGATTTGAAGGTGGGCCACATGACATTAACAAAACCTTGAACTAGTGCATAAGAGTCTCCTCATATTTAAGGAAATGGTGCTAAGTATACAAGGAAGTCAACAAGAAAAGAAGGGGATATGAGGACACCTTCTATAAAAAATTCAAAGTTGTAAGTCACTTGGAGTCAAGATATTTGAAAATCAAAGAAGGAGGTGGAACCAAGCTTGAACACACATATCTTTGAGTATTACTCTAATAAATCTCCCATATGGTGTATACATCCCTTTTTCTTTTTCTTCTCTCTTATATTTTTCCTCTTTTCATGCATCTCACTTTTCCTAGCTTATTATTTAATTAACCATGACATTCTCTCTTTTTTAAATATTTGGAGCTTCAAAAATTGTGCATGCATGGAAAAAACTTTGGGTCACCAAAGTAGAAAAGATAACAATATATTTGTGCATGAAAGGATTTGTAACAAAGGCTATATCTACAATGGTGGAGATTTTAGACTTTTTTCAATTATTATTCACAATCTTTTCTTCCATGAATCTCTCTCCAAAAGTAAGATTCTTTTTTTTTTGGCGGATAAGAATATATTATAAGAAGTGTATATACCTTTTTCCATTCTCTCTATTTAAACCCTTGTAAAATTATACATTCTATGTTGTAAAACCTCACATTATGGTAGTAATGCAAACTGATGGGACCTAAAATGGGCCGGCACTGGCTCATGCACTAGCCGGACCTCTATCATGCGCTCAACAACCCCACGGCCTCGTGGACCAGGAGCGTGGATGACACATACATCATCTTCCTAAACATCTTGCGTTTGTATCACGTCTCGTAGTCCAACTCTAACCCAATTAACACTCCTTAGAGGGAGTCCCTAGCACATTGCTAAATAGCATGAAGTACAAACATAGGAGGTCCTCCCACGGCGGACTGTCGCTACCTCACTGCAACTCTCCTACATCTTGAGGATTGGTCCCTCGATGCGTCGCTGAACATATATAACACAATATCGCACACACTTCCACTCAAGGTACCAATTATTCGTATCCAGGAATGTACCATACCTCACTCAACGTTGGTCATGTTCCTCTAGAAAGCAATTGCCATGCATCCAGGAGGTATTATCTAATACATTTTATCATTTCATGCTTCATGCAAGTTGTGAATGTCCATGTGCTCAAACAATTAAGAAAATCAGCATGGTACACATGTGGAAAATATCTCTTTCAATGATTTTGACTATCGCTCGTATGTGGCGTTGCATGAACCTAGCACCGAGAAACCCTCGTGCTACTAGGTTCTTAATTTTTAATTATCGACCAACCTAAATGGTATACATAAAAACCAGCAAGCTTTTCATCATTTCATTCAGCATTTAGACACCTTTTATACACTCCACCCCCTCACTCGTTTAGGTTGTGCATTATTGATCGGTTTAGGGTTCATTCCCATGTTTTTATTGTATGAAAAGCAATAAAAACACACTAAAACATAAAGGTAGGGCTGAACTGAGGCTAAACCTCATACTTCAGACCCCCCATACATCCACAAACATGAATCTTATTTTTCCCTAATTTTTGGCACTCAAAATCTATTTTTTTCTTATTTTTTTCTATTTTTCCTATTTTTCTTGTATTTTTCTCAATATTAAATGACTAAAAATACAAAATGAGTTGTGGGTTGTGGCCCTTAGGCTCATTTGCAGCAAAAACACAAGTTTAGTTGGTGTGTCTTATTATATTTTCCATTGATATATCAAAAACACCCAATTTTTCCATATTTCGCGTGTTTTACGGGTTTTACACTACTAATTTCATCCACAACACTTATGATTTTCTGATTTTCTGATTTCAAACAATTGGAAGACATTGCAAACAACATTATAATGCATAATCATCCCATAGGAACAAGTATTTATGAAGCAAATTGCATAAAACATCAATTTCCTTTGTAAAAATGAGATTACCGTTCTTTGCGGGTTGCAGGTTTTTATTTGCCATATCTCGAGATTGATTTCCAGCCACCATTAATGCTCATGACAGTCCACAATCAGCAATCTTCATTCCTCTTGAACCACGGAGCAATCCGGTCTTCATTGGACAAGCATCCGCCATCCATTCTTCTTTTTCTTCTTCACTACATGAATCTGCCTTTAGGGAAGAGAGAGGGAGGAGAGAGAAAGACTGAAATCAGAATTTTTCATAGAGGCCACCATTGGAGGAGCGAAGCATGGTGATAAGACCAGCAGGAAAAAGGGAATCAAGGCCCATGATTACTTGGGTGGGTTGTTTGCAGGCTCCATCCTCCATCTCCAAGAATTGGGCGCAAAAATAGGCGCCACTTTTCTCACACTCTCTTCTCCTTTCTCTCTCCACTTTTTTTGATGGCCCCCAAACTCAAAAATTGAAGGGGGGTTAAAATTCCCCCAAAGGGCACCCCTTTTGGCACTCTCAAAAACCACCTCTTCAAATCTTGCCCCTTTTGTGGTCATCTTCCCGTCCGGACTCCGAATTGAGCTCTGAAAAATCCCGGGCATCCGGCTTGACATCCCGCATTGGCCGGTAACTCTTGTCAACCTGCACAACAATCTGAAAAATTATGAAAAATCAACAAGTGTCGCTTGGGCGCCTTTAAAGCACTTTGATGCTTAAAATCGTCCTAGATCGAGCCGTCGCCTTCGACGTTGAATATTTTTCCCTTGATATTCGTAATTTTTAGCTTTTTTTAAGCACTTCTTGGCACCAAAATTCCGCTCTCACAAACACACAACTCTCCCTTATATTTTTCAACCTTTGTAGTTTACCTTCACTTTTCTTATTATTTTCTCTAGGAAGCTTGACTATAGACAACAAAAGGCATTATGAAGGGAGACTCCATACACTACCTTACACCACCTAGTGCATCATTTAATTTGGGGCTCTAACCAGTTAAGATTGCACTTAATTAATTAGGAATGGCAAATAATATAATCTAGCCAATTTCCTATAAAAGAAGATTCACTTGAGCCTTCAAGGGGGATACACACATACTCTACTCTACCACTATCTTCATATCTCTATTCTCTTCATATTTTTCATCATTTCTCATCCCTCCCCACTCCACTATCCTCATTTCTCACTTCATCACATATCATCTCCCTTTCCTCCCTTTCCCATCCAACTCTATCACTCTCCTTGCTCCTACTTCATCTCACCCTCACCCTCTTCTACCCTTAATTTCATCCTCTCATTTTCTCCAACCCTTCATTATTTCATCCTCTCCATTCCACTACCCCCAAACCCCTCAGTTTCATCATCCTCTCCACCCCCTCCTTCTCATTCTCCTTCTACACTATCACCATCATTACTCCTCTACCTATGTTTTCTTGTCCCCCCCACCATTTTGGGTTGGGATGCATTAGTTGTTATAACTCTAAATATTAGCATCTTTATTTATTCACCTCATATTGCACTATATATTCTATTCTCTACTGAAAAAGAGTCAACTAGTGAGTCCCTCCTATCATTTCATGAATGCTTTGTCCTCTAAGAAGTAATTCATCCTTAGATAATTTATCATTTTTTAAAAATGTGCACTACATGAGCCCAAATCTCTACTTTGCTTCCATAAATACTATTTTTAGGAGCCTTTTTAATTTGCATCCCAAAAGTGACAGCTTCCACTTTTGCATCGCACTTTCCTAAATATTTAGTCAAGTGAAAGACCTATCTCCACTGAATGAATTTTTTTCTCTTTTCAAAAAATATATTTATTTCTAATTCATCTCAATAAAACTCACACTCTTACCATTCATGCAAAGGGCTATCATATCATATGCATTGTCATACAAATTTCTCTTTGATTGAGGCCTTAGGGGTTGCAACCCTCCCTAATCATCGAGCCTTACAAGCTTGAGATAAAAATCATGCATTCTTTTAACTAAGTCATCCATAACATCATGTCTTAGTGGTGGTGTAGCCATAGATACATGTTGTTTAACTACATGTTCTGACAACTTGCTAAAGGTGGTATGCTCATGGCCTTCATGTTGAGTTCACCAAATGTCAAGGTGGGGGGGTATTTAGCAAAAGACCTTAATAACATGGATTTGAAGAGAAGTGACTTACGTTGTGATCCAAGAATCACCACAATAATCTATAGGGAAGCCTTAGATTGAATCCTTAGTTAGCAAATACCATTCAATACATGCACTTGACTTAATAGCTCACACCTTGTGTTTCAAGATAATTTCCCAATCTATTTGGGATGATGGCTCAAAAGAAACCATGATAATGACAAAGTCTCTCATGTACATAATCTTCAATCCAATGTGTAAACTTCATGTGTCATGAAAAAACCCAAAATACATGTAGCATCTATCAAATACCATCAATCTAGAAGGTTTTCCACTAATAGTATGCATAGGATTTGAGGGAAATACTATGATATATTCAATCTCTTATTTTGTCCTTGCTCTTTATGTATTTATTATAGTAAAAAATAGTCTTTTACTTCCCAAGATACCTTCAAATTCAATCCTTTACATACTTCAAGCATATGCAAAAAGCATTAAGAAGGCTCAACACCCTATAATAGATATTGGGAAAAATTTATTATAATAGTGATGCACTATTTACAACATAAAATTCTATCTTAGATCATTCCAAATTATTCCCAAATTAACTCTATTACTCCTTGTGATAAGCACAAAGCTTCTACTAAGTCTACTCAAGAAGAGGCTTTACGTATGTGACCTAGAAGCACCTAGAAGTAAGAGCTGAAATTTATTACATCAGTTCTTCACTATTGTGGATACAATAAATACCCTATTATTGTCAGTGAATATCATGCCATAAACTCTTCAAAAATTCCGATTGCAATTGCCTTCCACCATGCTCTTGATATTATTGCTTGAGATAAGCTCTTCCACTTCCCTTGTCCAACCCTTTGCCTCTCAAAAATAAGCTTCTCCTTCTCTCCATTGATTTTTGCTACCCTATTCCTCCCTTTTCCTCATGTTGAAATCCACATCTTCCTCATCTTTTCCTTTCCACCAAATAAAATCTCTCCAATCAAGCTTCTTCAAGCCTACTACAAGTCACCTCTTAAGTTAACTATTGATCACAACTAGAACTTTCATGATGTTCCAAAATGACTTACCACTTTTTGTCTTCATGAGAAGTCAAACACATTCATGCACATGTCTGTCATTGTACCATGAATTTTTTATAGAAAACTCTTCAAACCATGACCCATATTCATACCTCTAAGTCTTTGAGGTAGGACCTTTCTTATGCTATTATATCCTAGACATAATGTTCTAAACAACATCTATATGGAAGTTGACAAGTTCATGCCTCTCCTTGCATGGATATGTAGGTGCAACCATTTGTGTGATATCATGATCCACATCTTTATCAAGGGGAGATAGAGAGAGAGCTTATGTAAAAGATATTTCAGTTTGTGAAAATTATTCTTGCACATCATCTCCAAAATGGTTCTTGGGTACATGGATTCGTTAATTTGCAAGCTTTATGAATCCTAAGAGATATAGAGATTGAGATACAATGTGTTGTAGAGCATATGGAGGTCGCACCCAATACTGGCAAAGCCCCTAAATTCCTAAGTTTGTGATAACTGGATGTTTGTTGCAAAGATTATGATTTCCTACAAAATATATATAATCACTTTGGATTTAGTTTCTTTTCCTTTTTCCATGAATCACTTTCACAAAATCGTTTCTTTACATTTTCTTATCCATCTCTTGGACAATGTCCTTTCTAAATGGAACATGTACACTTTCATATTGAGCATATTTTGAGGTTTTGCATCTAATATTCATACTGTTAGCAGTCATATGTGTCTTGCATGGTCATCTCTTGCCTATGAGCCTTAGTCTGCGTTAGATGAGGACATTCGAGCTCTGATATTTTCTTTATCTATCATTTAATGTGTTTTGGACACTTTAGATGGAGGGCACATTAGTGCATTTATTTTTGTGTACTTTTGGCTATTTTGTAGAGGTTTTATCACATTTAGGGTCTTCTCTCTTTTTTGCCTATATATAGAAAACTTGCCCTTCCACTTTCATTATCCATTATCCATCATTGATTCTTCATGATCAACCAGCCCTTCTCATTCTCTCATCCCCTTTTTGCTAGAGTCTCATGCCCACATTGACGTAGAGATCTATATTGTCAAGGTGTTGCACACTTGATGGCCGTCAAGACGTGGGGTCTCACAAAGTAGGCATGGCACAACAAGAACTACACTACAAGATACATGCCTCATACCAAGGTTCAAAGAGACAAAAATGTTCATAAAAAATTAACTCCGATTGTCACTAAACGCTTCGGTATTAGCATCTCCATGAAACCATCACTATTGGCATCAGTATTTGCATCAGTACTAGCGTCATCCAATGGAAATACCGACGCCAATATTGACAGTTTGCGATGCGTATTGCATGCCAATAGCAATGCGTGCAGTAAATTTGTGACTCTAATAGCAATGATTATAGAGAAAACAAAATTTTTGTTGTAGGACAGTAATCTGCCCTACCACATGTAGCACTATGTGCTTTATTTATATTTCTACAAATGGATTACATGTTAAGTGTGCAATGGTCATCACAATGAGCACAAAATGTACTTGAACCCACAAGACTAATACATAGAATAAATACAAGATCCCTGATGAAAACTCATGGAATCATGGCAAGATACAAAGGTTGATAATAACATAGTATATAGAAAATGCATGGATAAATCATAGGACCAAAAAGGAAGAGGATGTGAGCTCCATGAATCTAAGCGCAAGCTATAGATCCTCGCCATCCAAAAGCTCATCCCAATGCAAAGGAGCATCGAATAGAGTCTGCAAAAACAAAACAACTACACATCAGTCCACCATACATAATATATTTTTATAAAAAAAGTAACTATAGATAAGAAAGATGAGTCACTTACTAGGATGCCATGTGTATATAGTCTATCAATCAATGTAGTGAGATCATGTCTCTTTGCATATCGAGTCCCTAGGCCAGTGGGATTGTGATTTGTAATGGAGTGCTACATAGAAAACAAAATACAACTGTTAGAAATATGATTTTTAGTACAAGTGATATTGCAAAAAAAAAAGCAAGAAGAACAAAAGAAAAACTTACAAAGTTCTCTAGATAAGTCTTATGGTCTCCACTCCCAAGATGATGGGCTACCCCTGCCTCCAATCGTGTCCTCGTTGCCTCGTGTTGCTATCTCCAAGGTCTTAGAGAATCTATAGCCTCATCCTTGAGTCTCCACCGATCATCTACATCTAGCCACTTAGGCTTTGAGGCACCACTCTTGAGTGCCTACGTGAGTCCGATCATCTGTGTGACATGTACACATGCATGCACTCCATCATCTAGGCTTTGAGGCACCACTCTTGAGTGCCTACGTGAGTCCGATCATTTGTGACATGTACGCATGCATGCACTCCATCATATAGCCTCTATGAAAAACCTCTCTCCCGCGGTGGGTATCGAAAACTCTTCATGCAAGGATGCTACTATGTAGTCCTTTCTCCCCTCGAGTATGTTATTTAAATGGTCCAAGACGTTGTGCCAAAAAACTTGTTGGCACAACTCTCACATACGAGACATCACCCTCCTCTCCTCATCATTCATTATCATGGCTCTTGTATTGTCGTCTACAAGGTATCCATATCCCTCTAGGGTATGTCTAAGATGTGTCCTCTCCCACCTACGACCGTGCTACTAGGCATAAATAGGAGACCCCTGTACATCTGGTGTACCCATGGGAGTGGTATCTCTCAGAGTAGCTTCCATAAGGGTATCACCGGACGACTGAGGAAAAGTTGGAGTCACTGGACTAGATGTCCCCATAGGTGTGACAAATCCTACATGTGACACAATTCCACCAGAACGAGGAGATGGAGACACTACATTAGTGCCTCCACAACAACCACCTAAGCCACCCTCTCTGAAACCTACATGAGAGCAAGGAGTAGCACTTGTATCTCAAGCCAATCGCAGGCTCACCGCATCTACATCTCCGTAGCATTCCCCAAAACCACTCCCTTTGTCCGACCCAAGTCTGGAGCATCGACCTTGTCTACTAGAAACCAAAGCACTAGAGCGTGCTGAAGTAGATCTAATAGAATGGCTTGATGGTGTGCGAGGCGGTGGCTCCTAGTCTACCATATCTCTTAATCAAGCCATTTGATTTGGAGACATACGTATGAATATCTCTTGAAACTCCTCATCGTGCTCTCTAAATATCATCAACTGTCACTTGCACAAATAGAAAGTGATGTTAGCATCATCAATATAAAGATTTAAGAAAAGCATGGTAATATAACTCTGAAAAAATTATGTTACTTAAAATGCATAATCTAGAGTACCCTTATAAGTAATTCACCAACGAATTGAGTAGGCAGATGCTACAAGTATGACATAGCCTATGGTCCCATGTCAATCTCTTGGCACACCTCCGCATACACTAGAAGGTTGATTGATACGTTACCACAAAAGGATGAGTCCACCTCATTCTCAAAGAATTCCTAGCCTATTGTCTTTCTGTCATCATTACCCAATTTTTCCTCCTCTACATGCTCCAAGCAATCTTTGACCTCCACCCCTTCCAATATCGACACCTCCATCTGCATACTATCCTCATCTATGTTGGGAACATTGCTTTCATCATACACTCTTGCACTTTGGAGAGATGAAGATACAACATGCCACCATCGAGGTTGTCGAGGGTTTATATAGAAAATGACATATTCAAAATCACATACAATAGAGTTTCAATATTTGTGACATATCTAAGTCATAATAAAATTTTAAAAAACAGGTCATGCACATGTTCACAATGGGCTGACAAGACAAACGTGTCACGAAGATCCGTCTATATTTTTTCGAAATCTATTTTGAAAAATCTAGATGGACCTCGTCAAACGGTTGCCCGCCTCCTTCCAGTACCACTTTGAACCATTACACATCGAATATGATTATGGAGAAGCTATGGTAATCCACTGAGATAACACTTTGCAAGTTCCCAAAATACTACATCTAATCTATAATAGTGTTTGGATCCGTGGTTTGCCATCAACTCTCTTGCTCAAACTTTTCCATGGCACCACAATCCGTTATGGAGTGCAATTTGTCAATACGCTTGATACAAAAATGTTACCCACGTGACCATGCCACACTATATATAGCTTATAAAATATGTGGTTACCTTTGGACTACATCCCCTCAAGAATTCCCACTCCTCAATAGAGACCTCCACCCCTTCGCGAGAGACTGCAATCAAAGCTCCATGTAACTATCGCATAAACATAAACCACTGCATCTACTCCATACCCTCGGGATATCGAATTGGTTGGTGGTGGGTACTGCATCAAAATTTTGATTGCACTTCTTCTCAATCTTTCCTAGCAACTTGCTCATACCTAGTGAGCCATGTCTCCATGGGTGCATGGTGCAACATACAAAAATGATTCACTTTCTCTTCCATTTTAGCATCCATCCTTTTTTCTACCCCATTTCCAACCACATCTCTCGTTAGTCTATCATTGTCCTTCAGCGACCATAGCATACTGTCATCTCAATCCACCATTGGTAGCCACTGTGAAATATGCACTAACGCCTTTGACACCAACCAAGCTTTAGCCATGCTACCTTTTGGCCGAGCTCGTTGTTGCATAAAGACTTTGAAGGTTTTCATGAAGTGCTCCAAGAAGAACGTCAATCACGTATGGAGAGGTCCCGCAATCTCCACTTCATCTACAAGAAGTACTAGGAGGTGGATTTGTATCGTGAGCATGCTGGTGGGCATATACTTCTCAAAGAGACAGACCATCTCCACTGCTCCCCGCCTTGTGAATTCAATAGAGGATGTCTTGATCTCCTTCTGTGAGATCCATTACACTAAAATTAAAAACCTGTAAATCATCTTATGTATTTTTAGAGTGAGGCATTATGCGATCTTGATTGGTAGTACAAACTACTACAAATGAAGAAGCATAATGAACACCGACTAGACTCCAAATAGCAAAATACATAGGCCACTTACAATTGAGGTAAGTACAAACCTGACATATCTTATGTCAATCATAGGATTTTAGCCCTAATGGTTGGTCATCTTTAGAAAAAGTGGATCTAAGAGAATGCATCATACCCACCGGAGTGCAGATAGACCTAATAATTTACTTCACAATGCACTCTTCTTTAGTGGACAAAACCCAAGGAGCACGAGGTAGTTGCAAAAGACTATCAACATTGAACTATGGCCAAAGTGCCTCCATCTTGTCTACCTCCTTCAAATCCATTCATGCCCCTGTAGTGTCTCTCTTTCATGTGATCTGATCCCATAGCAAGTTGTCCATATTCTTGAAAATATGCATGGAATCCAACAAGTGGTTGATCTGTAAATGGGTCCAATACAACAACTCGTAGCAAACTAAGAACCATTGCATTTTGTTTGGATGTGACTTCATATGGACCATTTTCACAACTCATACCAGCTTTGGACATTCATTCGTGCCGGAGATCGTCCAAGAAATCCTTCCCTCAATTCATGACCCTTTGATAAGAAAGAAATGTGTCCTTGATATACAATCTTATTCATGGTTCGTGACCTTCGGGAGTCTAACTGTTGCCAACACAATGGACATGCATGATAACATGAGGTAACGAGACCTATCCCAACACCGCAATTTAGTGAACACAAATTTAGATGAGCTATAATAGATATGACCAACAAGAAAGAAAGCCCTAAACCCTAAACCTTAAACCTTTGGGAGTCTAACTATTGCCAACACAATGGATAGGCATGATAACATGAGGTAACGAGACCTATCCCAACACCCCTATTTAGTGAACACAAATTTAAATGAGCTATAATAGATATGACCAACAAGAACAGAAGCCTACTTACTTGAGCACTCCTTGAAACGAAAAGTCATGCATAGTCCACATGAAAATAAATCGTATATTGGTGGACTATCAACCATTGCACTTGCTTATATCTTCCACTATGACCCCCTTCTCCCACAAAATCTTAAGCTCATTGATTAATGGACAGAGACAGATGTCCATATTCTTGACTTTGTAGTGGCCAAGAATGAGCAAGCTAAGGATCATGTGTCCTTTCTTCGTAGAAAGCCATGGTGGGATATTGTAGGTAACAAGGACTACAGGCCACACACGGCAAGAAGTTGAGTAGAGAACAAATGGGTTCACACCATCCATAGCAAGACCGAGCCGAAGATTCCTTGACTCTCCTGCAAAGCTTGGAAAGGTAGAGTCAATGTGGCTCTATGCACGTGAATCTGCTAATATTTATTGGACTCCATCTGTGGATCTATTTTTCTCATGCCACATTATCAAGCTCGCCATGCTTGACGTACGAAACATGTGACATATTAGGAGGGATAAGTGGAAAGTGTTTAGAAACTTTCTGAGGGATGGTTTGCCTTTGTAACTCCTATCGATATCTATGAGCACCACACTTTGGACATGTATCTATAGTCCCGTAATCTCCTCAAAACACCATGCAATCATTGACACATGCATGGATGTTGTTGTAGTCCATTCCCGGCTTTCATAAAACATATTGCGCATCATCATGAGACTCAGACATGGTATTTCTAAGTGGTAATATATCATACTTTAGCAACCTGAAAAGAAATCATAAAACACCTTTAAAAAAAATAATTATTTTTTATAATGGTGCCGAAAAGAAATCAACAAAGATTATGAATGTACCTGAACATCTTGGTCACACTCACATTGCTCCACCCGTATTTTGCTTGTACACTTAGGAGTGCAAGTAGCATCTTCAGACGAGATACTTGGCACCCATCATATAATGATATGGATGCTTCCTCTCTTAGTAGATTAGATGTCTTTGCATCCATGGGCATCAATGCATCGATCATTGCCTCCATCTCAGGCTCCAAGTTTATAGGAAAGTTTGAAAGGCTGCCGATCTCCTTTGGTATTGACGATATAGATTGGGTCGTGCCTTCCAAGTGGTAGATTGGCTTAGGCACTCCATCCCTCGCACACCCATGAACTCTTCTAACTAGTTGCAATAGGTGCATTCCTCTTTGGGATGAGATGTCACCTCCTTGTATAAAATTTACGGTCACATCTAATGTTTTTGTATATGTTATTCAATTAGTTTACAAATATAAGACATGATTTATAAACATTTTTCTTACCATTTATTCAAGGTTTGAGATCTCCTGATCAATGATCTCTGATTATTGGAACTCACCGAAACATCGTATATGTTCTATAGAAAAGTGACACTTTTGTTTGATTACTAGCTTGCATTGAGAGCAAGGACATGGGACACGTTGATTAAGATATGCCTTGCGATCTTGAACATCACAACCATCATTGTTTTCCATTTTTTCTACATTGTGACAAACAATTAGTTTTTATTCTCATTCTCTTTTTCTTTTTTAATTTATTTGAGAATGGATTTCTTCTCTTGCAACTCAATAAAATTAATGTCAACTGAAACATTTTGGTTTACAACACTTAGCAACTTTAGATACATGGAAATTAGACACATTAATACTATGGTTAACCATAGATTCCTTCAAAATAAACATTAAACAACTTTTAGATTTTCTATCCACTATATATACTTAATGCTAATATAGGGAAGATGATTGGCATTGATAAAGCAATATATGCCATTCCATATCCAAAACATTTCATAATGCAGAAATATCATAAAGTCAATCTAAGGTGTGTACAAATTGATCCCTTTTCATCCAAATTAAATCTACCTCGTAGGGAAAGTTCAACCTCAACCCCACAAGGATCAACCTAAAGCAAGACTTAATTGTGACCATAGTCTCCTACCATGGTTATCTAATATTAGCTTAAGCTAACTACTTTGCTATCATCTCTCAAATTTAAGTAGAACATTGCATTGGTTTAAAGAGATTGAGAAATGAGGGGAGTAATATGTATCAACCACTTTATTAATAAGGTATAGTCTCAACTTAGGTCCCCCTAAAATAAAATTAATTTGGATTTAGGATAACACACTAGGATAGTTAACATTCGATCATTCCTAACTTGACCTAATTTATCAACATTTTTTTGGGCTCTTCATTTTATGTTCTCTCCCCCTTCTCCAATCTTTCTTTTTCTCTCTCTCTTTCTTTGTTGCCCCTCTGTTTGTTTCTCTCCACACTACAAGATATAGACCTTATACTAATGTTTAAAGCGACGAAAATACAAACAACAAAATTTGCCCCCGTCATCGCAAAAAGTGTCGTTATTGACAACGCCATAGAAACGTCGCTATTGGCGTCGC
Organism: Lygodium microphyllum; assembly: GCF_053477565.2. Classification (NCBI taxonomy): domain Eukaryota; kingdom Viridiplantae; phylum Streptophyta; class Polypodiopsida; order Schizaeales; family Lygodiaceae; genus Lygodium; species Lygodium microphyllum. Next base: position 138,001,303 of record NC_141157.1, read on the forward strand.
TATATGCATCGCTATGTGACGCAACTAGTGAATTTGTGACACGCATAGCACGGCCAATAGCAACGCGAGCAGTAAATTTGCGACGTAAATAGCGACGGTAACACGGAAATTTTTTTTTTGTGGCAGGGCAGCTATAGCATTGTGTGCTGTATGAGAGCCATACAAAATAGTTTCTGCACTACTGCATACAAAGCACTTGCAAACAAAAAGAATGTATATTGAAATCATAAAACTGATACATGAAATAAATACATGATCGCATAAAATGCGATTGGTACAATCATGAAAGGATATCACTAATACATAGAAAATGTCTACATAGATCATGCAACTAAAAACTAAAGGTGTGTGAGCTCCAAGGATCCAAGGGCGAGCTATAAATCCTCGTCCCCTGAAAGCTCATCCCGCCGCAAAGGAGCATTGAACGGATTCTGCAGAAAAAGAAACAACATATCAATCCACCATACAATAATGCATTCAAATATCTCATGGTAACTACGGTCAAGAAAGATGAGTGACTTACAGGGCCGCCACGTTTATACAATCGGTCGATCAATGCATTGAGACCGTACCTCTCTGCATATCGAGTCTCAAGGCCTTGTGGATCGCGATTTGTAATGGAGTGCTGCAAAGAAAACAAAATGCTAACTGTTAGAAACATGATTGTTAGTACAAAGAATATTTCAAAAAAACAAATAAGCAAAACAAAAGATAAACTTACAAAGTCCTCCAAATATGTCCTGTGGTCGCCACTCCCAAGATGATGGACCACTCCGGCCTCGAGTCGTGCCCTCGCCACCTCTCCCTGCTGCTGACTCCAACGTCCTGGCGAATCTGTAGCCTCCTCCCTCAGTCAGCACTAGTCGTCTGCATCTAACCACTTGGGCTTTGCAGCCCCACTTTTGATTGCCTTGCATGCGTTGGATCGTCTATGTGACATGTATGCACGCATGCAATCCATCATCTAGCCCATAGAGAATCTATCTACTACGGCGGCTGGCACCGGAAACTCCTTGTGCAAGGATGCTACTATGTAGTCCTTGCTTCCCTCCGGTATATTCTTTCAATGATCCAGGACATTGTGCCGAAAAACTTATTGGCACAACTCTCTCATGCGAGCCATCACCCTCCTCCCCTCATCATTCATGATGATGGCTCTTGACCTACTATCAACCAGGTATCCATAACCCCTAGGAGTTTGCCTAAGATGGGTCCTCTCCCATCTCCGTCCACGCTCCTAGGCATATCCAGGAGACCCCTCTATATCCGACCCCTCTACTTGCATATTTTCTTCATCTATGCCCGAAACATTGCTTTGATCATATACTCTCGCACTTCGAGGAGTTGAAGGTATAACATACCACCATTGAGGTTGTCAAGGGTTTGGATAGAAGATTACCTGTTCACAAACACGTACAAAGCGAGTTCAAACCATTGTGACATAAACCACGTCGTATTACAATTAGCAAGCAAATGACTCTATGCACCTGTTCACAATGGGCCGGCAACACAAAGGTGTCGCACAAATCCGTCCATTTTTTTTCGGAATCTATTTCGAGAAATCTAGATGGACCTCATCGAACTGTTGCTCCAGCTCCTCCAAGTACCACTTTGAACCACTGCATATCGAATAGTATCATGGAGAAGCTACGGTAATCCACCGTAATAATACTTTACAAGTTCCCAAAATACTCCATCTCATTCACAACCATGTTCGGAGCCGTTGCTCGTCGCTGGCTCTCTTGCTCAAACCTTGCCATGACACCACAGTCCATTGTGGAGCGTATTTTGTCAATACGCTCCATGCGAAAATGTCGTCCGCGCGACCACGCTGCACTATATATTTTGTAATGTACATTGAAACACTCAAATTAGATGTCACATATAAAATTTAGATACGACACATTCTAAACCCCTCATCACCTTTGGACTACATCCCCTCGAGAACTCCCACTCCTCCATTGAGACCTCTGTCCCTTCGCTGGATGCTGCGATCAAGGCTCCATACAACCATCGTGTTGACATAAACCGCGGCATCTCCTCCATGCCTTCGGGATATCGAATCGGTCGATGATGCATACTGCGTCGGAATTCAGCTCGCACTTCCTCTCGATCTTGCCTTGCAATCTGGTACTTGGCGAGCCACGTCTCCATGGAGGCATGGTGCAACATACAAAAGCGATTCACCTTCTCTTCCATTGATGCATCCATTCTTTTTTCTACCCCATTTCCAACCACCACATCTCCAGTCAGTCTATCATCGTTCTTCAGCATCCATAGCATTTCATTGTCTGGTTCCACCGTTGGTAGCCATTGTGAGATATGCACTAACGCTTCTGACACCAACCAACCTTCCACCATGCTACCTTCTGGACGAGCTCGTTGTCGCACAAATCCTTTAAGGGTTTTCATGAAGCGCTCCAGGAAGAACATCCATCGCGTATGGACAGGTCCAGCAATCTCCACTTCGTCCACAAGATGCACAAGAAGGTGAACTTGTATCGTGAGCATGCTAGTGGGCCAGTATTTCTCAAAGAGACAGACCGTCTCCACTGCTCCCCGCCTTGGGGATTCAATAGAGGACGTCTTAATCTCTTTCTGTGAGATCCATTGCACCAAAGTCGACAACTTGTAAATGGCCCCGCGAATTTCTGGAGTAAGGCATCCTGCGATCGCGATTGGTAGGACAAACTGCCACAAATGAGAAAGCATTATGAATAATGGCCACTTTTCAAATTGCAAAATGCCCACGCTAATTACAATCCATTCTGTTCACAAACCTAATATATCTTATGCCAATCATGGGATTTTATCCCCGACAATTGGTCATCTTTAGAAAATGCGGACCTGAGAGAATGCATCATACTTGTCGGAGTGCGGATAGACTTGATTACTTGCTTCACAATGCGCTCTTCTTTGGTGGACAAAACCCAAGGAGCGCCAGGAAGCTGCACTCCCCCTTCAGCACTCGAATGCGGCCAAAGCGCCTCCATCTTACCTACCTCCTTCAAATCCATTCGTGACCCTATAGTGTCTCTCTTTCTTGTGATGAGGTCCCATAGCAAGCTGCCCACATTCTTGAAAATATGCATGGGATCCAACAAGTGGTTGACCTATAAGTGGGTCCAATATGGCAACTCGTAGAAAACTGAGAACCGTCGCATTTCATTTGGATGTGATTCTGGGTTTACCATTTTCAGCTCGTACCAGCTTGCAGCGTTCATACATGTTGGAGGTCGTCCAAGAAAACCTTCCCTGAGTTCATGATCCTCCGGCAAGAAAGCGGCGTGTCCTTGATATACCATCTTCTTCATGGTTCGTGACCTTCGGGAGTCTAACTGTGGCCCACACAATGGACATGCATGATAACCTGAGGTAACCAGACCTGTAAGGTGAGCCACGACCTAGTGAATACTTGATTGAATGAAATAAAATATAGATATTACCAACAAGAACGGAGGTCTGCTCACCTGAGCACTCTCCCAATCCCGGAAAGTCATGCATCGTCCACATGAGAATGGCTCGAATGTTGGCTGACCGCCGCCGACCATCGCGCCTGCTCATATCTTGCACAGTGACCCCCTCCTCCCACAAAATCTTAAGCTCATCGATTAATGGACGAAGATACACGTCCATATTTTTTACTTTGTAGTGGCCCGGGACGAGCAAGCTAAGGATGAGATGTCCTTTCGTCGTAGAAAGCCATGGAGGGATGTTGTAGTTGACAAGCACTATAGGCCACACACTGTAAGAAGTCGAGTGCAGACCGAATGGGTTCACACCATCCAACCCTAAATCGAGCCAAAGATTCCTTGGCTCTCGCGCAAAGCTTGGGAAGGTAGAGTCAATGTGGCTCCATGCGCGCGAATCCGCTGATATTCGTTGAACTCCATCCGTGGACCTATTCTACACATGCCACGTTGTCAAGCTTGCCATGCCAGACGTGCGAAACATGTGGTTTATGCGGGGGATGAGCGGAAAGTATATGAGAACTTTTTGAGGGATGCTTTGCCCTTGCAAGTCCTGTCGATACCTGTGAGCACTACACTTTGGACATGTCTCCATAGTCTCGTATTCATCTCGAAACAGTATGCAGTCGTTGATACATGCATGGATGTTATTGTAGTCCATGCCAAGCTTTCGTAAAAGATGTCGTGCATCATCACGAGACTCAGGCATGGTATTTGCAGGTGGTAATATATGATATTTTAATAACCTGAAAAAAATCATAAAACACCTTGAAAAAGCACAAATGTTTACAATAATACTGTAAAAATAATAATCAATGAAGCCTATGTGCAAGGTATCTGAATAACTCAGTCACACTCGTATCGCTCCAACCGTATTTTATTTGCATACTTAAGAGTGCAAGCAATGTCTTCAACCGAGATACTCGGCACCCATCATATAATGGTATGGATGCTTCCTCTCTAAGCGGGTCAGATGTCTCAACATCCATGGGAATCAATGCATCGATCATTGCCTCCATCTCAGGCTCCAAGATTGTAGGTACGTCAGGAAGGTTGTCTGTCTCCTCTGGCATTGACGGTATAGATGGGCCTTGCGAGTGGTGGATTGGCTCGTGCAATCCATCCATCGCATGTCCACGAACTCTTCTAATTGGTCGCAAAGGGTGCACTCCCCCTTGGGTCGAGACATCACCCCCCTGGATAGAAAATTTGCCAACAAGACCCAATCTTATTGTGTATGGTTTTCAATTAGCTTGCAAGTACAATGCATGATTAATATTAACTTCAAATTACCGTTTGCTGAAAATCCGCAATTGCCTGATTAATGATCTCAGATTGAAACTTGCCAAATTGTCGTACGTGTTCTATAGACAATCGGTGTTTTCGTCTAATTGCCAACTTGCATTGAGAGCAAGGACATGGGACACGCTGATTAAGATACGTCTCACGGTCTTGAACAATAAGACCTTCTTCGTTTTCCATCTTATCTACATTACAACAAACGAGGCTTAAATGGATAGCTTTATGGAGATGTACCTCAAGTTGCAAGTTGACCATAGATCTTGCATTGTACATAGTAGTTGAGAGATTTTTTGATGTTATATCTTGGCCTTGTATCATGCTCAAGGATTTGTTTGTCCCGATAGATAATTATTCGTTATTGTAAAAAACTGCACTAGAGGGCTTTGAGTATAAGTAATCCATTTATGATCATCATTGAGGACCTCTTAGTCTAATAATAAATCAGTCTCAACAAAAAGCATCTTAGAAATGTGGTTTTTTTGTCCTATGATCGCGTATTAAAATTAATGCCATCTATGAAATTTATCAACTATAGTAATAAAATTTATTTCAATCAATTCTACTCATAGTCATAAGACTTGAGAGAAAATATCCTATACTCAATTTAAGGGATTCTTCTTCTAAAACAATACTTTTGGGTTCATTTTGATGAAGTACCGTAATGACCATTAGCTAGGGTATCATTTTCTTTTAGTCCTTTCGTTGACTAGTTGGCATGATTTCTAATTTGTTATGCCTATAAAGTTAATACAAAAACAATGAATTATGCATATCACAATTAGATCCTCTACTTGGACATTATGAAGGACATGACCAATTTTAAGCCATCTTAAAGAGTCACCAATGTACGTGGCCCATGGCAAAGCACATTGCATACCATTATCGATAAGTCTATTATCTTAAATTTCCTTCCCCTCCCTCTCCCTCTCTTTCTCTCCCTCTCTCTCTCTCTCCCTCTCTTTCTCTCTTTCTCTCTCATTTCCTCTCCTAAATAAGCAAAAAAGAAAGTGATTCAAACATTAAACAAGCAAGAGGGAGAGTGAGAGAGAGAATGCACTCTCCCTCCCTCTCCCTCTCCCTCTTCCTCTCTTTCTCTTTCTCTCCCTCTCTCATTTCCTTCCCCTCCCTCTCCCTCTCCCTCTCTTTCTCTCTTTCTCTCTCATTTCCTAAACAAGCAAAAAATAAAGTGATTTAAACATTAAACAAGCAAAAGGGAGAGGGAGAGAGACAATGCACTCTCCCTCTCTTTCTCTTTCTCTCCCTCTCTCATTTCCTTCCCCTCCCTCTCCCTCTCCCTCTCTTTCTCTCCCTCTCTTTCTCTCTCATTTCCTCTCCTAAACAAGCAAAAAATAAAGTGATTTAAACATTAAACAAGCAAAAGGGAGAGGGAGAGAGAGAATGCACTCTCCCTCCCTCTCCCTCTCTTTCTCTTTCTCTCCCTCTCTCATTTCCTCCCCCTCCCTCTCCCTCTCCCTCTCTTTCTCTTTCTCTTTCTCTTTCTCTTTCTCTCCCTCTCTCTCCCTCAACCTCTCCCTCTCCCTCTCTTTCTCTCTTACTCTCTCGTTTCCTCTCCTAAACAAGCAAAAAAGAAAGTGATTTAAACATTAAACAAGCAAAAGGGAGAGGGAGAGAGAGAATGCACTCTCCCTCTCCCTCCCTCTCCCTCTCTTTCTCTTTCTCTCCCTCTCTCATTTCCTCCCCCTCCCTCTCCCTCTCCCTCTCCCTCTCTTTCTCTTTCTCTTCCTCCCTCTCCCTCTCCCTCTCCCTCTCCCTCTCCCTCTCCCTCTCCCTCTCCCTCTCCCTCTCTGTGACGGCGACCTCTCGGTGCCGTCTTTGGGTAGGCAACACCCACCCTATGGAGCCTGCCTCATGAGGGATCACCCTCTATTCGGTAGCCCCACAGCAATGCGGAAGCGTTTTTGGAGGTAACACGGAACGCGACACGGAACGCGTCACGGAAAACCGCAGGTAACACGTAACGGGCAAGGTAACACGACACGGAAATGAGGTAACTCGATATGTATATTATGAAGTGCAACGAAGGCACGAGAATAATTACAAGAAGCCAAGAAGGCTAGAGGGACGAGAAAATCACAGACAGAGGGTGGACGCTATCAACTTGCATACCACGACGCCATCATGTGGGTGAGGGAGGAGTACTACCCTCATACACACCTCTCCTTAAAAGAACGACGCCCTCGTGTTCAATGTGCAAATGAATGGACTTGCACGCAGAGCGGTGTGTTGAGACTCAAAAGTTCGGGGGTCTAAACATGTCTCACTATCAAGACAGCCAGTGTCTGCCCGCTAGACCTAACCTATGACCACAAACTTGGGGGTCTTTGTCGACTCAATATCAAGCCGACCAGTGTCTTCCCACTAGGTGCCATGCCCACTGACTCAATTACAGGTGTGGAGACATGGTCTTATTGACTCAAAGATGATCATCCACTGACTCAATTTACATTTGTGGAATGATCCCAACCTGGCTGACTAGGAAGAGAAAAATAATATTGGACACACATCAATTCAACCATCTGCTGACCAGATTTACAATCACAGAATGGAGAATAACCAAGTTAAAACAAGTTGTGTTGACTTGAGATAACTAAAGGTCCTGACAGTATGAGTGTGCAGAAACTGTCAGTGGACTGAAGAGGCGAGGCGCGTAACTCAGCTGGGAGTGTGCCACGCCATGAATGCAAGGGCCCATGAAGAGGCGCCCTGAGGTTGATGGCCCCAATTGGCCAGATCTGTCAATCCAGTATGAATGTGTTTGCGCGAGGTGCGCAGTGATGGCGCACCTCCCCTTAAAAGAACTTGGGCCAGGTAAGCCCAAACTTTCTGATTATGGCCCCAATTGGCCTGATTTGTCAATCCTTGGATCATCTGGAAAAGAAGGCCCCAATTGGCCTGATCTGTCAATCCTTTGTTCAGATAGTAGGTGCGTTGTGATGACGCACCTCCCCTTAAAAATAATTGGGCCAGGTAAGCCCAATATTTTCGTGTATGCCGCCGTCTTGCGAAGGTAGCATTTTTGTTGGTGCATAAAGCACCCAATAAAGGGGGGATAGCCGTTCCTTTATACTCGTGGCGACGCGAGTCTTCAGCCCTCGTCTTGGCAGCTACATCGCCAATTAACCGAGCAGCAGCCGTTCTTTTATACTCGTGGCGACGCGAGTTTGCAGCTCTTGTAATGACGCCTCCAGCGCCAAGTGCAATAGGACTTGCCGTTCGTTTATACTCGTGGCGACGCGAGTTTCCAATCCTTAGAATGACGCATAAAGCGTCCAGTGAAGAGGAACTAGCCGTTCGTTTATACTCGTGGCACCGCGAGTGTTGGACTGCTCTCCTCGCAGCTTGCACATAAGCCATTCTTTTATACTCCTGGCGACGGGAGATCTTTATCCGTCGAAGATGTACTCGATTCAAGTACCAGATAGTAACTGGATAAATGGCCGTTCGTTTAGGCTCCTGGCTCAGGGAGCTTGGTGTCTTTTCAGGCTGAACCTGAGAAGTGCCCGTTTCTTTATTCTCCCGCGGCAAGGAGTCTTCTAGGTAAGATGTGCCCGTTCGTTTATTCTCCCGCGGCAAGGAGTCTTCCAGGTAAGATGTGCCCGTTCGTTTATTCTCCCGCGGCAAGGAGTCTTCAAGGTAAGATGTGCCCGTTCGTTTATTCTCCCGCGGCAAGGAGTCTTCAAGGTAAGATGTGCCCGTTCGTTTATTCTCCCGCGGCAAGGAGTCTTCAAGGTGAAATGTGCCCGTTCGTTTATTCTCCCGCGGCAAGGAGTCTTCAACATAATGTGAAGGAAAGTTATCCGTTTCTTTATCCTCCTGGCACAGGGAGTCTATGAACAGATCTTCAATAAGCATAGCCATTTCTTTATCCTCCTGGCAGAAGGAGCCTTCGACAAGATAATCACTAAGCATAGCCATTTCTTTATCCTCCCGGCGCAAGGAGTCTTCAACAAACTGTTTGGCCGTTCGTTTATCCTCCCGGAAAAAGGAGTCTTCAACACAAACTGTTACCGTTCGTTTATCCTCCCGGTATAAGGAGTCTTCCACATAAACTGTTACCGTTCGTTTATCCTCCCGGTATAAGGAGTCTTCCACATAACCTATTACCGTTCGTTTATCCTCCCGGTATAAGGAGTCTTCCACATAACCTGTGGCCGTTCGTTTATCCTCCCGGCTAAAGGAGTCTTCAACATCCAGGATGGCCGTTACTTTATTCTCCCGGCTAAAGGAGTCTTCACAAGAAGATGTCGCCGTTTCTTTATTCTCCCGGCCAAAGGAGTCGTTTAATTGTAGCTCATGGTGAAGGACCGTATCTTTATCCTCCTGGGTCAAGGAGTGAAGGAATGTGTTCTCAAGCTCCTGTATGGCCCATTCTTTATCCTCCTGGGTCAGGGAGTCTGCAATTCTGCCCTTCTCTGCATCAAACGGATACTCTTCAAACCCGATCATGACCTCCAGCAGCCCAATGATACCAAAGGGAGGGTCACCAATCCGCGAACTCGCATCCGGCTCCGTAGGGCCCCTTTTCCCCTGGAGGGCTTCACCCCATCGCGGCATAAACTGGTCCATGTCGGTCTTCTTCCACAGTAGGATTTCATCATCTGAACTTGGGAGCTCGGTTTCTGCCTTCACCTGTGAGGATATACAGACCGCTCTCCCTTGCTGACGATTATCTTCCTCATCTGCTTCAGGCTTGACTTCGTCTGCTGTAAGATTTGCATTCTGCTCTTCATCTTCTTCTTCTTCTTCTTGTTCTTCTTCTTCTTCTTCTTCTTGGTTTTCTTCTTCTTCTTGTTCTTCTTCTTCTTCTTCTTCTCCGTTTTGTTCCTCTTCTTCTTCTTCTTCGTCTTCTTCTTCTTTTGCTTCTTCTTCTTCTTCTTCTTCTTCTTCTTCTCCTTCTTCTTCTTCTTGTCTTTTGGCCGTTCGTTTATTCTCCCGGCTCAAGGAGTCTTCATGGATGTCAGCGTGGAATGTGGCCGTTCGTTTATCCTCCCGGCTCAAGGAGTCTGCACCTTGTGCTCTGGCCGTTCGTTTATCCTCCCGGCTCAAGGAGTCTTCATATCTGACTGGATCATGCGAGTACAAACTCGACTCCATGCCATAGGTGGGGGAAACTGCTTGGGGATGGGCTAAAATTGCCTCATCCAACACATTGCATTGTTCCAGGATCACTCCATCTGATAATAGATGCGACTCTGAGGTCGTCTTTTCTTCAGCACATTCTTCTATCAAGACGTCATGAAATAAATAACTAGGCCCAAAGGCCACTGGTAAGCATACTGGAGGTTGATGGACCACAGTTTCCTTTATACTCGCCCGTTCCACTACGAGTTCTTCAGGCTGCTCTTCTATATCTGAATCCGACCCAGAGGTCGCTTGCCATTCATAATAGTCTTCTATAAGCACTCCATCTACTATGTAACTAGGCACACTGGCCCCTTGTATGTAAACTGGAGGCTTCTGGACCACGGTTTCATTTATACTCGCCCGTTCCATTACGAGTTCTTCATACTGATTCTGCATATATGACTCACTGCCCACAACTGATTCAACTGGACCCAATGGTTGCTCATAATATTGCTGATCACTTTCTTCTAGAGTGTGGCTATCCTGTGTGTTTTGATCATAAATTGAGTCGTCACGCCAGCTTTCTGCTCTCCAATAATACTGCTCATAGTCTGCTTCTTCTTGATTGACCCTTTGCTCATCTTCGGCATCGGAATCAGTATATACTGAATGCATACTACTAAGCTGTAACTGAACAGTATCCTGAGTTTGTTGATTTTGTGCTGCCAGCGCTTGCTTCATTCTTTCTACCATCTGAGGTAGCATTATCTGCTGTTCGGGAGATAGTTGGCCCTGTGATATCATCTGTTCGGCCATGGCTATCGTGCATTCTGCTGCAGACAAACAATCTGGATCATTCAATAGATCTTGTGCAACTCTAGCACTTTCTGACTCCAAAATTGCATGTGAATTATGCATAGCAGCACACTGTTCTTCTGACTGACTTTCTGACTCGTACTCACTATCAGAGGAGTAGCCTTCAGCATCTTCTGTATCTTGGCATATTGGAGATGTGTCCATTTTTCGCTTCTCATCTGGCATACCCCCCTGTGCAATGATTTCACCATATTCTTCTGTCATGAACATTTGCAATTTTCGCTCCACCAACACGAGGTCGAATGACAGGTTTTTCTTGTGTTCCTCAGACCACTCGATTATGTTATCGTTGACTTCTTCAAGCTTGATTTTGAGGTGTATCTGCTGTTGCTTAACAAGCTTCAACTGAGTGTCTAGGTTTCCTTCTTCATGCTTAGAAAACGGATAGCCACTTTGCAACCACTTCACTTTGGTAGCCCAGAGAGCTCTTCTGTCATCTTCAAAATCAAACCATTGGGCCAAAATTCTGTATTTTTCGGCATAAAAATCTTCAATTTGCCGTTTTTCGGCCTCAAAATCAGTTTTTTCTGCTTCTTTCTGCTCAAAACGCCGTTTTTCGGCCTGAAATCCAGTTTTTTCCACTTCTTTCTGCTCGTTTTCCATTTTTTTCGCATAAAAATCTGTATTTTGCCGTTTTTCGGCCTCGTGTTTGGACCAGTGAGTCAAAATCTTGTGTTTTTCAGCATAAAACTGCTCATTTTGCAGTTTTTCGGCCTCTTTTTCAGGCCTATCCACACTTTTGTGCTCATTTTTCAGTTTTCCAGCACCTTTCTTCTTTTTACCCATCCTACTTTGCCCAGGACTCACTCACCCGGGGGTCATTACGCACCTGCCGAGGAGTTTGCTCTTTTTACCCATCCTACTTTGCCCAGGACTCACTCACCCGGGGGTCATTATGCACCTGCCGAGGAGTTTGCTCTGATACCAAGTGTGACGGCGACCTCTCGGTGCCGTCTTTGGGTAGGCAACACCCACCCTATGGAGCCTGCCTCATGAGGGATCACCCTCTATTCGGTAGCCCCACAGCAATGCGGAAGCGTTTTTGGAGGTAACACGGAACGCGACACGGAACGCGTCACGGAAAACCGCAGGTAACACGTAACGGGCAAGGTAACACGACACGGAAATGAGGTAACTCGATATGTATATTATGAAGTGCAACGAAGGCACGAGAATAATTACAAGAAGCCAAGAAGGCTAGAGGGACGAGAAAATCACAGACAGAGGGTGGACGCTATCAACTTGCATACCACGACGCCATCATGTGGGTGAGGGAGGAGTACTACCCTCATACTCTCCCTCTCCCTCTCCCTCTCTTTCTCTCCCATTTCCTCTCCTAAACAAGCAAAAGTGAGTGATTTAAACCTTAAACAAGCAAAAGAGAGAGGGAGACTCACCGATGAGATATGGTGAGCGTGGGGCGGCTCCTCTTTGCGATGAAGGCTCCTCCTCTCCTTTGCGAACAACGGTGGCGGCGGCGGCAGCGGCGGCCGCAAGTCTTCTTCCTCTCCTTCTCTCACGACGGTTGCTCTCTCCCTCACTCTCGCTCTCAAAACTCACAATGGAGCAAACGCGAAATGAAAACTGCACTCGGTTTCGGTCGCTTTTTTTCCCTGTGGAGCGTCACTATTAGCGACGCCGCTATCCGCCGTTGCTAATCGGCGTCGCTACTAGCTCAAATCTTTGTAGTGCCACCCCCTCATGTTTTCTCACTCATTCTCCTCTCTCCCTCCCTCTCTGTGTCTTTCTTCCTTTCTTTGTTATCTTTCATGTTTATTCTCTTTCTCTCTCATTCTCTATTCCTTTTCCTTTCTTATTCTCCCTCTCTCGTTTCCTCTCTTTCTCTCTCAATGCACCTCATTCCCAAGAAAAAAAAAACAAACCAAGAGGAGGATGCATTCTTCATCTCCTCTTCTCGTGATAAACCCTCTCTCTTTTCTCTCCACCCCCTCATGCTTTCTCACTGATTCTCCTCTCTCCTTCCCTCTCTCTCTCTCTCTCTCTCTCTCTATTTCTCTCTTTCTTTGTTATCTTTCATGTTTATTCTCGTTCTCTCTTCCTTTTTCTTTCTACTTCTTGTTGAGATATCGAGCTCCACTCATGATATGCCAAGGTGACCGTTGTGCATTTATGTCACTGACTTGTTAGTTGTAGATGCGGTTGGTACACCACCCATGAATAATAGCTAGATGACAGCTATCCTTATCTACTCTAGTTCGTGGCTCAATTAGTATGCCACCTTAGTTAGTTGAGTTTGGTTTGAGACCCATATATAGGATTCTTCTATTTCTATGTACTTGAGTTCTTTTTGGCTTACACAACTAAGAAGAGGAAAACTATTTTCAGCCTTCACCTGTGTGTGTATTCCTCCAATGTGCAAGCAAGAAAGCTACAAGTGAGACTCCTTCCATCTCTCCCACAATCTTGACATGGTATCAGAGCCTGGTTCGTGGTAAGGAGCTCAAGAACGCAAACCAAGTTCGCGGTGTTTTGGTAAGAGGACCAGTGTTGCTTTCATTTTTCGAGTTTGGGAGCAAGTCTCTACAGGTAGCACAGTCGAAAAGTGCAAGAGTGCATTGTCTTAGATTGAAACGCCCTTCGCGGTTTAGCAAGAGGATAGTATATGCTACGGGCAAGGGCTTTAGCCCTTAGTTGCACTGTTTTTTTTATTCGAGGCCATTTCGGGGCCTTTTTTAGAGGCGGAAGTTTTCCGCATGCACTCAAGAAAAGGCCATGTTTTATGCTGTGCGATCACTGTTCTACAGGTCGGTGAAAAGTTACTGTAGAAATTGCATCATATGCCTATGTGCAGAGACATTGGGAGTTACACAATCATCCTTGTTGCTTGTTGATGCAAAATCGTCACTAGGAAGTGACTGTGTGGTCAAATACCACTTTTGTTAATTTTGCAAATTTGTCCTTGTGAGGCTGAAGCTGTGTTTTTTGCAGTGACAGAATTTTTTGCAGTGTTCTGTAATGGCGTTTGATTCTCTTTCACATATTGTCACTGAAAAGCTTGACAAGAACAACTTCCAAGCATGGAAGTTTAGAATGACAAATTTCCTTATGGGAAAAGGATATTGGGAATTCGTTGCAAGAAATGAAGAAGAACCAGTTCTTCCTGATGTTCCCAATCATTAGCAAATGCAAGCATTTAAAGGATGGCATGAGAGAGCCAAAAAAGTTAAGTGCTAGCTATCTATCAGTATTTCAGACTCTATGATTGTGCATATGCAGGATGCAAGTACGCCAAAGGAGGCATGGGATACTTTGTCAAAAATGCATAGCACAAATACACAAGCCAGGAAAATGCAGCTCAAGCAAGAGTTGCACAATGTGCAAAGAGAAAGTATGAGCATCAATGACTATCACATGAAGGTGAAGAAGATTGCAGATGCACTTGCTTCCATTGGGTCGCCAGTGGAAGATGATGATTTAGTTTTTGTGACCTTGAATGGTCTAGGAAAGGATTATGCACAGTTCCGAACATCCATTTCCGTCCGTGAAATATTTCCTGATTTTGGAGGAGTTGATTGCTCTTCTGATTTCTGAGGAGTAGAGAAATGGTGGTGCATCTTCTTCAGGAGAAACTTCAGAAGAAACTGTCTTCTACTCAAATGCTGGAAGAGGTAGAGGCAGAGGTAGAGGAGGCCGATCTGGAGACCGTGGTAGAAAAGCAGAATATGTAGCAAACTCAAGAAAACTAGTCCTATGGAGGAGGACGTGGTAACTCTAGAGTCAGGGGGAGCCTAAGAGGTCATGGTGGATGGCAAAGAGGCCAAAATGCAAATAACAATGTTGAATGCTACTACTGTGGTAAAATGGGTCATATGGCTAAAGACTGCTATAAAAAGTAGAATGACATCATGAATGGAAAATTGCAACAAGGGAATTATGCATCTTCTAGTAGACAGGGTGATGACGAAAATGAGCATTTGTTTATGGTGCAGCACATGACCAATTCTGTGACAAGTGTAGAAGAAAGCAACGATATGTGGTATGTTGACTCAAGTGCATCAAATCACATGACAGGTCATGCAGAATGGATGCAGGATGTAAGGAAAATGGAAAAACCAAGATTTGTGGAGACTGGTGATGATACTGCACATCCTATTGTGCAGATTAGAAAAATTCATTTGTCTATGCAGGATGGGAAAAAGAAATACCTGTCGAATGTATTTCATGTCGCGAATATCAGCAAGAACCTGGTTTCTATTGTTCAAATGGTTGAGAAGGGCTTGCAGGTCAGATTTAATTCTCATGGATGCTTTGTTGAGGATATGAAAAATAAAGGTCACTTGATAGCAAAAGGAAAGAAGAATGGTAGAATTTTTACGTTGGATGCATACATGCCTGAATTGAGTGCAGCACTGTTTGCACATGGGACCGGTGTAGTTGTAGATATTGATATCTGGAATAAACGCGTTGGTCTTATTAATGTACAGTGACTTAAATCAATGCAGGCCCAAAATATTGTTGCAGGATTGCCTAAATTCAAGGTTGCAGAAATGCATAAGGTATGTGAAGCCTGTCAATTTGGAAAACAGGCAAGGAAACCATTTCCTAGACATGTTCAAGAGAGTAAGAAGCCATTGAAATTAATCCACTCTGATGTGTGGACTACTAAAGCTGCATCTCTTGGAGGAGGTTATTATTTTGTCACTTTTATTGATGACTATAGCAGAAAAATTTGGGGGTATTTTATGAAAAAGAAAAGTGAAGTTTTTGGGCATTTCAAAACTCTTAAAGCTATGGTTGAAAAAGAAGTAGGCCTGCAAATAAAATGCCTAAGGTCAGATGGAGGGGGAGAGTACCTCTCAAATGAGTTTGCAAGGTTCTTGCAGGAGCATGGCATAAAGCAGCAATATTAATGCAGACATACCCCACAACAAAATGGAATTGTAGAAAGGAAAAACAGGCATATTGGAGAGGCATCTCGTGCCATGCTCAATGAAAAAGACTTGCCAGATTTTTACTGTTTTACTAGGCTGAAGCAGTTGCTACAGTAGTCTACATAATGAATAGGACTCCCACTACAGCAATACATGGGATGACTCCAGAGGAGAGGTATACTGGTAGGAAACCAGATATTTCTCATTTGAAGATTTTTGGTTGCATTGCCTATGTTCATGTGCCAGATGAGTTGAGATCCAAGTTGGATCCAAAAGCTGAGAAGTGCATCTTTATTGGTTACTCTCTGCAGCAGAAAGGGTATAGATGCTATAACCCTTCTACTCGTAAGTTTATAGTGAGCAAAGATGTTATTTTTGATGAGATGAGTAGTTGGTATAAACTAGTAAATGTGATTGATGATGTAGATGCACAAAATGGTAATGCTGCACAGAATTCATAGCAACAGTCACAAAATATTAGTGGACCTGGAGTGTCCTCTAGCAGTGATTCACATTCTTTGCCATGGACAGGGAGATTGAGATCAGGAGAATCTCCTCAAAACAATGCAGATAGTGGTATGTAGGTTTCACAAAAAGGAAAAGAGAATGTAGATCAACCCATGTTTGATGTGAATGCAGGTCACTCTTATGTGGATGGTGAATCCAGTGGCTCAGAACAGAGCATTGATGATGAGTTGGGTATTCCTTCTATTGTTACACCTGGAGTAAGGAAGACCAGGGATGTTTTGAGAGCACCTGGAAGTGAACCTACTTTGCGCAGGTCTACCAGAGCTAGGTATCCTGTGGATAGGCTGAAATATGATGGATTTACAGCCATTCACTATGCCTATATGGTCAAAGTGATACAGGGACCAGACCCCACTTCTTTTGAGCAAGCCACAGGAAAAGAAAAATGGAAGAAAGCCATGGATGAAGAAATGGATGCCTTCGAAGCAAATGCTATATGGGAATTGGTACCTTTGCCTAAAGATAAGAATGCAATTGGTTCTAAGTGGGTTTATAAGGTGAAGCACAATGCAGATGGTTCTGTGAATAGATACAAGGCAAGATTAGTAGTCAAGGGGTATGCACAAACATATGGCATTGATTATGAAGAAACATTCAGTCGGATTGCAAGGATGGCAACCGTAAGAGCAGTCATTGCTATGGCTACATCAAAGGAATGGTCTTTACATCAGATGGATGTAAAGAATGCCTTCTTGCATGGTGATTTGCAAGAAGAGGTATATATGGAGTAGCCACCAGGTTATGTGCTTGCTGTTCATCTTGAGTTTGTTTGCAGGTTGAAGAAAGCCTTGTATGGCTTGAAGCAAGCACCTAGAGCATGGTCTGACAAGATAGGACAGTATCTTGTCACTATTGGCTTTCAGATTTCCAAGGCAGATTTCTCACTTTATGTGAGAAAAACAGAGAAAGGCATTATATTGCTTGTCATTTATGTTGATGATTTGATTATCACAGGTGATAGTGATGAAGATATTCTTCATGTGAAAATACTATTGAAGCAGAAGTTTGAGATGAAGGATTTGGGAGAGCTACGTTATTTCTTGGGCATTGAGGTGATTAGATCACCAAGTGGGATACGGCTCTTGTAGAGGCAGTATGGATTGTACATGCTGTCCAAATATGGGATGACAAGCTGTAAGCCTATTTCAGTTCCTTTGGAGCAGAATGTGAAGCTGAATGCAGATGCAGGTGAGCTTCTCGAAGACCCTACTATGTACAGACGCATGGTAGGAAGTTTGATTTATATGACTATTACCAGGCCAGATTTGAGCTATGCTATTGGATTGGTAAGTCAGTTTATGCAGGCTCCAAGGAAACAACATTTGTATGCAGCTAGACGCATACTCAGGTATGTGAAGTCCACATTGTAGTATGGACTATTTTATGAGATTGGGGTTTAGATACAGTTGCATGGATACATTGATGCTGATTGGGCTGGTAGTATTTCTTATAGACGATCTACCAGTGGATATGTGTTCTCTTTTGGGAGTGTTGCAATCACTTGGAGCAGGAAGAAACAGCCTACAGTTGCCTTGTCGAGCACAGAGGCTGAGTATAGGGGTGCGGCAATGGCTGCATGTGAGGTAGCTTGGTTGCATAAGCTACTTTATGATATGCATCAGCCTACAGATGGGCCAGTTGTCATTTATTGTGAAAACATGAGCAATATAAACTTGGCAAATAACCCAGTCTATCATGCTAGAACAAAGCACGTTGAGGTGCATTATCACTATGTGTGGGAGAGGGTTTTACTAGGCCTTATTGATCTAGTTTATGTCAGCACACAGGATCAGGTAGCTGACATATTCACGAAGGCATTGGGCGTAGAGAAGCTGTGCAAGTTCAGAGACCTGCTTGGTGTGCAGGAATTGGGATTGAGCTCGAGGGGGAGTGTTGAGATATCCAGCTCCACTCGTGATATGCCAGGGTGACTGTTATGCATTTATATAAGTGACTTGTTAGCTACAAATACGGTTGGTACACCGCCCATGAATAATAGCTAGATGACAGCTATCCTTATCTACTCTAGTTCGTGGCTCAGTTAGTATGCCACCTTAGTTAGTTGAGTTTGGTTTGAGACCCATATATAGGGTTTTTCTATTTCTATATACTTGAGTTCTTTTTGGCTTACATAACTAAGAAGAGGAAAACTGTTTCCAGCCTCCACCTGTGTGTGTATTCCCCCATTGTGCAAGCAAGAAAGCTACAAGTGAGACTCCTTCCTTCTCTCCCACAATATTGACACTTCTCCCCTCTCATTTCCTCTTTTTCTCCCTCAATGCACCTCATTCTCAATTTAAAAAAACAAAAGAAAAGAAGAAAGAAGAAGAACAAACCAAGAGGGGGCAATGTACTCACCACAAAGGACGGAGGATGGATTCTTCATCTCCTCTTCGCGGGAGTCCCTCTTCTTCCTTCATGCACCTCCTTCTCTTCTTCACGAACGACGATGGCAATGATGGCGGCCGTGAAAAGCTCGCATTCTCTCTCTTTCTCTCTTGCTCTCCCTCTCCCTCCCTTTTTTCTCTCTGAGTACTGCTGTTATTTGCATCGCAATAGAAATAGTGATGTTTCTAATCTGCGTCGCAAACGCTCATCGCTATGCCCCTATATCCTTGTAGTGCTAGTACTTGTGAAAAAAAAAAAGATGGAAAGCTAGGCCAAACACCCCCAGAATACAAGCCCTATCAGATCCTTCGACCCAAATCACATTCTCATTTGAGACTCATAAGAAAAACTCTCATTTGTTAGCTCTCCACTTCATCCAAGCATACTGTCTCTTAGGAGTTGTCAAAGCTAATCCTAAATTCTACTTAGGCCTCCACTTCTTTCGAGCAGACTTTTGCTCAGGAGTGGTTGTAACTAAGCTCCCAAATCACAACTGGTCATCAAGCCGATTTACATGAGATAGAACCGAGATATAGCATAGCTTTCTTCTCATGAAACTTCTCATAAGCAATCACACAAAAGTATAAATGCCATCATCATAGGGTTAATAAATACTCCCTTATAGTGGACACAACTTGGGTAGCCTGTTTCAAGTAGACACCCATATGGAGTAAGCATATCTAACTTCCACACTAGGGAATATAGCTTATAAGGAAGAGGGTAAGGCTTTAGGATGATAAGTAGGTATCACCATCTAAGGAAGCTTTTCCAGGAAAAAAGGATTACTATAGACATAAGAAAATATACCAAGCTCTCTCCTCAACCAAAATGATCAGTAACTTTCATGCTTTCGTCATTATGCCTCCATGTAAGATTTCCAGTCGGAGTCCGCCCTTTCAATAATTGACAATATTGACTAAGCTAGATACTAGGTCAACTAGCATAGGCTATAGTCACCATCCGATACACACGAGAATTGCAAAGCCTATTGTCAATGTGTGTGTATTTATCTTTGCAACGTTAATCCTTATTGTTGCATGAACCATTTGGTACCAATGCAAAGTTTTATTCTCAAATGCTACTCAATAGACCTGGAAGTTTTGTTGTGACTCTAAGGTCATTAGATCTTTATCTCCAGCAACCAAAACTTAACTCGATGTCATGATGTTATGAGGATACAGTGTGAAAAAGTATGGAATACATCATCATCTAACTTATTTATTGATCTAGAGAGTCAATGTGATCAGAGCCATTAGTACTAGTGTGAGTTGCATGGATTATCCAAAAATACTAGATTTTTGGATAATTTTAGCCTTTTTTTATATTATTTATTGTAAAAATCCAAAAAAGTTAGAAAAAAGCTTCTAGATTAGGATGGCATGCAAAAAGCTAGTTGCTTTTTCAGCCAATTATGGGATTTTCACAAGAGGGACAGATTGACAAAATCACGTGCATCGTGATCGCTGTAAATAGGCTGAAAACTGCAGATTGAACTAAAAAGAAGAAGGAGTGATCTGGGAGATTTGTGATCAAGTGTCTTGGGATTTCACCCCCCTTTTGGAGCTAACGGAGCCATCAAATTTGGGTTCCGAGCACCAAAGAAGGAGCTGTAATTTTTATGCACGTTTTATTCTACGAAGAAGCTCTAGGAGAACTAATGCCTAGAGATTGCTTATGAGTAGTGCCAATATTCTAGGTTCTTTCAATACATATTGATTCAATTCATTGTGATTTTTCTTTGTAGTGTTTACCACTTGGGTATTCTCTTTCTTCTCTTCCATCTCCTATCTCTACTTCCTTCTACTTCTGATCCCCAGTGGATTCGACCTTTCGACAAAAACCTCTCCGAAATTGGTGAAACCGATGTGAAAGGTCGTTAGAAGAAGGAAAGACAAGATGGGAGAATCTTTGAATACATTCTCTAGTGATTTTTTGTAACAATTGGTGCAAAATATGAATATGCTTATGCAGATACAACAACAACAACAGGTGATGCAAGCTTCAGCTCAAACAGAAAGTGTTGTGATGAATGCTTTGCAACCAGTTGAGCATGAGGTGAAGTTATTCAATGGCAGGAATGTATCTGCATATGTATATACCTATGATCAGAAGATGAAATTATTTGGGGTGGCTCAATCTGCATGGAGCCGGTATTTTGTACATGTAATTGTTCATGAACTGAAAGCACAGATTACTGAATTATACTTACAGGATGCAGACTGGGTAGCCTTTAAGAAGACACTCAGGGAATAATTTTACATTGAGGACACCAGTTTGATTACGCACAAGACTTTTCAAGAGTGGGTTTTAGAACCCAATAAGGGTCTTGTGGCTACAGAATTGTTAAGAGAATTTGAAAGTCGATTTTAGCAGTTGGATCTTGCAGAACAGCAAGCTCTTGCAAGTCAGAAAATTGAATTGTTTCTACAGGCAGCTGATCCTAAGCTTCAAGAGAAGCTTGATGATTTGATGGAGGATCAGACTGCAGAGACAGGTTTGAAAATAGAGTGGAGACATGTCAAGCAAACTGTTATTGGACTTGTGAAGATGCATAAAAGAAGAGAAAGATTGCATGCCCATTGTTACGGGCAAGATAGTTGATGTATCCAATAAGCCACCTACTTCTGTGGCTAACGCTATGGTTGTACCTGCTATTGTTCCCTCTCTTAGGGAAGATGTCTTAGATGAATTGGTCAAAGGCATAAGGGATCTTCAATTGAAGTTTGCAAAATTGGATGAAAAAGGACAAGAGAAAAGGGGACAGGCAGTAGCCCTTAAGCCTAGAAAAAGATGTATGTTGTGTGACAATTTGCAGCACTAGAGAAAGGATTGTGCTGCCTATTAGGAGGCCTTGGCATGATAGCTTATCTTTTGGAAAGATGGCAAGATCCATGCACAAGAAATGGGATTGCCTCTTGCTTTGAATTTTGGAAAGGGAGGTTTGCAAAAGTTGTTGGAAGACTTGGCTGCCCGAAATGCTTATACGGTGGTACATGCTTCTACTTTTGGTCCACAGTTGGATAGAATGCATGGCCAAGTGATCGTTGGTCCAAAGGCTGAAATATGGACACATGCTTTACATGTAGTTGAAAAGAGAAAGGTCACTGATAGTGAAATGTCTCATGCAGGGCAAGACATTCATGGCATAACTGGGTGGGAATCACTAGTAGATGCATATTCAATGTATGCATATTTAGCAAAGGTACAAAACACATATGTACTTGTGGAAGAAAAACAAAAAAGAGATGAAGATATTGCAGGGACATCTAAAAGAATGACAAGAAGAAGTGTAGATCAGCCTAAATCTGCAAATTAGCCACCTCCCAAGCATGTTATGGAAGAGATCAATTAGAAGCAAAAACAGGATAACAAACAAGAGGGAAAAAATAAGGGCAAGCAGCCAGGATATAAGTTTCAATTTGACATTGAGACAACCATAGATCTTAAAAAGGTTCTCAAAGAATGGATCTTAAACAATCAGGTGAAATTTATCTTGGGAGAGGTGCTTGGCATTGCCAAGTGAGAATTTCATGATGAGATCATTGACATAATTAAAAGGAAGCACCAGTTTTTTGGTGATACCACTAGTGCATTGCTGCAATTTGAAGAGGAAACTAGTTTGTTGGGTATTCGGGTTGAATATGATCATGAAGTAAGTACAGGATTGTCTATGCAGGATGCTACTAATCAATGGACAACATGTGGAAAAGAGAAGTAAGTGGTTGAAAGTGCATTGTCTTGTAGCAATATGCATGGTGGAGTAAGGCAAATGCAACAATATGGAGAAGAGACTCTAGGATTTATTCCTCGAAGTCACTACAGAAGAAATCATTGGGCTAGAGCTACCACTGAAATGGTAGTGAAAATAGGAAAACGTGAAACTCCTTGTGTTGCTTTACTTGACCATGGGTCTGAGATAAATGTCATTGAGCGGGGATTGTATGAAAATGTTGCATGGCCTGTAGACACTGATCATTGTTGGCGAATGAGGGCTGCAAATAATTCTTCAGGGGAGCTCTATGCTACATGTCCTAATGTAAAAGTGACAATTGGTGATGTACAAGAAGAGCAACACTTCTTTATGCAAGATAATTCCTCATATGCAGTGATTTTGGGACAACCCTATATTACAGGTGTGCGTATGGAAACAAAGGTGCTTGAGGATGGTTCTGCTTATGCAAGAGTTAGAAGCAAGGATGGGAGAAAAGCAGTCCAATTTCTTACTGTTTGTGTTAATCATCCTAGAAATTGGGATACGCTTCAAGAGTCTCCTTTGGTTCCAAATGAAAGGGAATTCAAAGACCTGGATTTTCATTAAGCACTGATGTAATGCGGGGCTATAGTAGTGTTATTCAGTGGATGTACTTGCCTCTTGATGAAATGAAGCATGTATTTACTATTGGTAATTCTCAGTTTACAGCAAACAATTCATGTTGATTTAAGCCTATGGAAGCTATGTGTAGGGCTGAACGCATATCTATGAAACGGGCTACTAAGAAACTGAGAACATTGGGGTTGTTAGCTGAAAATGATGGCATTTTAGGCATCTTTTATGGACTGAATATTACTGACACTATGGCTGAAATTTCAGCACCTATACATGTAGAAAATGAGGCTGAAAACATAGTGTTTTCAATATGTTCTTTGGATATGTATGATGTTATAGCATTGTTTGATCAGCAGGAAGGATTACAATGGGCTGAAGAACTTGTGGAGACAAAGTATAAGACAATTGACAAAAAGGTGAAACCAATTGCTTTGCCACTTCCACCAGAGAGTGAGGGTATGCATGAAAAAGTGTCAAGGCAGCCAAGCTTACGGGATCCTAAAGATCTAGGTCATCAGTTTACATCTGAATCATTACACGAATTGAAAGTTGGTCCAAAAGGGTTTCTTTTACTTGCTGAGAGAGACTATTTTATGTGAATGTTGGCTAGACATGGGAAGGCATTTGCATTTCAGCCAAGTGAAATAGGTTGTGTGGATCTAAATGTTGTCTCTCCTGTTGAGATGACAAGCTCAACACATGGGGATATTGATGATGGGCCACCCGGTTAGATGGGTCCACACATCTACACTTAGCATGTCGATAGTTGTTATGACTCTCACATGGCCATTGACTCATTACTTATTATATTCAGGTTGTTACACCTATTTATAGCTGGCATAGTTATAGCGCTAGTCGACTTTCTAGTGTAGTCGATTATGCATTGTTTGACTTAGTAGGCCACTTTCCTTTATGTTGTATCTTATCTATACTTTGTGTACATTGTAAAGTGTGTGGAAGAAGAAGAAGAAACCGGCAAGAAAACGTTTTGGCCTCTATCTCTCTTCTTTCTCTTGAGTGAGCTTCTCCTTGTGCATTCTGTGTGTGTTCGGCGCAGAATCTTGAGCAAATCCCCCCATCACATGATTCTTGACATGGTATTAGAGCTGGGCCACTGAGAGAGGCTGATTTGGAAGGCTAAAGTGAAGGAGAAGAAGCAATGTTCAAGCAAGCAAGCAACGGGTAATAAGCTCTCCCATTCTTCCACACTCTCTCTTGGATAGTGCCTGTGGAGGCACCGGAAGTAGGGCATAGCAAAAAATTGCACATTGCAGTGAGATTTGGTGTGCGTGAGATTTTGGCCATCCAAGGTCAAAATCTCACGGAAGATCGACAAGAACAACTACCCTTCATGGAAGTTTTATGTAACAAACTTCCTTACTAGAAAGGGCCTTTATGAATTTGTTGCTGGTGAAAAAAAGGAGCCAGAGCTGGGTATCCCTCCCGACTGCAGATGAGTTAAAAGCATGGAAAGAGTGGAATGCAAAAGACAAAAAGGTGATGTACTAGCTATCTGCAGTAATTGATAATACTATGCTGGGACATATTAGGAATGTAGAGACTTCACATGTAGCTTGGACGATTTTTGAGAGCATATTTTTAGTAAATACAAAGGCACAAAAGATTCAACTCAAGCAAGAGTTGAATGCCTTGAAGAAAGGGAAAATGCCTGTCAATGAGTATGTTTTGAAGGTGAGGAGCATTGCAGATGCCTTAGCAGTGATTGATGCAATGCTAGATGATGATGATTTGAGTTTATCCACTCTAAGTGGCCTTAACAATGAGAAGGCATGGAAATCATTTGTTACTTTAGTATATGTACGGAAACCATTTCTAGATTTTGATGAGCTGATCTCTCTCATAATTACTGAAGAGATCAATATACAGGGTGATTCGTCTGAAAGAAATGGTGAACAGGTTCAAGCATTTTACTCGAGTTCATGAAGGGGACGTGGAAGATCCCCTTCGAGAGGCCGTGGTATGGGATGTGCTGGCGATAACCAGTAAACATGTTCAATCAACAGTTTGGTGAAATGCAAGTTTCTGGAGGCAGAGGAAACTTTAGAGGCAGGGGAAGCTCTAGAGGAAGAGGTGGATGGCAGAACAGAGGGTCTAACAACTCTGGTATTGTGTGTCACTACTGTGGCAAAACATGTCATATTGCAGTCCAATGTTATGCTAAGAAAGATGATATTCGCAGTGGTAAGTTGCAGCAAGGAAACTATGCATCATCTTCACGACAGAATGAAGACAAAAATGAACGTCTGTTTGTTATGTAGCAATGCTATTACAGGAAAGGGAACACATGATGATGTTTGGTATGTTGATTCAAGTGCATCCAATCTTATGACCAATCATGTAGAATGGTTTGGAGAGATGCAATATTTGCAAAATACAGGTTATGTGCAGACGAGTGATGATTCATGCCACCCAATTTCACACATTGGAAAAGTTCCCTTGTCTTTGCATGATGGTAAGACAGAGTCTTTCAGATGTATTACATGTGCCATCTATTACAAAGAACTTGGTGTCAGTTGGTCAGATGGTCGAGCAAGGGCTGCAAGTTAGATTTAATGCAAAGGGCTGCTTTGTAGAAGACTTCAATGACAAGTGTAGGTTGGTTGCAAAGGGAAGTAGATTTGGACGTATGTTTACTTTGGATGCTGAAATTCCTACTATGAATGCTGCTATGTATGCTAAAGGAAAAGGTGGTGTTGCAGATATTGAAATTTGGCACAAATGCATTGGACATGCAAATGTATAAAGGCTGAAATTAATGCAGTCCAAAGGGTTGGTTACAGGTTTGCGTACATTTAGAATTGTAGAATTTCATAAGGTATGCGAAGCATGTCAGTTTGGTAAGCATGCAAGACAACCCTTTTCACATGACAGAGATGTAAGCAGAAATATCCTTGATGTTGTGCATATAGATATTTGGGGGCCTACACAAAATGTATCTCTTGGAGGCAGTTCATACTTTGTCACATTCATTGATGATTGTTCTAGAAAGCTGCAAGTATATTTTATGAAGGAAAAGAGTGAAGCGTTTGAGTACTTTAGAACTTTCAAGGCTGTAGTTGAAAGAGAAACAGGCTTGAAAGTAAAGTGCTTGAGGTCAGATGGAGGGGGAGAGTACCTCTCGAATGAGTTCATTGATTTTCTGAGGTCTCATGGGATAAAGAGACAGTTCACATGCAGGTATACCCCACAGCAAAATGGGGTTGCAGAAAGAAATAACATGCATATTGCAGAAGTTGCACGCGCCTTGATGGCTGAAAAGAATATGCCTAAGCAGTTTTGGTCTGAGGCTGCTCATACTGCTGTTTATATTATGAACAGAATTCCCATAGCTGTAGTGTTGAGATATCGAGCTCCACTCGTGATATGCCAGGGTGACCGTTGTGCATTTATGTCACTGACTTGTCAATTGCAGATGCGGTTGGTACACTGCCCATGAATAATAGCTAGATGACAGCTATCCTTATCTACTCTAGTTTGTTGCTCAGTTAGTATGCCACCTTAGTTAGTTGAGTTTGGTTTGAGACCCATATATAGGGTTCTTCTATTTCTTTGTACTAGAGTTCTTTTGGCTTACACAACTAAGAAGAGGAAAACTATTTTCAGCCTCCACCTTTGTGTGTATTCCCCCATTGTGCAAGCAAGAAAGCTACAAGTGAGACTCCTTCCTTCTCTCCCACAATCTTGACATGGTATCAGAGCCTTGTTCGTGGTAAGGAGCTCAAGAAAGCAAGCCAAGTTTGCGGTGTTCTGGTAAAAGGACTAGTGTTGCTTTCATTTTTCTATTCTGGGAGCAAGTCTCTGCAGGTAGCACAGCCGGAAAGTGCAAGAGTGCATTGTCTCAGATTGAGACGCCCTTTGCAGTGTAGCAAGAGGGCAGTATATGCTGTGGGAAAGGGCTTTAGCCCTGGGTTGCTCTGTTTTTTTTTATTGGAATCCATTTCGGGGCCTGTTTTGGAGGCGAAAGTTTTCTGCATGCACTCAAGAAAAGGCCCAGTTTTCTGCTGTGCGACCACTATTCTACAGGTCGATGAAAAGTTACTGTAGAAATTGCACCGTATGCCTATGCTCAGAGACATTGGGAGTTATAGAATCATCCCTGTTGCCTATTGATACAAAATCGTCACTAGGAAGTGACTGTGTGGTCAAATACCACTTTCGTCAGTTTTGCAGATTTGCCCTTGTGAGGCTGAAGCTGTGTTCTTTGTAGTGACAGAATTTTTTGCAATGTTCAGTAATGGCATCTGATTCTCTTTCATAGGTCTCACTGAAAAGCTTGACAATAACAACTTCCAAGCATGGAAGTTTAGAATGACGAATTTCCTTATGGGAAAAGGATATTGGGAATTCGTTGTAGGAAATGAAGAAGAACCAGTTCTTCCTGATGTTCCCAATCAACAGCAAATGCAGGCATTTAAAGCATGGCATGAGAGAGCCAGGAAAGTTATGTACTAACTGTCTATCAGCATTTCAGGCTCTATGATTGTGCATATTCAAGATGCAAGTACGCCAAAGGAGGCATGGGATACTTTGTCAAAAATGTATAGCACAAATACGCAAGCCAGGAAAATGCAGCTCAAGCAAGAGTTGCACAATGTGCAAAGAAAAAATATGAGCATCAATGACTACCACATGAAGGTGAAGATTGCAGATGCACTTGCTTCCATTGGGTCACCAATGGAAGATGATGATTTAGTTTCTGTGACCTTGAATGGTCTAGTAAAGGATTATGCACAGTTCCAAACATCCATTTCCGTCCGTGAAAGATTTCTTGATTTTGAGGAGTTGATTGCTCTTCTGATTTCTGAGGAGCAGAGAAATGGTGGTGCATCTTCTTCAAGAGGAACTTCAAAAGAAGCTGTATTCTACTCAAATACTGGAAGAGGTAGAGGCACAGGTAGAGGAGGCAGGTTTGGAGGCCGTGTTAGAAATCAGAATATGCAGCAAACTCAAGAAAACCAGTCCTATAGAGGAGGACATGGTAGCTCTAGAGGCAGGGGGAGCCAAAGAGGTCGTGGTGGATGGCAAAGAGGCCAAAATGCAAACAACAATGTTGAATGCTACTACTGTTGTAAAATGGATCATATAGCTAAAGACTGCTATAAAAAGCAGAATGACATCATGAATGGAAAATTGCAACAAGGGAATTATGCATCTTCTAGTAGACAGAGTGATGACAAAAATGAGCATTTATTTATGGTGCAGCACATGAACAATTCTGTGACAAGTGCAGAAGAAAGCAACGATGTATGGTATGTTGACTCAGGTGCATCAAACCACATGATAGGTCATGCAAAATGGATGGAGGATGCAAGGAAAATGGAAAAACCAGGATTTGTGGAGACTGGTGATGATACTGCACATCCTATTGTGTAGATTGGAAAAATTCCTTTGTCTATGCAGGATGGGAAAAAGAAATACCTGCTCGATGTATTTCATGTCCCGAATATCACCAAGAATCTGGTTTGTGTTGGTCAAATGGTAGAGCAGGGCTTACAGGTCAGATTTAATCCTCATGGATGCTTTGTTGAGGATATGAAAAATAAAGGTCACTAGATAGCAAAAGGAAAGAAAAAGGGGAGAATGTTTACGTTGGATGCATACATGCCTGAATTGAGTGCAGCACTGTTTGCACATGGGACCGATGTAGTTGCAGATATTGATATCTGGAATAAACGCATTGGTCATGTTAATGTACATTGACTTAAATCAATGCAGGCCCAAAATATCGTTGCAGGATTGCCTAAATTCAAGGTTGCAGAAATGCATAAGGTATGTGAAGCCTGTCAATTTGGAAAACAGGCAAGGAAACCATTTCCTAGACATGTTCAAGAGAGTAAGAAGCCATTGAAATTAATCCACTCTGATGTGTGGACTACTAAAGTTGCATCTCTTGGAGAAGGTCATTATTTTGTCACTTTTATTGATGACTATAGCAGAAAAATTTGGGGGTATTTTATGAAAAAGAAAAGTGAAGTTTTTGGGCATTTCAAAACTCTTAAAGCTATGGTTGAAAAAGAAGTAGGCCTGCAAATAAAATGCCTAAGGTCAGATGGAGGGGGAGAGTACCTCTCAAATGAGTTTGCAAGGTTCTTGCAGGAGCATGGCATAAAGCAGCAATATTAATGCAGACATACCCCACAACAAAATGGAATTGTAGAAAGGAAAAACAGGCATATTGGAGAGGCATCTCGTGCCATGCTCAATGAAAAAGACTTGCCAGATTTTTACTGTTTTACTAGGCTGAAGCAGTTGCTACATTAGTCTACATAATGAATAGGACTCCCACTACAGCAATACATGGGATGACTCCAGAGGAGAGGTATACTGGTAGGAAACCAGATATTTCTCAGTTGAAGATTTTTGGTTGCATTGCCTATGTTCATGTGCCAGATGAGTTGAGATCCAAGTTGGATCCAAAAGCTGAGAAGTGCATCTTTATTGGTTACTCTTTGTAGCAGAAAGGGTATAGATGCTATAACCCTTCTACTCGTAAGTTTACAGTGAGCAGAGATGTTTTTTATGAGATGAGTAGCTGGTATAAACCAGTAAATGTAATTGATAATGTAGATGCATAAAATGGTAATACTACACAGAATTCATAGCAGCAGTCACAAGATATTAGTGGACCTGGAGCATCCTCTAGCACTGGTTCACATTCTTTGCCATGGATAGGCAAATTGAGATCAGGAGAATCTTCTCAAAGCAATGCAGATAGTGGTATGCAGATATCACGAAAAGGAAAAGAGAAGGTAGATTAGCCCATGTTTGATGTGAATGCAAGTCACTCTTATGTGGATGGTGAATCCAGTGGCTCAGAACAGAGCATTGATGATGAGTTGGGTATTCCTTCTATTGTTACACTTGGAGTAAGGAAGACCAGGGATGTTTTGAGAGCACTTGGGAGTGAACCTACTTTGCGCAAGTCTACGAGAGCTAGGTATCCTGTGGATAGGCTGAAATATGATGGATTTACAGCCATTCACTATGCATATATGGTCAAAGTGATACAGGAATGAGAACCCACTTCTTTTGAGCAAGCCATGGGAAAAGAAAAATGGGAGAAAGCTATGGATGAAGAAATGGATGCCTTGGAAGCAAATGCTACATGGGAACTGATACCTTTGCCTAAAGATAAGAATGCAATTGGTTGTAAGTGGGTTTATAAGGTGAAACACAATGCAGATGGTTCTGTGAATAGATACAAGGCAAGATTAGTAGTCAAGGGGTATGCACAAATATATGGCATTGATTATGAAGAAACATTCAGTCCGGTTGCAAGGATGGCAACCGTAAGAGCAGTCATTGCTATGGCTACATCAAAGGGATGGTCTTTACATCAGATGGATGTAAAGAATGCCTTCTTGCATGGTGATTTGCAAGAAGAGGTCTATATGGAGCAGCCACCAGGTTATGTGTATGCTGTTCATCCTGAGTTTGTTTGCAGGTTGAAGAAAGCCTTATATGGCTTGAAGCAAGCACCTAGAGCATGGTCTGACAAGATAGGACAGTATCTTGTCACTATTGGCTTTCAGATTTCCAAGGCAAATTTCTCACTTTATGTGAGAAAAACAGAGAAAGGTATTATGCTACTTGTCATTTATGTTGATAATTTGATTATCATAGGTGATAGTGATGAAGATATCCTTCATGTAAAAATGCTATTGAAGCAGAAGTTTGAGATGAAGGATTTGGGAGAGCTGCGTTATTTCTTGGGCATTGAGGTGATTAGATCACCAAGTGGGATATGGCTCTTGCAGAGTCAGTATGGATTGTACATGCTATCCATATATGGGATGACAGGCTGTAAGCCTATTTCAGTTCCTTTGGAGCAGAATGTGAAGTTGAGCACAGATGCAGGTGAGCTTCTCGAAGATCCTACTATGTATAGAGGCATAGTAGGAAGTTTGATTTATATGACTATTACCAAGCCAGATTTGAACTATGATGTTGGATTGGTAAGTTAGTTTATGCAAGCTCCAAGGAAATTACATTTGGATGCGGCTAGACGCATACTCAGGTATGTGAAGTCCACATTGCAGTATGGACTATTTTATGAGATTGGGGTTCAAATACAATTGCATGGATGCACTGATGCTGATTGGACTGGTAGTATTTCTGATAGATGATCTACCAGTGGATATGTGTTCTCTTTTGGGAGTGTTGCAGTCACTTGGAGCAGCAAGAAACAGCCTACAATTGCCTTGTCGAGCACAGAGGTTGAGTACAGGGGCGTAGCAATGGCTGCATGTGAGGTAGCTTGGTTGCATAAGCTACTTTATGATATGCATTAGTCTACAGATGGGCCAATTGTCATTTATTGTGACAACATGAGTAGTATACACTTGGCAAATAACCCAGTCTATCATGCTAGAACAAAGCACATTGTGGTGCATTATCACTATGTGCGGGAGAGGATTTTACTAGGTCTTATTGATCTAGTTTATGTCAGCACAGAGGATCAGGTAACTGACATATTTAGGAAGGCATTGGGTGTTGCGCAGAGAAGCTGCGCAAGTTCAGAGACCTGCTTGGTATGCAAGAATTGGGATTGAGCTTGAGGGGGAGTGTTGAGATATCGAGCTCCACTTGTGATATGCCAGGGTGACCGTTGTGCATTTATGTCACCGACTTGTCAGTTGCAGATGTGGTTGGTACACCGCCCATGAATAATAGCTAGATGACAACTATCCTTATCTACTCTAGTTCATGGCTCAGTTAGTATGCCACCTTAGTTAGTTGAGTTTGGTTTGAGACCCATATATAGGGTTCTTCTATTTCTTTGTACTAGAGTTCATTTGGCTTACACAACTAAGAAGAGGAAAATTGTTTTCAGCCTCCACCTTTGTGTGTATTTCCCCATTGTGCAAGCAAGAAAGCTACAAGTGAGACTCCTTCCTTCTCTCCCACAATCTTGACATGCTTTTTATGGTATGACCTCCGAAGATTGTTTTACAGGTAAGAAGCCTGATGTCTCACACTTGAAAGTGTTTGGATGTATTGCATATGTTCATGTGCCAGATGAGTTGCAAAAGAAATTGGATCAAAAGACTGAAAATTGTGTCTTTATTGGACACTCTTTAGAGCAAAAAGGGTATTGTTGTTATAACCCTGTCACATGTAAGTTCAGAGTGAGCAGGGATGTCATCTTTGATGAAATGAGCAGCTGGTATGCATCTAATAGTGATGCATTGGATGATGATGATGATCATGACACTCATAGGCTGAAAAGCAAGAATCACAGACTCTTACTGGACCAGAGACATCATCTGGTAGTCCTTGGTCTAGGAGACTAAGGAGTAGCTCTACATCTTCAGGTGCATCTAGTAGCACTACATGTAAAGAATAAGGAAAGAATAAAGTGTCAGATGACATTGATACAGTTCTTGATGGAGATTCTAGTGGCTCAGAGAGTGGATGATGAGCTTGGCATTCCTTCAGTGAGGACTCTAGGTGTGTAGAGAGCACACATCAATGCAAAGACTCCATTGAGTGATCCAGTGGTACGCAGGTCTAGTAAGGTGAGATACCCTGTTAACAGATTTGGTTTTGAAGGTTATACAGCTCACCATTATGCTTATATGGTGAAAGTGATTGAGGATGTTGAGCCCACATGTTTTGATGAGGCTATTGGTCATGCTCATTGGGATACAACAATGGATGAGGAGATGGATGCATTAGAGACCAATAAGACTTGGGATCTAGTATCATTGCCGAAGGGGAAGAAAGCTATTGGATGCAAGTGGGTTTATAAAATTAAGCACAATGCATATGGTTTTGTTAGTAGGTACAAAGCTAGGGTAGTTGCAAAAGGCTATGCCCAGACATATGGCATAGATTATGAAGAAACCTTCAGTCCAGTTACTAGGATGGCAACTGTCAGATGTGTAATTGCTTCGCTAGCAGTCAAAGGTTGGAGGCTGCAGCAAATGGATGTGAAGAATGCCTTCTTGCATGGTGATTTGTAGGAAGAAGTATATATGGATCAGCCAGTAGGTTATAAAGATTTAGAGCATCCCACGTATGTGTGTAGGTTGAAGAAGGTGCTCTATGGGCTCAAGCAAGCACCTAGAGCATGGTCTGACAAGATCACAGAGTATCTTGTCAATATTGGCTTTTATGTTTCTGATGCTGTGAGAAAGGGAGATGCATGTTTGGTCATCATAGTCATCTATGTGGATGACTTGATTATTACAGGTTGTAATAATAGTGGGATTGCTAAAGTCAAGGACTTTTTGAAGAAGAAGTTTGAGATGAAGGATTTAGGTGAGCTAAGGTACTTCCTTGGCATTGAGGTGATCAGATGTGATGATGGTATATGGCAGTCCCAAAGACAGTATGGCTTGGATATGTTGTCCAAGTATGGTATGACAGCATGCAAACCACTTTCAGTCCCGTTGGAGCAGAATGTAAAGTTGAGTGCTGATGTTGGGGATGAGATAGAAGGCCCTACTATGTTCAGGAGGATAGTGGGGAGTTTGATCTACATGACCATTACAAGGCCAGACTTGAGCTACGTTGTTGGTCTTGTGAGTCAGCTTATGCAAGTACCTAGAAAGCCACATTTGGATGCAGTCATATGCATATTGAGATATGTGAAGTCCACATTACATTATGGACTTTTCTATGAGGTAGGTACAGATGTACATGTGTTTGGATACACAGATGCAGATTGGGCTGGTAGTATGTCTGATAGAAGATCTACCAACGGATACATGATCTCTCTTGGTAGTGCAGCAATTACTTGGAGTAGCAAAAAACAATCTACATTTTCTTTATCGAGTACAAAGGCTGAGTATAGAGGTGCTGCTGTTGCAGCATGTGAGGTAGTATGTTTGCAAAAGTTATTGACTGCTTTAGATGTGCAGTTGGAAGGTCCAATTGTCATTTATTGTGACAACATGAGTAGTATACAGCTGGTTGGGAATCTTATGTTCCATGCCAGGACAAAACATATTGAGGTACACTACCACTTTGTGAGAGAGAAGGTACTAGCATGTGAGATTGACTTGGTGTATGTTAGCACACAGGATCAGATAGCTGGCATTTTCATGAAGGCATTGGGTATATAGAAGCTTCAAAAGTTTCGAAGCTTACTTGGAGTTGTAGAGATGTAGTTGAGCTTGAGAGGGAGTGTTGAGATGACAAGCTCAACACATGCGGACATTGATGGTGGACTGCCTGGTTAGATGGGTCCACAAATCTACACTTAGCATGTCAGTGATCATTATGACTCTCACATGGCCATTGACTCATTACTTATTATATTCAGGTTGTTACATCTATTTACAACTGGAATAGTTATAGCGCCAGTCGACTAGTGTGGTCAGTTATGCATTGTTTGACTTAGTAGGCCACTTTCCTTTATCTTGTATCTTATCTATACTTTGTGTAAATTGTAAAGTATGTGAAAGAAGAAGAAGAAACCAGCAAGAAAACGTTTTGGCCTCCATCTCGCTTCTTGTCTCTTGAGTGAGCTTCTCCTTGTGCATTCTGTGTATGTTCAGCACAGCATCTTGAGCAAATCCCCCCACCATGTGATTCTTGACATCTCCTATGGTCATATTTAGTGTGCCACATGTACCATGGAACTTGAGGCCTATTCGAGTGCCTAAAGCTTACTTGTAAAAGCTAATGGATTTGCTAAATGAAAATATTCACATGAAGATCTTGGAGCCTTCTTCAGCCTCGTACTCAAATCGTTGGTTTACTGTGCCCAAAAAGAATGGGGCTTTGAGATTTATTCAAGACATGCAACCGTTCAATAAAGTGACCATAAGAAATGTGGGTGTAGGTCTTGTGGTTGATGAATTTGCAGAGGCTTTTGCAGGCAGAGCAATCTATTCTTTGGGTGATCTTTACTCGGTTTATGATCAATTTCAGTTTGCAACTGAAAGTAGGGATATCACAACCATGAAGACTCCTTTCGGGGTAGTACGGATGTATACTCTCCCACAGGGTGCAACAAACTCAATGGCACACATGACAAATGCTATGAATAGGGTACTCAGGGATTTTATACCACAATTGACTATGCCCTTCTTGGATGATGTTTCAATCAAAGGGTGTGCAGTGGATGAAAAGAATGAAGAGATGGATGCTCATGGATGCAGACAGTTTGTTGCAGACCATATTGTGGATTGTGAGAGGATTTTGACACGTCTAGAAGAGGGGCATTTAACTCTTTCTAGATAAAAGTTTGTCTTTGGAGTTAAAGAGGTTATGATTATTGGGCATATGTGTGGTCCTTATGGGCGAAGGTCATCACCAGCAAACATAGATGGGATTGATAGAATGCAAGTTGTATGCACGAGTGTATCAAAGGTGCGTAGATTCTTGGGTGCATGTGTGTTCTATTCGATATGGATTTCTAACTTTGCACATGTAGTTGATGTTCTTTTTCAGCTTCTAAGGAAAGGTCAAAAATTTCATTGGGAAAGGAAGCATCAAAAAGCAATGAAGAAATTGAAGCAACTCTTAAAATCTGCTCCTACATTGAGAAAGGCTGACTATTCACATGGAAAGGCTATCATTATTACTGTTGATACAAGCCCAATCAGGATTGGATGGGCAATTGGGCAAGATGACGAGGAAGGACAAATATATGCAATTCGCTTTGGTGCTAAAGTATTGACTGAAAGATAGAGAAGATATCCACAGGTTAAAAGAGAATTATGGGGAATTGTGATAGCCCTTAAATGTGATAAGCAGTATTTTATGGGTGCTCATGTAGTCATTGAGACCGATTGTTTGCCTATATTGGGTATGATTACTATTTGTGCTACTCCAGACATTGCTATGCTCCGGTGGACTGCATACATCAAATCTTTGAACCCTGAATTTCAGCATATTGCAGGAAGAGATAACCCAGTGGCAGACATGTTATCTCGAGCACATTATGAGAATGAAGATGGGATGATGGATGAGGAGGAAGAAGATGACTTTCTTATGACTGAAAATGATGTTGCAAGAGTGAATTTAGCAATGCAAGGTGTTGCTATAGCATTAACAGAAGCTTGGACAACAAAGAGAAGATACTTTAGATGTTTTGTATCTTGTGTAGAAGTGTTTCTGGAAGACAAATATACAAGAGAGTGGCTGAGAATTGGTCAATACCTCAGTACATTAACAAAGAGAGATGAATGGTCAGATGAGGAGTTTAAGAAAATCAAGAGACAAGCGTATGGGTTTTTTTCTTAAGATGGATACTTATGATGAAAGCTTGTGGGCTGGTCATAGAGGTGTTTGGGATACTTTTACAAAGATCAAAGAAAGATATTGGTAGCAGGTTATGTATAAGGATGTTTCTCACTTTGTGGAAACATGTACGACATGTCCAATGTATTCAATTGTGAGACATCGGGATGGATTGCAACCCACACATCCATTGTCTATTCATTTTAAGTGGTGGATTTGGTCACAATGCCTACAGGTCTTTGGCAAATGAGGTATCTTGTGCTTGCTCGTGAAGACTTGACTAATCAAGTGGAAGGGAAAGCTTTACGTACTAAGATAACAAATACTGTGTGTACTTTTCTCTTAGAAGAGATCTTTTGTCAGTATGGATGTGGAAAAAAATTAGGGGTGAGTTGGATGCAGATGAAGCTCATGATTTCTTTACACGATTGGGGATAAAGCTTGCTTTAACTTCAACCTATAACCCTGAAGGAAATGGAAAAAGTGAAAGAGGTCACCCACCTATTGTGAGGGAATTGGCAAAAGCATGTGGAGAGAATGTAAAAGAGTGGCCACAATTGCTCCCTTATGCTTTGTGGGCCGACAGAACAACTCATAGTGTTGTTATAGGATATATGCATGCAAAATTGATGTATGGTCAAAAATGTATCATGTTGATAGAAGATATGACAGTCACATGGAGTATGTTACCTTGGGAGGAGGAGTTGAATTGGCCTTACGCATTAGACAGTTGGAAAGAAAGTCAAAAGACATAGAGGCAGCAACTGCAAAGTTAAGGGCAACAAGGATATAGAACAAGAAACGGTTTGACAAAAGACATAGATTGAGACCAAGAACCATACAAGATGGGGATTGGGTATTGTTTTATGATAGGAATTTAGATAACCAGCATAGTGCCATGCGTAAAGTTTCCAAAAGATGGTTTGGACCCTATGTGGTGACACAGGTGTTTGATAATGCTACGTATGCATTAAATGAGCTGGATGGGACAACCATCAAACTTCCGGTAGTAGGAGAAAAAATCAAATTATTCAAAAGGCGGGAATCTACTACCTATGAGTTGCCAAAATTGGAAGAAAATAGTGGTCCTGATACAGGGGCTAGCCAGGAAGATATGGAAGATGAAGAAGTAAAGAATATGGTTGCAGAGGATGAGGAGGACTCAAAATCCGGTGACAACTAGGATTTTGGCACATATCAGAGGATGTGCAGGTTCAGAGGGGGTGGATGTCGTGATGTTATGAGGACATAGTGTAAAAAAGTATGAAATGCATCATCATCCGACTTCTTTATTGATCTAGAGAGTCAATGTGATTTGAGCCATTAGTACTAGTGTGTGTTGCATGGATTATCCAGAAATACTAGATTTTTGGATAAATTTAGCATATTTTTTATATTATTTATTCTAAAAATCCAAAAAAGTTAGAAAAAAGCTTCTAGATTAGGATGCCATGCAAAAAGCTAGTTGCTTTTTCAACCAATTATGGGATTTTCACAAGAGGGACAGATTGACGAAATCGTGCGCATCGCGATTGCTGTAAACAAGCTGAAAACTGCATTTGTCCTATGGTTTTACCCCCCTTTCAGAGCTAACGGAGCCATCAGATTTGGGTTTCGAGTAGCAGAGAAGGAGTTGTAATTTTATGCACATTTTGTTCTATGAAGCAGCTCTAGGAGAACTAATACCTAGAGATTGCTTCTGACTAGTGCAAAGATTCCAGGTTCTTTCAATACATATTGATTCAATTCATTGTGATTTTTCTTTGTAGTGTTTACCATTTGGGTATTCTCTATCTTCGCTTCCATCTCCTATCTCTACTTCCTTCTACTTCTAATCCCCGGTGGATTCAACCTTTCAACAAAAACCCCTCCGACATCGCAATGGAAAATTAACTCAACACATGATGCTTTGGAGTTTCACATGGTGGATAGTATTTGGTATGACAGCATGTTGGGACTGAATGTTGCAACCTTGTACCTTCAGCCATTGCAATCATATTGTTCCTTCTCTCTCCTACCTTCTCTCTTTGTCTCCTCACCATGTTCACTTTCCTCTTTTTGTTGCACATTCTCACATGGTATCAGAGCCACGTGTGGGAGTGAGAGGTCTCAAATAGGAGCATGTTATCCATGACAAAACTTGCAAGGTGTCATCAGGACATCCTACAAACCTTGCACTTGGAGTCGCATAGGGCAAGATGACTTGTTTCCATAGCCCTTTTTTTAATGCTACGTTTACCAAGGAAGATTTCCATTTTTCTTGTGGGCGGCCTCTACCAAGATAGGTGGTGCCATTACTACATCGGGTGGTATCAAATAGGTTGGAAGGCCATTCTATGCATTGGGCGATACCAAAATAGACTTGTGTTTCCTACAGGTAGCCATGCATGCAACAAAATGAGGCCTTGCATTACTTACATTTTTGTGCACCATAGCCCTTATATCTCTGCATTTTGTGTAGGCAGGACATTGGTCCTCCTAGGTGGCACATCTGCAGGCTAGGCGATACTTGTTCTCTAGTGGGCAACCTATTTATAAGTGGACGTCAAATTTTTTTCTTTGTTGCATTCTCATATTGGGTGGTCTTTGTTGACCATGGTGAATTCTTTTTTGTAGTGGTGGGTGGCATCCATACCAAGCCAAAATTAGGGCAGATTTGCATTTATTGTACAAACTTGCTTTTTGGGCACTCGTGGTCCCTTAATTGGCTATGTTTTCAAGTTGTAGACCTATTTTCCTCTGCATTTTTTGCTCCCTTTCTCTATGCAATATTGATTGTTCGTTTTGATATCGGATACTCCCCATCTACCTTGCTGGCATTTTATTGAAGGACATATATAGGCAATTCAAGATCATTCAAATTGACCACTGTCTTTGTTGCTCTTTCCCATTATATTCTTCCAAGGCTTCTAGTCACCAATTGGCATTGATGGATTTTGTTGAGAAAGTGCCAATTCTACCCTCTCTCTTTGTATCCAACAAGTTGGATGGGATGAGCTACCCTCTATGGTTGCGCTACATGAAGTGCCTCCTTGGCAACTATGACCTTTAGGATTTTGTTACAATCCATATGCCCGAACCTACCGTGGATCCTCATGATGGTATGACTATGGCTTTCATAGCTTTACGAGATCTGTTGAATGCCAAATCCTGCTCTTTTCTCCCTTTGAGTTATATAATTTTTGTGTTCATGCATGTTAGATATATTCGCATTGCTGTAGAGATTTGGAGGAGACTAGCATCTCTCTTCCAATCCAAATATTCGGGCATTGCTTATCTCTTGAGTTGAAGCTCCGATAGCTTTCTACTACAAATTCCCCTACGATGAGGGATCACATCCAGAGGATGGAGAAGATTTGGGAT
This sequence comes from Lygodium microphyllum, assembly GCF_053477565.2. Classification (NCBI taxonomy): domain Eukaryota; kingdom Viridiplantae; phylum Streptophyta; class Polypodiopsida; order Schizaeales; family Lygodiaceae; genus Lygodium; species Lygodium microphyllum. The sequence continues at coordinate 138,040,749 of NC_141157.1, forward strand.
GAGATTTTATTCATTGGTATAGACATTTCTTTAGAGGATCTAGATGTGATACTTCTCTCACATCTTCCATCATTGATGTATAATGTGTTCTACACCAGTCTTCTCACTTTTCATAGCTACAGAGACTCTCAGTTGGGAAGAGATAGTTTCATTGGTGCTAGATCAAGATGTGTGTCACAAAAATGATCCAAATTCTTGCATAGCCTATGCACATGGTTGTGCTTATGCAATTTTATCTACATGATCTGTTTCTACTTGCTTACATACAATGCTTACATACAATATGGATGTTGTGAAAGATATGGATTAGTATATTTTCCTATTGTGGTTCTTGATCTTTCATAAGGATATTTTCCTTATGGCATGACATGGGCATGTTATTTGAAACATGATATTTGGTAGTTTTCTAAGGCCTAGTTGATTTCATGGTGATGACAATGGCTTGTCAATATTTGATATAACTCATCAAACAAAGCTAGCAATGAAGCCTCTATTCACTATATTTAGGTTGCATATTTTTGTTGTGAGATAATCTCTTTCTTGGCCTTTTATACACATATGCATTGCCTCCTCAAGTTTGTGACTTCCACCTCCCTTTCTTGACTAATGAATTAGATTAGATACATGCCTTGGTTTTGAAGACCATAGAACCATCAACAATATATCTAGCATATTTTAGCTTAGCCTCCTATGTCTTTCAATGAAGTCCATGTTGAGATATCGAGCTCCACTCGTGATATGCCAGGGTGACAGTTGTGCATTTATGTCACCGACTTGTTAGCTGCAGATGCAGTTGGCACACCGCCCATGAATAATAGCTAGATGACAGCTATCCTTATCTACTCTAGTTCGTAGCTCAGTTAATATGCCACCTTAGTTAGTTGAGTTTGGTTTGAGACCCATATATAGGGTTCTATTTCTTTGTACCACAGTTATTTTTGGCTTACACAACTAAGAAGAGGAAAATTGTTTTCAGCCTCCACCTTTGTCTGTATTTCCCCATTGTGTAAGTGAGAAAGCTACAAGTGAGACTCCTTCCTTCTCTCCCACAATCTTGACATGGTATCAGAGCCTGGTTCATGGTAAGGAGCTCAAGAAAGCAAACCAAGTTCGCGGGGTTCTGGTAAGAGGACCAGTGTTGCTTTCATTTTTCGAGTTTGGGAGCAAGTCTCTACAAGTAGCACAGCCGAAAAGTCCAAGAGTGCATTGTCTCAGATTGAGATGCCCTTGGCGGTGTAGCAAGAGGGTGTTGCCCTGTTTTTTTGATTCGAGGCCATTTCAGGGCTTGTTTTGGAGGCGAAAGTTTTCCGCACGCACTCAGAAAAAGGCATTGTTTTTGCTATTCGACCACTGTTTTACAGGTCGGTGAAAAGTTATCGTAGAAATTGCATCGTATGCGTGTGCGCAAAGACATTGGGAGTTACAAAATCATCCTTGTTGCGTGTTGATGCCAAATAGTCACTAGGAAGTGACTGTATGGTCAAATACCACCTTCGTCAGTTTTGCAAATTTTCCCTTGTGAGGCTGAAGCTGTGTTTTTTTGCAGTGACAGAATTTTTTGCAGTGTTCTATAATGGCGTCTGATTCTCTTTCACAGATTGTCACTGAAAAGCTTGACAAGAACAACTTACAACCATGGAAGTTTAGAATGATAAATTTCCTTATGGGAAAAGGATATTGGGAATTTATTGCAAGAAATGAAGAAGAACCAGTTCTTCCTGATGTTCCCAATCAACAGCAAATGCAGGCATTTAAAGGATGGCATGAGAGAGCTAGAAAAGTTCAAGGTGCAGAAATGCATAAGGTATGTGAAGCTTGTCAATTTGGAAAATAGGCAAGGCAACCATTTCCTAGATATGTTCAAGAGAGTAAGAAGCCATTGGAATTAATCCACTCTCATGTGTGGACTACTAAAGCTGCATCTATTGGAAGCTGTCATTATTTTGTCACTTTTATTGATGACTATAGCAAAAAAATTTGGGTGTATTTTATGAAAAAGAAAAGTGGAGTGTTTGGGCATTTCAAAACTCTTAAAGCTATGGTTGAAAAAGAAATAGGCTTGCAAATAAAATGCCTAAGGTCAGATGGAGGGGGAGAGTATCTCTCCAATGAATTCCCAAGGTTCCTGCAGGAGCATGCCATAAAGTAGCAATATTCATGCAGTCATATCCCACAACAAAATGGAATTGCAGAAAGGAAAAATAGGCACATTGGAGAGGTATCTCGTTCCATGCTCAACGAAAAAGACTTGTCAGATTTTTACTCGGCTAAAGCAGTTGCTACAATAGTCTACATAATGAATAGGACTCCCACTGTAGCAATACATGGGATGACTCCAGAGGAGAGGTATACTGGTAGGAAACCAGATATTTCTCATTTAAATTTTTTTGGTTGCATTGCCTTTGTTCATGTGTCAGATGAGTTGAGATCTAAGTTGGATCCAAAAGCTGAGAAGTGCATCTTTATTGGTTACTCTCTGTAGAGCAGAAAGGGTATAGATGCTATAACCCTTCCACTCATAAGTTTATAGTGAGCAGAGATGTTATTTTTGATGAGATGAGTAGCTGGTATAAACCATTAAATGCGATTGATGATGTAAATGCACAAAATGGTAATGCTGCAAAGAATTCACAGCAGCAGTCACAAAATATTAGTGGACCTGGAGTGTCCTCTAGCAGTGGTTCACATTCTTTGCCATGGACATGAAGATTGAGATAAGGAGAATATCCTCAAAGCAATGCAGATAGTTGTATGCAGGTTTCACAAAAAGGAAAAGAGAAGGTAGATCAGCCCATGTTTGATGTGAATGCAGGTCACTCTTATGTGGATGGTGAATCCAATGGCTCAGAACAGAGCATTGATGATGAGTTGGGTATTCTTACCGTGTTTCCCGCAGCATAGAGGAGCAAAAAATGGAAAAAAAGGAAATAGCAAAAAAGGCACAGGATAAAAGAAAAAAAAGGCACCTGGACTGGTAATTAGACCCTAAAAAATTTAAATGTTCGAACATAACCCTCAGAAAGCCTTGGTGTCGCCCCAAGAAAACAAAAGAGTAAAAGGGCGCACCATTAAAATGTGGGAGCGCCCCCGAATCTTTATGAAAGAGTGCCAGGCTCGCTTCTGTGTAAAGTGTACGCATTAGTTGGGAATAGAATAAATTAGAATGGTGGGAAATGGGGAAAATGGCCTAGGCTACGGGCGGCCATGTAAAAAAGGGAAAAGGGGGTGACCGCCCAAAAAGGATTTAGGGCTTTGTATATAAAGTTGAAAAGTGAATGAGAAGCTCATTCTTTGGTGTGTGGCAAAAAGAGCTTTCTTCTTCCTCTCTTCTTTTCTCCTTCTTGCTTTTGTGTGCTCTTGAGAGAGGGAGTGTGAGAGTGTGAGGGAGTGAGTGTGTGTGTGTGGGAGTGAGGGATCAAGAGGGTGAAGCTCTTCACCATCTCCTCTTCTCTTCTTCTCTTCTCTTCTCTTCTCTTCTCTTCTCTTCTCTTGTGCGCGCAACTATGGAGGATGGAGCTTGGAGATAGAGGAGGCTTGAGGATGCTTGAGCTAGCATCAAGAATTGTGGAGCTACTGGAGTGCAACAGAGAGGAGGGTACTCAATCAAGCATCAAGGTAAGCTCACTACACTCGTAGGATCGACGGCGCATCGGCTAGGTGAGAGATAGCCATTAGAGCTTGCTTGGGACACTTGAAACAATAAGCAGTCCGTGGGTCTCGGCAGTTGAGCGAAAGCTCCCACATTTTTGTTCTGTTGCCAGGACCAACAGATTCAAGCTTGAGCACTTGCGCGCCTCATATCGAGCATCGAAGTAGGGTATTCATCCCAGAAACAGAGCTTGAGATAGGTATGAAGTTGGGTGTTTTTTATCTTCAAAACATGTAAGTGGTCGTTTGATGATTGGAAAACAGGGAGAAATTAGTTCAGTTTTTTGCTTTCGATTTGTGTTGCATTTAGAGTAGGTTAACAGTAGGAAATCACACCCGAGAGGCATAGAGTTTGTTGCTGTGAAACAAGGAGAAAATCAGGGAAAACAGGGGGAAAGTGGAGGAAATGCACATTTGAATGTGTAGGAATTGCAAGGAGAGTGATCGATAACATCCGAGGAATGTTCAGCAGGGTTATAAGTTCTTGAAGGGCAAGGGAATCCTCATTTGCAACCAGTTGAGAGTGAGAGTGAGAGTGAGAGAGAGAGAGAGAGAGAGAGAGAGAGAGAGCTTGGGCGACTCGTATATAGATCTCTCTCCCATCACTCCAACATCATTCTTGGTGAATTTTGTAGTCTATAGTCATCGATGTCTTGAGATTTTGGATGAATTTGTGCTCGAAAGTGCGTTCGGGCTAGTGGAATCGGACACCCGATTCAGTGTCTGATTCTTAGAATCGGATGTAACATCATTCTTGGTGAATTTTGTAGTCTATAGTCATCGATGTCTTGAGATTTTGGACGAATTTGTACTCGAAAGTGCATTCAGGCTAGCGGAATCGGACACCCGATTCAGTGTCTGATTCTCAGAATCGGACATCCGATTTGGAGAATCAGATGCTCAGACAACCGTCTGATCGGACCAACCTGTCCGACTCAGACACTTAGACACTTGGACACTCGGACACTTGGACACTCGAAACTCAGACTCGAACACTCGAACACTCGGACCAATCTCGTCCGACCGGACTACTTGTCCGATTGTCCGATTGAGGAAATCGAACTCACGAATTAGGACACGTCAGCAATCAGACCACATGCCTGGTCCGATCGGACCACTTGTCTGATTTTTAAAAATCGGACACCTAACCCCCGTCCGATTCTAAGACTCGTACGGCTCAAACTCGGGGCTCAAACTCGGACCCAACTGGTCCGATTCCTAGAATCGGACCATTGGTAAATGGGACCACTAGAATCTGACCACTGGTAAATCAGACGTCCGATTCCTAGAGTCGGACACACCTTAGGCAAATTTTTTTTAAAAAAAAATCAAAACTTAACCCCACGAGCAACTGGAAGCTCAACCCGCTCCAGGACAACATGGCGAACACCTTGTAGGCAGTTCCTGACGTAGGAGTCAAGACCAAGGGATAGGGGGATAGTGCTGGAGCACTCCCCAGCGACCTAACGCGTTGAGAACGGAAGTCCAATTGGAGGACTTGTGATCGACCCCCCTAGTGAATGGTAAGAAGCAGCGCAGACCCTAAAACCCGCTAGAATGGCCAGGACTTGAGCAACGGAGCCTATCAGGCCCGAAACAAGCGAGAGTGAGTAAGATGCCGAGGAATTACTTGCGGCCCTCACATTGAATTTCCGCACTTCATTACACTTAAGAAAGCTGAAAGCCTGATTGGGCACAAGTGCACAAGAAACGACACACTCACCGAGTGACCATAAATTGAGGTTTGTATTCAATAACCAAAGGAACTCACTCAGATAAACCACTCAAGGAACCCACCAATAGGAGAGGACCCAAGACATAGACGAACAATTGAAGCGCACGGTAGGACCAAGCAAGGAGCATCAACGATGAGGATCTGTCAAGTCTATTCACCCTTGTCGACAGCGTAGTGGAGCACAAGAACTCAACCATGACTGAAGAGAGCTCTGACCATCAGTCTAGTGAAGAGCTTGATTTGAACATATTTCGTGATGCTATTCAGCAGAGATCGTGAGCAATTACGACGCGCACGCCCGGTACGAGCATCGCGGTAGGACATCAGATGCAATCATTGCAGACCTAGAGGAGGAGAGAAGGCTAGCCCGCAAGGCATTGCAGGGAATGGCTAATTATACTAGGGATCAGCAGGCCAGGAGTCAAACACAAAGCATGGAGCTGCATGAGGTGCAGCGAGTGCTGAACTTGGCTGGCCGAAATCAAACAGACCATGAGAGAGCACTGGAGGGAGACTTGATGCTGAGCGAGCTTCTCATGAAACGACTGCTCGATAATACCGCAATAGAGTAGAGTACCACTGCACTAGCGACGTCGTTGCTCGCAGGATTAGGAAAAAACCAAGGCTCAAAGAGCCAGGCCAAAATACCCATTATTGCCAAGAAACTTGATAAGTACCAACCTCATGACGACCCCTATAGCTTTGTTGAGCAGTTTGAGCAAGTCTGCAAAGCCAACGGCCTCAATGACCAGACTCAACGATCGCAAACATTTGGGCTTTGCCTCGCCGACAAGGGTAGGATGTGGTATACAAGCCTGGATGCCATGGAATGAGCCAACTTCAATAATATCAAGGATCTCTTCATCAAGAGATTCGCTGAGCCCGAATACTCCAATAACCTGCTAGTATGCTTGATGAACGTCAACCAGAAAGAGAAGGAGGACATCCGCGACTACGTGACCCATGTGAGGAGTCTCTTTAAGAGAATCCCTCTAGGCAAGCGACCGACTGATAGAGCAGTTTTGACTGTATTCATCAACGGAATTAGAGATGAGGAGTTATATAAGGCATTGGCAGGCAATTCAAGCTTGCAGCGGGACATGGTGGCTAGAGTGCTTGAGGAAGCCATTAGAGTCGATGACCATCTGAAAGAGCGGAGCTCTAGGAGCTCAAATCTAGAAGAGACCAACCCGCGAAGCTCAGAGAGAACATCAGCACCTAGTGAGTGATCAATCCCATCATCCCAAGATAAGGGGAAGGTCACCGAGACAGACCAATGTTGAGATATCGAGCTCCACTCGTGATACGCCAGGGTGACCGTTGTGTATTTATGTCACCGACTTGTCAGTTGCAGACGCGGTTGGTACACCGCCCATGAATAATAGCTATATGATAGCTATCCTTATCTACTCTAGTTCGTGGCTCAGTTAGTATGCCACCTTAGTTAGTTGAGTTTGGTTTGAGACCCATATATAGGGTTCTTCTATTTCTTTGTACTTGAGTTCTTTTGGCTTACACAACTAAGAAGAAGAAAACTGTTTTCAGCCTCCACCCTTGTGTGTCTTCCCCCATTGTGCAAGCAAGAAAGCTTCAAGCGAGACTCCTTCCTTCTCTCCCACAATCTTGACATGGTATTAGAGCCTTGTTCGTGGTAAGGAGCTCAAGAAAGCAAGCCAAGCTCGCGGTGGTCTGGTAAGAGGAGCAGTGTTGCTTTCATTTTCTGTTTTGGGAGCAGATCTCTGCAGGTAGCACAGTTGGAAATTGCAAGAGTGCATTGTCTCAGGTTGAGACGCCCTTCGCGGTGAAGCAAGAGGGCAGTATATGCTGCGGGTGAGGGCTTTAGCCCTCGGCGACCTTGTTTTTTTGATTTGAGGCCATTTCGGGGCCTGTTTTGGAGGCGGAAGTTTTCTGCACGCACTCAGGAAAAGGCTCAGTTTTATGCTGTTTAGCCACTGTTCTATAGGTCGGTGAAAAGTTACTGTAGAAATTGCATCGTATGCTTGTGCGCAGAGACATTGGGAGTTTTAGAATCATCCTTGGTTCCTGTTTATGCAAAATCGTCACTAGGAAGTGACTGTGTGGTCAAATACCACTTTCGCCAGTTTTGCAGATTTGCCCTCGTGAGGGTGAAGCTGAGTTTTTGCAGTGACAGAATTTTTCGCAGTGTTCTGTAATGGCATCTGATTCTCTTTCACAGATTGTCACTGAAAAGCTTGACAAGAACAACTTCCAAGCATGGAAGTTTAGAATGACGAATTTCCTTATGGGAAAAGGATATTGGGAATTCGTTGCAGGAAATGAAGAAGAACCAGTTCTTCCTGATGTTCCCAATCAACAGCAAATGCAAGCATTCAAAACATGGCATGGGAGAGCCAGGAAAGTTATGTATTGGTTGTCTATCAGTATTTCAGACTCTATGATTGTGCATATTCAGGATGCAAGTACGCCAAAGGAGGCATGGGATACTTTGTCAAAAATGTATAGCACAAATACCCAAGCCAGGAAAATGCAGCTCAAGAAAGAGTTGCATAATGTGCAAAGAGAAAGTATGAGCATCAATGACTACCACATGAAGGTGAAGAAGATTGCAGATGCACTTGCTTCCATTGGATCGCCAGTGGAAGATGATGATTTAGTTTCCGTGACCTTGAATGGTCTAGGAAAGGATTATGCACAGTTCCGAACATCCATTTCCGTCCGTGAAAGTTTTCCTGATTTTGAGGAGTTGATTGCTCTTCTAATTTCTGAGGAGCTGAGAAATGGTGGTGCATCTTCTTCTGGAGGAACTTCAAAAGAAGCTGTCTTCTACTCAAATGCTGGAAGAGGTAGAGGCAGAGGTAGAGGAGGCCGATTTGGAGGCCGTGGCAGAAATCAGAATATGCAGCAAACTCAAGAAAACCAATCCTATGGAGGAGGACGTGGTAACTCTAGAGGCAGGGGGAGCCAAAGAGGTCGTGGTGGATGGCAAAGAGGCCAAAATGCAAACAGTAATGTTGAATGCTACTACTGTGGTAAAATGGGTCATATGGCTAAAGACTGCTATAAAAAGCAGAATGACATCATGAATGGAAAACTGCAACAAGGGAATTATGCATCTTCTAGTAGACAGGGTGATGACAGAAATGAGCATCTGTTTATGGTGCAGCACATGAACAATTCTGTGACAAATGCAGAAGAAAGCAATGATGTATGGTATGTTGACTCAGGTGCATCAAACCACATGACAGGTCATGCAGAATGGATGGAGGATGCAAGGAAAATGGAAAAACCAGGATTTGTGGAGACTGGTGATGATACTGCACATCCTATTGTGCAGATTGGAAAAATTCCCTTGTCTATGCAAGATGGGAAAAAGAAATACCTGTCCGATGTATTTCATGTCCCGAATATCACCAAGAATCTGGTTTCTGTTGGTCAAATGGTTGAACAGGGCTTGCAGGTCAGATTTAATCCTCATGGATGCTTTGTTGAGGATATGAAAAATAAAGGTCGCTTGATAGCAAAAGGAAAGAAGAAGGGCAGAATGTTTACATTGGATGCAGACATGTCTGAATTGAGTGCAGCAATGTTTGCACATGGGACCGGTGTAGTTGCAGATATTGATATCTGGCATAAACGCATTGGTCATGTTAATGTACAGCGACTTAAATCAATGCAGGCCCAAAATATTGTTGCAGGTTTGCCGAAATTCAAGGTTGTAGAAATGCATAAGGTATGTGAAGCCTGTCAGTTTGGAAAACAGGCAAGGAAACTATTTCCTAGACATGTTCAAGAGAGTAAGAAGCCATTGGAATTAATCCACTCTGATGTGTGGACTACTAAAGCTGCATCTCTTGGAGGCTGTCATTATTTTGTCAGTTTTATTGATGACTACAGCAGAAAAGTTTGGGTGTATTTTATGAAAAAGAAAAGTGAAGTTTTTGGGCATTTCAAAACTCTTAAAGCTATGGTTGAAAAAGAAACAGGCCTGCAAGTAAAATGCCTAAGGTCAGATGGAGGGGGAGAGTACCTCTCAAATGAGTTTGCAAAGTTCTTGCAGGAGCATGGCATAAAGCAGCAATATTCATGCAGTTATACCCCACAATAAAATGGAATTGCAGAAAGGAAAAATAGGCATATTGGAGAGGTATCTCGTGCCATGCTCAATGAAAAAGACTTGCCAGATTTTTATTGGGCTGAAGCAGTTGCTACAGCAGTCTACATAATGAACAGGACTCCCACTGCAGCAATACATGGAATGACTCCAGAGGAGAGGTATACTAGTAGGAAACCAGATATTTCTCATTTGAAAATTTTTGGTTGCATTACCTATGTACATGTGCCAGATGAGTTGAGATCCAAGTTGGATCCAAAAGCTGAGAAGTGCATCTTTATTGGTTACTCTCTGTAGCAAAAAGGGTATAGATGCTATAACCCTTCTACTCATAAGTTTACAGTGAGCAGAGATGTTGTTTTTGATGAGATGAGTAGCTGGTATAAACCAGTAAATGTGATTGATGATGTAAATGCACAAAATGGTAATGCTGCACAGAATTCATAGCAGCAGTCACAAAATATTAGTGGACCTGGAGCGTCCTCTAGTAGTGGTTCACATTCTTCGCCATGGACAGGCAGATTGAGATCAGGAGAATCTTCTGAAGGCAGCGCAAATAGTGGTATGCAGGTATCACGAAAAGGAAAAGAGAAGGTAGATCAGCCCATGTTTGATGTGAATGCAGGTCACTCTTATGTGGATGGTGAATCCAGTGGCTCAGAACAGAGCATTGATGATGAGTTGGGTATTCCTTCTATTGTTACACCTGGAGTAAGGAAGACCAGGGATGTTTTGAGAGCACCTGGGAGTGAACTCACTTTGCGCAGGTCTACCAGAGTTAGGTATCCTGTGGATAGGCTGAAATATGATGGATTTACAGCCATTCACTATGCATATATGGTCAAGGTGATACAAGAACCAGAACCCACTTCTTTTGAGCAAGCCATGGGAAAAGAAAAATGGGAGAAAGCCATGGATGAAGAAATGGATGCCTTGGAAGCAAATGCTACATGGGAATTGGTACCTTTGCCTAAAGGTAAGAATGCAATTGGTTGTAAGTGGGTTTATAAGGTGAAGCACAATGCAGATGGTTCTGTGAACAGATACAAGGCAAGATTAGTGGTCAAGGGGTATGCACAAACATATGGCATTGACTATGAAGAAACATTCAGTCCAGTTGCAAGGATGGCAACTGTAAGAGCAGTCATTGCTATGGCTGCATCAAAGGGATGGTCTTTACATCAGATGGATGTAAAGAATGCCTTCTTGCATGGTGATTTGCAAGAAGAGGTCTATATGGAGCAGCCACCAGGTTATGTGCATGCTGTTCATCCTGAGTTTGTTTGCAGGTTGAAGAAAGCCTTGTATGGCTTGAAGCAAGCACCTGGAGCATGGTCTGACAAGATAGGACAGTATCTTGTCACTATTGGCTTTCAGATTTCCAAGGCAGATTTCTCACTTTATGTGAGAAAAACAGAGAAAGGTATTATGCTACTTGTCATTTATGTTGATGATTTGATTATGACAGGTGACAGTGATGAAGATATCCTTCATGTGAAAATGCTATTGAAGCAGAAGTTTGAGATGAAGGATTTGGGAGAGCTGCGTTATTTCTTGGGCATTGAGGTGATTAGATCACCAAGTGGGATACAGCTCTTGCAGAGGCAGTATGGATTGGACATGCTGTCCAAATATGGGATGACAGGCTGTAAGCCTATTTCAGTTCCTTTGGAGCAGAATGTGAAGTTGAGCATAGATGCAGGTGAGCTTCTGGAAGACCCTACTATGTACAGACGCATAGTAGGAAGCTTGATTTATATGACTATTACCAGGCCAGATTTGAGCTATGCTGTTGGATTGGTAAGTCAGTTTATGCAAGCTCCAAGGAAACCACATTTGGATGCGGCTAGACGCATACTCAGGTATGTGAAGTCCACATTGCAGTATGGACTATTTTATGAGACTGGGGTTCAGATACAGTTGCATGGATACACTGATGCTGATTGGGCTGGTAGTATTTCTGATAGACGATCTACCAGTGGATATGTGTTCTCTTTTGGGAGTGCTGCAGTCACTTGGAGCAGCAAGAAACAGCCTACAGTTGCCTTGTCGAGCACAGAGGCTGAGTACAGGGGTGCAGCAATGGCTGCATGTGAGGTAGCTTGGTTGCATAAGCTACTTTATGATATGCATCAGTCTATAGATGGACCAGTTGTCATTTATTGTGACAACATGAGTAGTATACACTTGGCAAATAACCCAGTCTATCATGCTAGAACAAAGCACATTGAGGTGCATTATCACTATGTGCGAGAGAGGGTTTTACTAGGTCTTATTGATCTAGTTTATGTCAGCACAGAGGATCAAGTAGCTGACATATTCACGAAGGCATTGGGCGCAGAGAAGCTGCGCAAGTTCAGAGACCTGCTTGGTGTGCAGGAATTGGGATTGAGCTCGAGGGGGAGTGTTGAGATATCGAGCTCCACTCGTGATACGCCAGGGTGATCGTTGTGTATTTATGTCACCGACTTGTCAGTTGCAGACGCGGTTGGTACACCGCCCATGAATAATAGCTATATGATAGCTATCCTTATCTACTCTAGTTCGTGGCTCAGTTAGTATGCCACCTTAGTTAGTTGATTTTGGTTTGAGACCCATATATATGGTTCTTCTATTTCTTTGTACTTGAGTTCTTTTGGCTTACACAACTAAGAAGAGGAAAACTGTTTTCAGCCTCCACCCTTGTGTGTCTTCCCCCATTGTGCAAGCAAGAAAGCTTCAAGCGAGACTCCTTCCTTCTCTCCCACAATCTTGACAACCAAGGCTTGGCAGAGGTCAAGATGGAATTAGCCAAGCTACAAGACATGTTGAGACGACCAACGCGCCCGCACGTCCAATGCGTGTACTGTGGCGAAAACCACTTGCCGGCCGAGTGTCAAGACCTTGTGCTAATTGCGATAGGTTCAGCCATGATGTCGCGCATTGCAGACTACCAAGAATACTTCCATACTCGCAACCCTATGGCCAGCCTTATCTAGCTAACAGGCCACAGCCATTCTTCAGAAGGGGAGCCCCATTGGCTCTTCCCGCGCCTAACGATATGAAACCAACCGTGCCTAGAATGGACATAAATCCTACAGGCATTCCTAGACTGCCTGGTCCTTATGTGACCCACCCACCGAGCGATGCTCTAGTACACTACGTGGAGGAGCCAAATAATGAAGAGACCTACATATACCCTTACATCTCGCATGACGACGAGGGCAACACGGTCCTCATGGATTATCGATCCGTGCCGGTGATGGCGTTAGGACGAGGATGAGGTAGAGGCCTAGGAGGGTAGCCGCAGGATCGAGTCACTTGTTGGACTTGCAGACACCCCGATCATGTCTCATCATGCTGCCCTAAAAGAGAGCAGCAAAACAGGGACAAGGCTGACCAAAGGTGCGCAGAATGCGGAATCGCACATCTTTTCATAGACTGCCCAAAGCGGAAGCCATCCTCTAGCTCAGCCAACTTGCCCTCTATCCCATTGGGGCTGTTTGGTGTCGAAAACCTCGATGGGGAGGCCACCCCTATTCCATTGCAGGTTATGACCCGAGCCCAAACGAAGCAGGTCAGCAACTCTCTACCAGGATCTAGCAATCTTGATGCAACCTTGATAGGAAAGAAAAGCCGCATGCGGAAAAAGAAGAGATTGGAAGCTAAGGTCGCACTAAAGACTGAGAGTGCTATGACTCTACCTACGAGAAAGAAGGTCTCAGATGTGGAGGCAGAGACTTCAGCCCCTAAGACAGCCGAAAAAGAAAGAGCTAAGATAGGGGAATACCCGCATCTGAAGTGACAATTAGAGGCCATAGAAAAGGTGAAGGAATGGGTGAGGGAGGCTCAATAGTATCTCAAAGACGCTGAGCCCATCGTAGAGGACGAGATCGATGATCTCTCTAGCGTAAGCACACCAATATCACCACCTCAACCTAAGTTGGCAGAAGCAACTGTGCCACAAGCAGTGCCTCTAAGACCAAGCCTAGACGCGACAGAGCTGCAAATCAATCGCAGCCATTGGCCCGGACAATCTAGGCTAAGGGAAGGACGAGTATCTAACAATCTCCTGACCATGCTAGTGACCACCCATGTAACACTTAGCCTGGGAGATCTGCTTAAGCAGCACCCTACCCTATGGCAAGACCTTAAGCAGTGGGTCAAAGGGTCATAAGAGCAGGTCGTGGCAAACCCTCGAGATCAGGATGCAAAAACGCAATTGCCTAGTTTGACACTGCACTCCGTGCCTAAATCCTTGCACGTCAACGCCTTTTGGGAAGGCTCTGAGATGCATGCGGTCCTGCCGATCCTAGCCCTGGGTGACACAACAAGAAAGGGAATCGTAGACACAGGAGTTGGGGTTAGTGTGCTTAGCCACGCAGTGCTTCAAACTTGGGAAAACCCACCTGTCAAAGCTGCTAGGTTTAATGTCATGCTAGCAAACGATATGAGAGTGAAGCCATTTGGGGTATTGAAGAATTGGCCAGTGAAGATCGTAGGTGTCCAGTTCTCCATTGACTTTATAGTCATGAAGGGAGTGGACTACGATGTCTTATTAGGCCGACCCTGGATGCACAACGCTACGAAGATTGGGGTAACGGCTTGATCTTCCTTGGCAATAGAACGGATGCTGTAAGAATAGAGATGGACACTTGGAAGACCTCACAAGTCAACCTAGATGCCATCTCTGCTATGCTCAAGGGGAACACTCAGGTCAAGAAGCCCTATGGGTCCTTGACCAAGTATATCCCATGCCTAGAGGATGAGCGGTGTCGAAGGGTTTTCAAAAGCAAAGTCGCGACCACAGAGGACTTTAAATAATATCAGGATAGAAGGTCAATAGTGACGGCCTCCACAAAGGATCATATTTGCATTCCAACAACTTTTCAGAAGACTCACATAGTTTTTAAGAATTCTAAACCCAATCTTCATGTCCAGAAGAACACTTGTATTCAGTCCTTCAAATGTAAACATGCCCTTAACCTTCTCTGCAGTCTCCTGTGGTAGAACTCTGTTTAAGCAACTGAATGCATAAGTCAGGGTGTAAAATAGTTTGCCTGTTTGAAATCTTATGTCAGATTCTCTCTCTTTCTCTCTCTTTTTCAGTCTATTTGTACTGCCAATACAAACATACCAGGAATTCTTTATATGGGTAAAATATGTGGATGTATGGAGGTTTACCAGGCCACACTTGGTGTCAAGGAACAATGGGTACAGTTTGAATCAATGGATTAATTAGCATGGATAAGATTTCAACAACATAGCTCCTAAAACCCTTGTAAACTTCCATTTCTCTAACAAATGCCATGTTCGGATCATAAACAATAACATAAGATGGTTTCAGTATATCCAGAATAAATTGTTCACTTTCTAAAGCATAGAATTCGACAGGAAGATCCAGCCTTCCAGTTTCTGTATCAACTGGCAATTTCCTACTGTCGGTCTTGCTTCTCTTCCATTTTCTTTCTTTTCTGATGGCTAGAGTTTTCTTCCTTAAGTCTTTTTCTGCATATCGCCCCTCTTTGCCCAAATTCTCCTTCTCCTTTTTGCTCTCTTTCTCCATTAAGCTCCTTTCCCCCAAAAAAGCCCTTTTCAAAAATAGTCATCCATTTCCAAATAAAACATAAAATGGCACAAAGAAAAGCAGCCCTTAAGAAAGCATACAAGCCTTACTCATCATATCATAACTTACAATGACATATCATATGCTTTCAAATTGCCTCCAAACTTTAGAATTCTTTTCCTTGATCATCATAATACAAGCAAAAAAAATCCCTTGTCACTTTCAAGCCAAGATAATGTAGCATTCCACGAGATTATGTCAAATACTTTATGTGCTTCCACAAATAAACCACACATGGCATACATAGCAACCAATGCACTGCCAACAACTGTATCTTTTTCTAGCCCCTCTTTACTATATTACCACACAAAATAAAGATGCAAACATAATGACTAAGTATGTAAAAAATATCAACTCCCACACACAAATTTTGGGTGGATTTCAAACCTCGGATGCACAACAACACGACATCGGGATTGGATGTACATCTTGCCACAATCAACCTGCCATTCTCAGACCATGAGGCGTATGAGCAAGCCCTCAAAATGATTGGAAAGACCAATGAAGCACCGTCTACACCAGTCTGCATGATGGCAGTAAGCCTCCATGGAAAGCCTAAGCTCATCACCTTCCAAGTACCATCCAACAAAAGGGAACTCCAGGGGGTACTGGAATACCTAACGGACCAGCTAGCTGGCAACCCAGCTGCAAACTTCAAACCACTCCAAGATCTCTTAGAGGATTCAAAGTGGCAGTGGACCAGGGTGCACGAGTTAAACCTCATGTATAACTGGGCCCTGGTTCCTGACCAACGACACGAGGCATACCAAGCCCTAGGAGATGACAAGCAGTCGAATGACAAAGATTCCAACCACGAATATGAAGACTGCCAATCCTTCAGTGATGAGAGCGAGGGTGAAGTAGATACCATAGAATACGACACTAAAGGACGAGAAATCGAGCAAATACGAGCAGACGCCAAGCCGCAGAAAAGGCAGGTCCTTAGAATAGAGCAAGGAGTCATGTGCATGGAATGTGATCATGCTTGGTTGGAATGCATAGGAGCCATAGACCTTGAGCAAGCAGGCCTATCTCAGCCAGGAACAACATCAATACTTAGGACCGAATCGCCATCTGAACTGCGGCCACCAGGGGAGACCACCTCTTCTAGCGAAGATGGAGGGTTTGACTCTGAATCAGAAGTTACTTCGAATAGTGACCCAGAGATCCCTAGGCCGCCCATGACCAGACGCACCAAGGGGGACTTACTCGTCCACCTGAGACGCAGACGATTAAGGCAGGATAAGGCAAAGCACCCCAAGGATACACTATCAAAAGAACAACGGAAGCCGCAGGACCTCCCTAAATGCTTCACAAAATTCAAAAAAGGGGATAGGGTAGTAGTTTTGTTAGGTGCCAAATGTCAAGGGCAGACGAGTAAACCAATCAAAGGACTAGCGAAGATCAAGGAGGTAGACCTAGCCTAGGACGGCGTGGAAACACCCCAACCAGTGTTCATTGCCGATGACTTGACTGGTAAAGAAGAAATGAGTCTTGTTGCTCTCTTGTGGGAGTACATAGACGTGTTTGCCTGGTCCTTATAATAATTAGGGGGGGTAGATCCGAGTGTTGTGACTCGCAACGACGGACGCAACGCCGGTCAAGCAGCGACCGTACCCCATGAATCCAAAACATGCTCATGTTGTCAAAGAGAAAATTGACAAGCTGATGAGAGCTGGATTCATTTACGAAATTGAGCACACAGTCTAGGTATCACCCATAGTCATTGTGATGAAGAAGAATGGAAAAATCCGAGTGTGCGTCAATTACAAGAAAGTGAATGCTGCTACGAAGAGGGAGAACTATCCATTGCCGTACACCGAGCACATGCTTGAGAGGGTGGCAGGCAAGGAAGCCTACAGTTTTCTGGATGGCTTCTCAGGGTACAACCAGGTGCAAGTGCATCCTGTCAACAGGCCTTTTCCACTGAGTGGGGCGTCTTTGCATACATAGTCATGCCCTTCGGGTTGACCAATGCCCCCGCCACTTTCCAATGCATCATATGCACCATCTTTAAGAACATGCTTCGTAAGGAGTTAGAGGTATTTGTTGACGATCTGTGTGTCCATTCGACCTGGATCGAACACTTAGACAAACTCCGTGTAGTCTTTGAACGGTGCGGCTTATATCGTCTCTCCTTGAACCCCTTGAAGTGTCAATTTTGGGTACAGCACGGATGCATCTTAGGGCACGTGGTATCGAAGAACGGCATTACCGCTGACTTCTCGAAGGTCAGGGTTATTGTTGACCTTCCATATTCCCCAATTAATTACAAGGGAGTTCAATGCTTTTTAGGCCATACAAGATACTATCGGTGATTTGTACTAAACTATGCACTGATCTCTAGGCCATTGTACAAGCTGTTGATTGTCTTCAAGTGGACCGAGGCATGCCAATGGGCATACAAAGAATTGAAAAAGACTCTAACAACAGCACCAATTCTACGAGCCCTAGATTGGACCATTACCTTCCATGTGCACATCGATGCTTCTAAGTTTGCGATGGGGGCAGTGTTGTGCCAACCTGGTGAGCATAACTTAGATTACCCAGTGAGCTTTGCTAGCAGACAACTCACTGAGATGGAGATGAATTACTCGACAACAGAAAGGGAGGGATTAGCCATGGTGTTTGCCGTGAATAAATTCTGGCACTATCTATTGGCCACACCTTTCATCTTCTTTGTGGACCATCAGGCCCTGCTCTATTTAGTAAACAAACCTTGTGCTACAAGGCGCATAGCTCGATGGCTCCTTCTGCTCCTAGAGTTTGATTTCTCCGTGGTGGTACGAAAGGGAAAACGACATTACATGGCTCATCACATGTCTCGCATACCCACAGGAGAAGCCGCTAGACAAGGCATCATTGACGAGCTGCTTGACGCCCACTTATTCCACCTGTCCAGTGAGAGTGATCTATTTAAGGCTGATCTAACACTATACTGGGAGGATGACATAGTCCAAGTGCTCAAGCACAGACTACCTAAGTGACCAATAGAAAAGGCACGACTTAGGTGCTTGATCCTGAAGATCCAGCCGTACCAGTTGATTGCAGGCCAACTCTATAGGCTATGGCAAGACGGATTGCTGCATAGGTGCGTGTGTGAGCATGAGATGCACGATGTGCTCTCGGAGGCGCACAACGGCATTGTGGGAGGACACTTTAGCGGAGACACGACAGCATGGAAGGAGCTGCAATCTCAACTATGGTGGCCCATACTTTTCTGCGATGCCAAGCGATTCATCAAGCATTGTGACTGAGTGCCAACAGACAAAAGTCCCGATTCGTAAAGATCAAATGGAGTTAACCCCAATTATTACTCGCCAACCCTTTGAAAAATGGGGAATTGACTTCATAGGATCCATCAGCCCTGCGGCGCAGTACTCACAAGCTAATATATCGTGGTGGCCACAGATTACCTCACGAAATGGGTAGAGGCAAGAGCCACACAAAAAAACGACTCTAGGATGACTACCAAGTTCTTATGGGAGCAAGTGATCTCGCACTTCGGTTGCCCCATCGAACTGTTTAGCGACCAAGGCACACACTTCATCAACGAAGTGATAGCACATCTCCTATCCACCTTTCTCATCATCCATCGCAAATCCTCACCATACTACCCTCAGGCTAATGGCCAGGCAGAATCAACTAACAAGATTCTTATCAATGTCCTGACTAAAATATTCTCAACCTCACGGAGCGACTGGGACAACAAGTTGATGGCAGTCTTGTGGGCTTACCGCACAGCTTATAAAACGGCTGTCGACCAAACCCCCTTTAGGCTGACCTATGGGACTGAGGCAATTCTACCATTAGAATTCTAGTGTGTGTTAGCTACTCCCTGACTTCTATAAACCGCAGCCCGCAGTGATCAAAGCAAAGACCCAATAGCCTCGCCCTCAATGGGTGCCTAAACAGCCGCAACAACTGCCTAGGAGTTGACGTGCCTATCCACATAAGACCCAGAACTCTAAACCTCAGAGGCCAAGATGCAATCACAGGAAGAGCTGCATGATTAAGAAAAGATGGGTCCCTAAAGCCCTCTTGCATGCGCAAGGCTACTATGAGGGAAATGCCTCACTATGGATCCCTAAGGCCCCCACGGCCAAAGGCACTAGTCATACACCACCCTCAAGCTTGATCAGCCCACGTCCCCCAACACCTCAAACCCATAGGCTGTAGTGCTCTCTAGAGCCCCAACCATCTGACTCATCTAAGCTTTGGCCCAAGACAGTTGCACAAACCTATTGGCCCAAGCAACAACCACTGTCATAGGTGGCATCATCTGACCAAGTCAATCCGACTCTCCACAACAAAGCTGAATGCAGCAACTCGGCTGTTGTGACTGACCCTAACTTGCCCATCTTCTAAACAGTCTGGCTCTGCAGGCTCAAGGAAACTTCCAACCGCAACTATGTACCGTCAAGGCCTCTAGTTCTAGCAAACCTTGACCACCCGTCGGCCTTACGCACTCCTATGAATGGAAGTCATTTCTAGCGCTAGCCGCTGACCTTGTGGAGGACACCGAGATGATGTGGTGGACTGCATTAAACGGCTCGAGGCCACCTTCGTATCGCTAGCCCTCAGCTATGACTGCTTGGACTTGGGTCTATTAGAGGAACCCTTTGCAACGGAAGTGCGCAATATGCCTTGCTCTTGGGAGACATTTGAATTCGAATTTGCAAAAGCTTCTCGCTCTGCTGGTGGCTGAGTTGCTCAGCAGTGAGATCTCCAAAGAACAAGCCATTCAACAACGTCTCATCACATCCTACGATCAGCGAACCACTTCGGCTATCACTGATCAGGAAATCACCGAGTTATCCAAACTCGCTGATACAGACTCCATGTTTTTGAAGTGTTGGTACACTCTTTGGCTGCAATGGGAAGTTGAGGGGTGCCACATAATGACACACATAGATTCATGAGTAACTTACCCGATCCATAGGGTTACCCACAGAAGTGGGTAGCTTACTAGATACATCAACTGTCTTGCCCTGGGTAATAGTGAGCAGACTAGAGACATGTAATCTTTCTCTTCTTCTATGCTTCTTCACAAGTGCAGTAACAACTTCCTTGACATGTCTCCTGCACTCTGTTTTAGCACCTGTCTCTATAGTTTGATCCTCCAGCAAATCATCAAGCTTCTCTTAAAGCTCAGGATCAGCTACTCGTAGAAACAATTCAATTTTTTGACTTGCAAGAGCTTGTTTTTCTATAAGATCCAACTACTCAAATAGACTTTCAAATTCTCTTAACAATTCTATAGCCACAAGACCCTTATTGGGTTAAAAAACCTACTCTTGAAAAGTATTGCGTGTAATCAAACTGGTATCTTCAATGTAAAATTCTTCCTTGAGTGTCTTCTTGAAAGCTACCTAGTCAGCATCCTGCAAGTATAATTAAGTAATCCGTGCTTTCAATTCATGTACACTAACACGTAAAAAATACTGACTCCATGCAGGTTGAGCCACCCCAAAGAATTCCATCGTCTTAGCATAGGTATGTACATATGCAAATATATTCCTTCCATTGAATAACTTCACCTCACACTCAACTGCTTGCAAAGTATTCATCACAACACTTTCTGTTTGAGCAGAAGCTTGCATCACCTATTGTTGTTGTTATACCTGCATAAACATATTCATATTTTGCACCAACTATTGCAAAACATCACTGAAGATTATGTTTGAAGGTTCTCCCATCTTGTCTTTCCTTCTTCTGACGAGCTTTTACGTTGGGTTCACCAATGTCAGAAGGGTTTTTGTCGAAATGTCGTATCCACCGGGGATCAAAGGTAGAAGGAAGTAGAGATAGGAGATGGAAGAGAAGATAAAGAATACACAAGAGGTAAACACAATAATGAAAAATCACAATGAATCAAATGGCACTACTCAAAAGCACTCTCCAGGCATTAGATCTCTTGGAGCTCCCTCGTAGAACAAAAACGTGGATCAAAATAACAGTTCATTCTCTGCTGCTCGGAACCCAAATCTGATGGCTCCATTGGCTTCAAAAGGGGGCAAAACTGCAGGACACCTGCTTATGGATCTCTCAGATCACTCCTTCCTCTTCCAGTTCAAATTACAGTTTTTAGCCTGTCAACAACAATCGCGACGTGCACGATTTTGCCAATCTGTCTTTTTGGTGAAAAAACTCATAACTGGCTAAAAAAGCAACTTGCTTTTTGCATGCCATCCTAATCTAGAAGATTTTCTAAATTTTTTGAATTTTAATAATAAATAATAATAATAATAGGATCAATTTAACCAAAAATCTACTATTTTTGGATAATCCATGCCACTCACACTAGTACTAATGGCTCAGATCACATTGACTCTCTTCATCAATAAGAAAGTTGGATGATGATGCATTCCATGCATTTTTCACATTGTGCCCACGTAGTGGCACAATAGTGTACGGCCAACAACACTGCAAGAGATTTGTATGTTACTTGTCCAAACTTGAAGATTTCTATTGGAGATGTGCATGAGACTTATCATTTCTTTGTGCAAAATTCTTGTTCCTATCCTATTATTTTGGGGTAGCCATTCATTATTGAGTCTCGAATGGAGAATAAGGTTCTAGATTATGGGTTTGCCTATGCGTGGATCTGAAGCAAGGATGAAAAGAGGGTTGTCCAATTTATGATAGTTTGTGTCAACCATCAGTGGAATAATGATTCTTTGAGGGATTTCCCTCTTCCAGAAGGAGAACAATTTTTTTTAAAGGTGCCACTATCTTGCGAGACAATAGTGGTAGAAGACAAGAAAAGCTCTCACTTCCTAGCAAAGCGATAATTTTTTCACATGAGTTTATAGTGTGTCTATTGAAAGTACTTCGTGTTTTCAGCATATTACCGACATGCCTAGAGCTTCCAGGCAGTACTTGAATGATGGACCTAAAAACGGGCCGGCACTGGCTCATGCACTAGCCGGACCTCGTCACTATGCGCAAGACAACCCCCTCGGCCTCGCGGCCAGGAGCGTCTATCAAAATCTCTGCCTTCCTAAACATTGCGTTTGTAATACGTTGTAGTCCAACTGATCCTAACCCAATATTGCTCCTCAGAGGGAGTCCCTTTCACATAGCCAAAAGGCTCGAATCACATACACATGGGGTTCCTCCTACGGCTGAATGCCGTCAACCCTCTGCGACTCTCCTACACCTTGGGGATTGGCCCCTCGATGCGCCGCTCAACATTTAGACATTTCGCACAAACGTCACTCAAGGTACCAAATAAACGTATCCAGGAATGTACCATTGTCCTTACTTAATTTCCCCTTTAGGATCCCACGACTAGCCTACAGCATAGGAACCTCACACTCTCAACGGTGGGTCACAGGCCTACTGAAAACAATTGCTATGCGTATCCAGGAGCTAACTCTGATACTTTTAATTTCCTCTAAATGATCATGCAAAGAGGTGGATGCCTAGTGCTCAAACATTTTAAAAACCACCAGCGTGCAAGTGCAAAACATCTCTTTCATGCTTTTCTTTCTAACCGCTTTGTGCTTCGCTGCAACACCTAGCACCGAAGTGATCTTCGTGCTACTAGGTTTTAATTTTTATCATTATTATTCCGTCCTAGTTGCAATGCATATAAAATCAGCAAATTATTCCTCATGCTCAACGGCATTTAACCATTTTTTCCACAACTCTACCCTCCCCCGCTGATAGTGCATCATTACATTCATTTCTTTTAGGGTTTCCTTGTCATTTTATATGGAGAAAGGAAGGAAACACGCACTAAAACATATAAACAAGGCTGAACTGAAGCATAACTTCATGCCCCAGCCTTGCTATACATCAACAAACATAAATCCTATTTTTCTATATTTTTCGTAGCCCCAAATGTATTTTTCCCCTATTTTTCATGGTGTTTTTATCATTTTTTCCCATTTTCTTCATTTTCTTGTATTTTTTAAATTGCTGAAAATGAAAACCAGTTTGTGGGCTGTGGCCCTTAGTTCATTTGCAACAAAATTGAAAGATTAGTTGATGTGTATCGACGGTTTTCCCCATTTATATGCCCAAAACCCTTGTTTTTCCCCATTTTTCATGCATTTTCGGGTTTCTTGACATTATTTCGGGCCATGAAATGCATGTTTTTCATAATTTCTGGTTATAAACAGTAAGAACTCAGAAGAATCAGCAGCATAATCAAATCTTAGTCCATATGAACGGCATTCCATCAATCAAAAGCATAAAACACTAAATTTTCTTTGTAATTTTTTAGTTTACCGCTTAAACACGTGTTTCGGGTTTTGTGTCCATGGCTGTAGATTTGGAAAACAGCAACACTTCATGTCCAGCAACATCACAAATCACCATTCTCAGCTCGTGTAGCAATCCGGTCCATGCCGGACAAGTCTCCATCATTCTTTCTTCATTGCTCCTTCCCACACATGAACTGCCTCTTAGAAGAGAGAGAGGGAGGAGAGAGAAAGACTGAAATCAGAATTCTTCATAGAGACCACCATTTCTCGGGCGAGAGGCGGCGATAGAGTCCACAGACAGAGGGGAATGAAGCCCCATAATCCATTGGGGGGGTTGTTTGCAGCAGCCATGATGCCTCTCATCCATTCATGGCGCATTTTTCGGGCGCCATCTTCTTCCACGTTTTTTCATGCCTCTTCATTCTCTCTCCACGTTTTTTGCTTCATAAGGTGCATAAATTTTTTGGGGGGGGTCCAAACTCAAAAGGCATGCTCAAATTTGGCCTCCCAAGTGTCCACCTTTTCATATCTTGACCGTTTCCTTGGCCATTTCCCTGTCCGGACTCCGAATTGAGCTCTGAAAAATCCTGGGCGTCCGGCTTAGCATCCCGCATTGGCCAGTAGCTTGTGTCAACCCGCATGACTGTCTGAAAAATTATGAAAAATCACCAAGTGTCGCTCGGGCACCTTTAAAGCACTTTGGCGCTTAAAATCGTCCTAGATCGAGCCGTCGCCTTTGACAGTGAATATTTTTCCCTTGATATTCATAATTTTTAGCTATTTTTAAGCACTTGCCGTCTCCTAAATTCCGCTCTCATTGAAGATAAAAGAAAAAGAATTGAAGATTGCATGTCTTTTACAGGATGAGGATAGGGTAGATGGTCTCTATGATAGGCTGTCATGCTCGGATACTATGCATTACCTATTGTGGATGAGTTTGCTGAGGACTTTGCTAGATGTGCTATCTATTCACTTGGAGATCTTTATTTAGCTATAACCACTTCCAACTTGCCCTTGAGAGTAGGGATTTGAGTACAATGAAGATACCTTTAGGCCTTGTCTGGATGTGTATGCTTTTGCACGGAGTTACTAATTCAGTTGCCCATATGATGAATGGGATGAACAAGATCTTATAGGATTTTATTACAGGGCTTACCATGCCTTTCATTGATGATCTTCCTATCAAGGTGTTTTTGGAGAAAGAGAAGGATGAGACTTTAGATTATCATGGATGCAGGTACTTTGTGGCCACGCATATCAAAAATGTTGAGAGGATTCTTCGTAGGCTAGAGGAAGTGAATTTAACCTTGTCGGGACTAAAGTCTATTTTTGGTGCCAGAGAGGTTTTGATTGTTGGATATATGTGTGGTTATTATGGCAAGAGGCCTTCTCCTGTGAAGGTTGATGCCATAGAGAAGATTGTGGAAACTTGATCTTCTACTTCAGAGGCTCGCAGGTTTCTTCAAGCTTTTGTATTTTATCTTTGTAACGTGTCTACTTGTATCTTCAGGACACATCTTAGCAGTCCATCGAAAAGGATGTCTAGAAAGCTCCGCCCGGCACTCCCATGGAATGTTATGGGGTTTGCAATCTAGGGCTTTCCGCATTTGCCACGTAGCGAAAGTATTCCAGCCATTCCCACTTAGGATTGACCTGAATTAGGGTTTTCCTTATTGGTCATTTCCTAATGGCAACTAGCGTCGGACCCAAGTGAACTACTTTACGCAAAAACGCCAAGTCCGAAGCAGATTCACGCTGCACTTGGTTTAAAGAGAATGGAAAACGAGAGGGATGCAAAGCTCAACCTCTCTGCCATAAGGCATAGTCCCATTCCATTCCCCTAAAACATCGTAAATCGAGTTCAATCATAACTCTAGGTCAATGCTTTTGTTGCTTGTGTTCTGCTGTCCCTGATTTGAGAAAAGTTCCTGGCCAACTGAGACCACCCATCTGTAGGATGGACCTATGGCCCATCCTCCGTACTTTTCTTGGGTTGTTTTAGTTATTTAATTACCTAACACATTAGTTGGACATGTAACAATCAGCTTGTTTAATTAACCTGTTAGGCACTGGTTCTTTCACATAATCATATAACTTGACATAGAAAAATAATATCAGACAAGTTCCTTATTAACAGGTTACCATATTTATCTTTGAAATACAAAAAGTCCAGCCCCCCATAGGCTTATCCACAATCCGCTCGAAGGCTATCCAGCAATCCACAGGGATCACTAATCCAAATTTCCACTTGCAGACTAGTATGCGGGCCTTGAGATCGAATCTCGAGTCATGTTAGCCTCTTGTGCAGGGCCCGAAAGGCAAGGGATTTACGGCCAGAGCCCCCTCTGGCACCCAAGCGTCCTCCTGCTTCAAGTAGCGCTCAACGGAGAGACCTCTCGCGACCGATTCGGTCCACTTGCCCGGTGCGGTTAACAACCCCCTTGATTAGGGTCAGGTAGGCAGTCGGGGGTAAGTGAAGTTGCCTCTCCCTTCAGGCCTTCAACATGAAGTATAGATATCCATTTATCTTTTAATTCATTGATCAAACAAAGCCAAATAGTGCTCTAAAATCTGTACCAAGCACAAACATTTCCATTGATCATTTTTGTTGGCAAACTGCTAAGGAATGAATCCTTCCTTTCGAATGCATCCAACACTCGATCTGGGATGACTTGCAACTTGGAAAGATCCCCTATATCCTGGGCTAGGGCGTACCCTATTAACCCGACTTGGTCAAACCTTAAGTTCATCGGTTATTTCAGTTTATCGGCTGGTCTTTAGTTTCCAATCAATCTTCTTTACTCAAGAAAGATACTAAATTAGGATGATTATTTATCCTCTTGCAAGATAACTTGCGTAAGGACCTGACAACCTCGTTGCGAGAATTTGGCCATTCCCTTGTGATCCAATCACAAGATCATATGACTCCATACTTGCTGCGCAAGTGTTGCATCGAATTATGAGACTTATTCTACTCATTGAACAGAGTCACGAAACAATCTGTTCCTGATTACATTAGGCTGACATCGTCAGTCCTAGAGTTCCAAGTTCCATCTTGAAAGTTTCTTAGGGACAAACCCTAGTTCACTTTCCAATTACATTTCACTGTCCCTACATTCAGTGAATGTGGGCAAGTATTTAAGGTATAGGAGTTTCAGTTTTAGCAATACGTACGATTAGGTCACGTATTAATTTCCTAGTAAATTTCTTGGAATTTAACTCATTCTAAATGAGTACTCCACGGTTTAGGTGTTTTAGGTTTATGCCAATTTGTTTAACTCTAGAGGATAATTACATGATCATTTTCACATGACTCGTTGTTTATGCGTAAATTGATTTTTCAACCCTAACTTATCGATTTAAGGTCAGGCATAGGTTACGTTAATTCCAACTAATCTTCCTATAACTTGCGAACAAAATTCATGCTAAACAAGCAACCGTTTTCTTGATAATTTATGCAATTGACAAACGATAATTTCCTAGAGCTATGCATTGTAAGAATCATTTCATGCCTTGTACTTTCCATGATGATTCCTTGCGAAGAGGATATGGGTCAATAGTGCGATATGCAGTTTATACTTCCAAGCTTAAACAAAGTATACTATTTTAATGGACATTAACCTTATTTTTTGTTCATTTCAATGCATACAACTATTTGCTAGAAATGCATTTATACTTCCTTTGTTTTGCTTGTTTTATTGAAAGTATTAATGACTAAGTTCCTCCATCATGAGCATTCAAGACAAAAATATATCCTATTTCTAACAATTAACCTTACATGATTGAATTACAACAATATCAAATAAAAATTAGGAAGGAAAACCTGGGCTTAGGGTGAGATGTCCACGTGGATGCCAGGAGACGACCCTCCCACGGCTGTGCCTTGGACTTTCTTAGGAGACATTGCAAATGCAGTCTTTCCGTCGTGGATGCAACTTTACAACTCCTTTTTGAAAATCCACCGTGGCTCTCTTTGCTATAACTTGCTCCGTCCGTCAGAAGAAGTTTTAGAAGGCTTCCTCTTTGAAGTAGGGATTTTGAAAAAAAGGGGTGTTTCAAAACCTTTCACGAATAAGGCCCATTAAAGCCATGGGAGGGACTTAATGGCATTGTACTACAGGGCCGTCTTTGAGACCATGGCCAGAACGACAAATGAAAGATGCTCAAAGGAAAGAAAAGAGTCAGGAGCATAGACAAAGAAAGCAACCAGGGTTTAGATTGATGTCCGATATTGAGACATCTACGGACATGAAGAAAATCTTTAATGATAAGATACTTGGCAGTGAGGTGACTTTTACTATTTCTGAGGTTTTGGGCATCTTGAAAAGAGAGTTTCAAGATCAGTTCCAAGAAGTCCTGAAGAGGAAAAGACATACATTGCCTACTACTGATACACAGGGAGTTTTGATTGGGGAGTTGGATGAGGATGAGGATGGGGTTATGGTTGAGAATTCTTTTGTTTTTCCGCAGACAGAGAAGAGAGTTCAACCTATGCATTATGCTGAAACTAATCAGCCTATCTTGGTACCGCGAAGTCACTTTTTGCAGAGTCATTGCGCTAAGGCAACTACAGAAACAATGGTAAAAATTGGAGAGAAACAGGTGCCTTATGTTGCTTTGGTGGATCATGGTTCAGAGATTAATCTCATAGTTCGTAGAGTTTATGAAAGTAATAGATGGCCTATGGATGTAGAGCATGGGTGGTGTATGAGAGCCGCCAACAACACTGTAGGTGATTTGTATGCTGCCCATCCCAGTGTCAGGATTTCTATTAGAGATGTAAAGGAGGATTTCCATTTCTTTGTGCAAGATTCATGCTCTTACCCCATAATTCTTGCACAGCCATTCATCACAGAGATGCGCATGGAGATGAAAGTGATGGATGATGGATCTTCTTATGCACGGATTCGCAGTAAAGATGGTATGAGAGTAGTCCAGTTTATGAATGTGTGTGTAAATCATGCTAGAAACAGGGATACTCTTCGAGATGCACCTTTTCCCACTGTGAGGGATTTCAATTTTCATTAAGTACCACTGTTCCGTGAGACAACGGTGGTACAGAGCAGAGGAGATTGGAGTTCTCGCCTCCTGGCACAGCAGTGTTTTCTCCTCCAATTTTGTTGGAACTTCAGCAAAACAGTTCAATGAGTTATCAGAAGATTTCTAAGTTGCCTAGAACTGCTAGGCAGTACATATGCAGGAAGGAGAAAGATTTGAAAAATGCAGGTATTTTAGAGGATGACGAGCATATAGATGGGATGTATGATAGTATGGTTTGTGCAAATACGATGATAGAGATGGAAAATATGCTGAAAAATGATATGCAGAGCTGTCACAGTAAAGTATCAGTGCAGTCCCTGGACATGTTTCATGAAATTTCAGATTTTGTGTCACAAATAGAGTCAGAGGCTGAGGTGACTTAGCAAAAAGTGTTGAGTTCTGAATAAATTCAGCAAACAGAGTTTCTGGCTGATTATGATCAGCCTACAGAGATCCAGAGGGTTGAAAATTTTCAGCCAACAGAGTTTACTCTGCTGAAGTATTTGAGCATCCAGAGTTTAGGACTGTTCTTATGCAGTCCATAAAGCAGAGGGCTGAGGATGTTCAGCCCCATCAGAGTGTAGAATTGCTGATTTACAGCATATTTGAGTAATGCAAAGGATCATAATGAAGCCAGGGTTGACACGAAATACAAGACTATGGATAAGAAGGTAAAGCCGGTAGCTGGGCCGCTTCCACATGATAGTGATCAACAAATAGAGAGGGCTGCCAAGCATCCAATTTTGAGGAATCCAGAGCATATAGGTCATAAATTTTTAGCAGACTCTTGGTGAATTAAAAATTGAAAATGGTGATTTCGTGCTACCCTCAGAGAAGCAGTGCTTTCAGGATATGCTTGAGTGACATGGAAGGGGGTTTGCTTTTTTCTCGCATGAGATTGGATGTGTGAATCCGGATATTGTTGTCCCTATGGTGATCTTTACTATTCCTCATATTCCATGGAACCTCCGACCTATTCCAGTGCCTAAGGCACACCTGCCAAAGTTAGTTGACTTGTTGAATGAGAAAATCAGGACGAGAATCCTAGAGCCATCATCTGCACCATACTCAAATAGGTGGTTTACAGTTCCAAAGAAGAATGGTACTCTCCGATTTATACAGGACATGCAGCCAGTAAATAGAGTTACTATCAGGAATGTTGGCATAGGTCCATTTGTGGATGAGTTTGCAGAAGCATTTGCTGGACGTGCCATCTATTCTTTAGGTGATTTGTATTCGGGATATGATCTGTTTCAGCTGGCTTTGGAAAGCAAGGACATAACCACTATGAGAACTCTTATTGGGCTTGTGAGGATGTGTACCTTGCCTCAAGGTGCCACTAATTCTATTGCACATATGATGAATTCCATGCATAAGGTCCTTCGTGAGTATGTACCTCATCTTACCATGCCTTTCTTGGATGATGCGCCCATTAAGGGGTGTGCAGAAGAAGAGAAGGATGAGAGTCTAAATGAGCAGGGATGCAGATATTTTGTGGCTGATCATATTGCAGCTTGTGAAAAGATTTTGGCCAGGTTAGAAGAAGTAAACTTGACCCTATCAGGGCAAAAATCTATTTTTGGAGTAAATGAGGTTGTCATTGTTGGACATATGTATGGCTATTATGGCAGGAAACCTTCACCTGAGAAGGTGGATGCTACAGGCAAGATTACGAAGTATTGTTCTACCACTTCAGAGGTATGGAGATTCATTGGAGCCTGTGTGTTTTATATGATTTGGATACCCCATTTTGCACACATAGCATATTGTTTATATCAGCTGCTTTGAAAGGGGAAATTTTTTTTTTGGGATGAGAGCCACATTAGAGCCATGCAGAAATTGAAGAAGTTATTGTAGATTGCTCCTACTCTCAAGAAAGCAGATTATAATTTCGGAAGGCGTATTGTATTGAGAGTTGACACTAGTCCAATTGGCATAGGTTGGGGCTGTGGGTCAAGATGATGTAGATGGAAATAGGTATGCTATTCGGTTTGGGACAAAAGTCCTAAACGAGAGACAGAGGAGGTATCCACAAATCAAGAGGGAATTACTGGGAATTGTTACGGCTCTCAAATGTGACAAGGAGTACTTTATTGGAGCTTCAGTTGTGGTAGAGACAGATTGCTTGCCATTGATAGGTATGATTACGAGTTGCTCTACTCCGAATATAGTTATACTGAGATGGATTGCATACATCAAGTCATTACATCTAGAATTTAAACACATAGCAGGGAAGGATAATCTAGTGGTGGATATGCTGTCTAGAGCCAGATATGATGATGAGGAGACACTACTTGCAGAAGAGGATGATGTAGAAATTTCAGCCGCTATGGGCATACTACGTCGAAATTCAGATCGCACTTCTTCTCGATCTTTCCTAGCTTGCTTGTACCTAGCAAGCCACGTCTCTATGGAGGCATGATGCCACATACAAAAGCAGTTCACTTTCTCCTCCATTGCAGCATCCATTCTTTTTTCTACTCCATTTACAACCACCACTAATCAGTCTATCATCGTTCTTCAGCGACCATAGCATACTGTTGTCTGAATCCACCATTGGTAGCCATTGTTGTCAAGAATCGCGTAGTGGGGAGACTTGCTCAAGATGTTGTGCTGAACACACACAGAATGCACAAGGAGAAGCTCACTCAAGAGACAAGAAGAGAGATGGAGGCCAAAATGTTTTCTTTTTGGTTTTTTCTTCTTCTTCCACACACTTTACAATGTACACAAAGTATAGATAAGATACAACATAAAGGAAAGTGGCCTACTAAGTCAAACAATGCATAACCGACTACACTAGTCGACTGGCGCTATAACTATGCCAGCTGTTGTAAATAGGTATAACAACCTGAATATAATAAGTAATGAATCAGTGGCCATGTGAGAGTCATAATGACTACCGACGTGCTAAGTGTAGACGTGTGGACCCATCTAACCAGGCGGTCCATCATTAATGTCCGCATGTGTTGAGCTTGTCATCTCAACACTCCCCCTCAACTTCATCTCTGCAACTCCAAGTAAGCTTCAAAACTTTTGAAGCTTCTTTGTACCCAATACCTTTGTGAAGATGTCAGCTATCTGATCCTATGTGCTGACATACACCAAGTCAATCTCACCTGCTAGTACCTTCTCTCTCACAAAGTGGTAGTGTATCTCAATATGTTTTGTCCTGGCATGGAACACAGGGTTCCTAGCCAACTGTATACTGCTCATGTTGTCATAATAAATAACAACTGGACCTTCCACTTGCACATCTAAATCAACCAATAACTTTTGCAGCCATACTACCTCACATGCTACAACAGCAGCACCTCTATACTCAACCCTGTACTCGATAAAGCACTGTACATTGCTTTTTGTTGCTCCAAGTAATTGCTGCACTACCAAGAGAGAACATGTATTCGTTGGTAGATCTTCTATCAGACATACTACCAGCCCAATCTGCATCTGTGTATCCAAACACCTATACATCTCACTACAACAAAAAGGTCTCTTAGATGCACTTTTAGATGCGATTTTTAAATTGAGAGAAAATCTTATGGGTGCGTCTACTACAAGCCAGTCTATTTGTGCATCTACCATTTCGCATCTATAGTCACATGTATGAGGAAATTCACACGCACCAATAGATGCGCTTTAGATGCACATATACATGCATTAATACAAGTGCATACGAAAACCAAAATTGTTATTTATTTGATTTTTTTTGTGCGTCTATACATGCATCTACATAAAAAATTAGACGAACATATAGACACGTTCATAGACGTGCTTTTACAAGCTCCAGTAGATGCGAATGCAAAACCAAAAAACTCTGTTTTAAAAAAAAAGATATTTAATTTATTTTTATTAATTTAAATTATATAGCGCGTGTATGAGCGCGTGTACTCTGCATTTTAGACGCGCGTTTTCTGCCATTTAGATGCGTAAATAGACTCGAAGCACAGAATTGGAAAAAAAAAATTGGTTTCCCCCCCCCCCCCCCCCACATTAAATTGTGCATTTGGAAAAAACACAATGGATCTAAAGGTACGATAATTGAAAACAAAAATCCATGTATTCATTATATATAAAATGCATTTACATGGGGAGTTTAAGTGCTTGCGACCTAAAGCGTGGCCGCAAGCAGTAGGCTCAAAGATGGATAATAGATATACAAGGAAATAAGGCCATAGAGGAGGTATGGTGCTCCTCTGTGAATCTGAAGAAGAAACATATTCGCTAGTACCACCATGGCTACTAGCGTCGCTATCCCCCTCCTCGCTATGCTCCACATCGGGGTTCGCCTACACACACAAAAGATCAAGGTTGCTTACGTACAATTGCAAAGAAAAAGTTATAATTAGCTATACTTTTAATAGGAAAGTAAGAAAAACATACCTCCTCTAGTTGTCGAATCCTCATAGCTCGGTTGTATTGCTCTTTAGTGATGAGACCCTCCTCATAGAAGTGCAGCCATGTGCATGCGCGGTTATGGCCTCGATGGTGACCTACCTCTCTAGGAGTAGGTATCCTTACCAATGATAGTAGTCTGCAAAACAATTATGATATATACAAACAATTATGAGACACAATGTATTAGAACAAATTATATAAAGAATTGAAAGAAATATAAATTTTAAAAAACTAGAAATCAAAATATACTTACAAACTTTGCCTCCCACGACTCTCTGCTGCCCGATCCCTAATGCGATGATCCCATGGTTTCCATTTGGATACGTCGCGCCTCTGCGTGCTAGCGACTCTTCACTTTCTCTGCTGTTTTCTTCTTGGCTTTCTTCCACTCTATGCGATGGCACATAGGTGGTTGGCTATAGGCTCCACGCCCCTCCTCCTATCTCCACAGTGAATCCCTGACACGTGTCATAAGGTGGGATCTTTTATTGTGAAGCAAATCCCTCACTTTTGTGCATCCCCAATCATCCAAGTATCGCTTATCCTTAGGATTTGGGTACCTCCTATGGACTACCCTCAATACCTCCTACCACAAGGCGCTTTTCTGATTCTTGAAGTAAATGAAACAATATTTATACCTTACATGCACGACGCTCCTCATGTACGCCATTACATCCCTTCCTTCATCATCATGGAAGATGCCACCAGTATATATAACTCTATAGTACTAGTGTACAGGCTCCTCTACGTTGTCGTATTGCTGCGCATTCGAGGTGTGAAAACCACCCGAAAGTTGTGTGTGCGATTTGATACTTTGTACATACTTAATTGTTGTGTTTACATTTATTCTTTGCGTATGAGTATAGTAGCGAGCATGAAGGGTTGCTTTCAGTCTATGTTGAACAGGGTCAAGGAGAGAAGACATTACAACTATACAAACAGATGCAAGAGGAGGACATTTTCTCAAATCAGTATACATTTAAGATCACATTTCAAGCATGTGATGCCCTCATTGAGGAGGAAGATGTTATGAGCATGGATGGGAAACCAAGAAAAGTTTCTTGAGAAATTTTCCGAGCATTACATGCAGATGCTCACAAGAAGGGCTTCACTTCAGATGCTTTTGTTAATAGCACACTTATTAGTATCTATGGTAAATGTGGCAGCATTTTAGAAGCAGAGAGCATGTTTGATGGGCTGTTTGATCAGGACATTGTTGCATGGAATGTTATGATCTCACGATATTTTGAGTTAGATAAGGCAGAAAAGGTTCTGCAGCTGTATAGTCAAATGCTAGTTGAAGGAATGAGTTCCAATAAGCCAACATTTCTTGGTGTCCTCCAAGCATGCAGTTCACTTGCAGAGAAGGGATGTACTATTGCTTTAGAGATTGACAGAACATTGCATGATGCTGCTGTTACATCAATTGATGTTACCTGTTCCTGTCTCTTGCTAAAACCTCATCAAGGAATGCCTTTCTGATACCCTGAGCCCTTCACTGAAGTTCGAAAGACCGCAGTTGCAACTTGTTTCTTAGGCTTTGATCTTTGAGACATCATTTGTCTCAAGGATGCATGGTGCTGTAACATAGAGAGGTTCATTAAGTTTATGTTGTAGTAACTTTACTGGTATTGCTGCTGAGCAACAACTTGAGAGGCTTGCTGAAGACATAGATGTTGCTACAGGTAAAAAGGGGTTATTATGTACAGCAAGTGTGGAAAGATGCAAAGTTCTGCATTGATGGCAGTGAATTGTCCCATATTCTGGCACGATATTCCCAAACTGTAACAAAATGATCTATATCCTTCAGTGCTTATATGCAATTTGAAAGTTGGATGCTATCATTGCAGAGAACAAGAATCACCATCAGTTTGTTTAGACAACTGATAATTATACTTCCAGATTGCACTTATAATGTCTTCCTGATCTGACAAGCTCTGCACTTCTCAAAATTTTAGTGGACTGGGGAGGTTGTTACTTTGCATTGAAGGTATGGCATGTTCAGAATGCTGGAGCAGCTTGTATTCTGGTGGTAGATGATCGTGTTGAACCTTTAATCAATGGACTTCCCTGAAGAGGATGCAGGGCGGCTAAATATCTGTGACATATCACTATTCCATCTGCCTTAATTGAAGGATATTCGGTGACAAGCTGAAGAGTCACTGTGACTATGAAATTGGATTGGTCAGAATCGTTGCTTCAGGCGCAAGTAAAAATTTTGGAGGAAGAAGAAAAAGTAGGGAATGGAAACATGAGGAGGAGCCATAATCATGTTTTTTTAAATCATTCGGGAAGAAGGGCGTGAGGTAGGCCGCCTGGGGGAGGACAAAGTAGAAGATCCTAGCTATCAACGAAGAGGGATTGGACTAAAAATAGGAAACGATTAAGGCTTTCGACCTGTTTTTTTTTAATTCCGGTGGGGAGAGCGATAAAAAAAGGGAGGCCAGATTCCAGCAAGCGTGGAGGGGGATGCATCAAAAAAGATCTCTTTCCTCGTTGATAGGGGCTTTTTTGGTCGTTCTCTTCTAAGGTGTAGGAGACGACTTCCGGAAGAGATCTGGGATGTTTTTTTTTCCTCAAAAAATGGATCCGAAGTTTCTTTGCAACCAGAGTATTCTGCAAATGCTTCTTCAACGTAGTTGAAGATGTTACACACAAGAGAACTTCAAGCCAGAAAGCACTCCTAAGGTCCGCATGAAGAACTGCAATCAACCAGGCTAAAAGTACGGACACATAACATCAAAGATGATACATAATCAGGCCCAGTATTAAAGCCTATTATCCTTGTGTAACCATGGAACGCAGCATCAATGCACTTACATAGTTCTCTGAAGCGTTCAGTGATGTGATATTCTTCCTCAAAAAGAAGAAAAATCACTCTTGATTGTCTTATTGGCTGAATAAAATTCTGACAGTAGACAGAGGGAGACTGGAGGCATTTTTATTTGGTGACTCGCTATTGTTCTTAGGCTAATCCTTACATCACCTGGGATATCATAGACATTCCTAACCGGATTTTCTTGAAGCCATGATGCAAGACTTTTCTCCCTTGAGTGTGGCCAGCTGGGGAGACTTTTTTTTTCCCTGTCATCAAAGAGTTTTGGAGCAGATTCTCTTATGACTTCTTTACCTTTCATAGCTGAGGTAAATTCAAAGGGAGAGTTCCTTTGGGGGGGAAAGAGAGAGAGCAAGAGTTAATGCCTGCCACCTGAATATATGGTTTTGCCTTACATGGACACTCAACATGGTCTTGTATGGGCATTGATGTGACTTGGGTTCTGAAAGTTGAATTGATGCCAATTCAGATAATGCATTGGCTTTTTAATGGCTGTGTTAGGATGCATACAAAGAGCATCACAATCCCTTGGGATGAAAAAGATTTCCTGTCCTGAGAGGACCTGTGCATCCTACTGAATTCGAAGTTTTGAATCGGTTGTGCATTTGCTGATGATGACAAAGGATTGAACAGAGACCCTGGTGTATAGAATTCAGATGTGCAGAATTCAAAATATGAGCTTTCAAATGTTTATTAGGCAGACAAAGATGGGTTTTCAAGAATCCACTTGAGCTCTTCTTTGTAAACTTCTCCATCGACTAAAGATCAATGACCCAATGCCTATTTGGATTGATGCTGAATTATGAACCATGAATCTTTTGTAAAATTTTGGAACTACTTGTTAACCTTGATGACAATTTGATTGCAGAACTGGAATGCTATCCTATCTGAATAGGAATGCTATTTCTCTCTAAAATATCAAGAGTCCAGTCTTCTGCATACAAAGTATTTTGGTGCTTCTTATACAGAATCAACCAACGGATTTCTTTTTGAAATAGCAAGAAGGGACGTGAAGAACTTCAGTTTTTGAGCAACCAATTTATAAATCAAATTTGTTTCCTTTATGAAGCTGTGTAAATGTCACGCTTGATTGATCTTTTATCTTGAAATTTATCAAGGACTTCTGAAGTTGCGACATTGCTTTCGAAACCCTTCGACAACGTGATCTTCTTGTGAGGGTGATCGCTCGCCACCTCCTAGGCAACCCCCACACAAGCCTTGTCCTCCCTCTCTGTCGACTACCCTCTGCCTCGCTAGATGCACGTGCTCGTGCAAATGCACATGTATCGGCCTCTCCTTGGTGAGTTACTCTCCCTTGATGCTTGCTGCTTGTTATCTCCTCTCTTTGCTTCTTCTTCCTCTTGTTCTCCTCCTTTTTGTTCTCTCTTTCTTCCTCTCCTTGTCTTTCTTCTTTCCCCTCTTGTCTCTTTGAAGTGAAAGAACAGGTGAGTCATGAGGAGGTGAGGCATGAAGAGACTAGTGGAGGTAGACTGCATGTCAGTTGAACTTGAGTTTCAGAATGTGCAAAAAACACAAGAAAGGAAAGGTGCAGTTTGAAAAGAAATGATTCAAGTATCTTTTGAATTTTGACTTTTGTGTCTATTTTTGCGTGTATATGCACGTTTGCGTATATAGACAAGAATTTAGACATGCAAATAGAGGGAGATTTAGACACGTAGTTAAACGCAGGTATAGACACGCATTTAGTGCGCTTACGTTTTTATCATGAGTTTTTGTATTTAAGATAAGTTTTGATAGTAAGTTATTATCATAAGTTTTTATGTATTTATGATAAGTTTTGTGTATTTAAAATTGAGACCTTAGAATAATTAATACACCTTGAAGTTTTTATGTAAACATATGAATAACAAATTTGATGTTGTCATGAATTAGGTTTAATCATATCGTCATCATCACCTAGTGTAGTGCATGTTCAAGTAAAGATGAAACATTACATCTTCATAAACGAGATGCATGGCTATGACGAAAAATTAAATGCATGTGTGATCATTG
The DNA here is from genome assembly GCF_053477565.2 of Lygodium microphyllum. Taxonomy (NCBI): domain Eukaryota; kingdom Viridiplantae; phylum Streptophyta; class Polypodiopsida; order Schizaeales; family Lygodiaceae; genus Lygodium; species Lygodium microphyllum. The sequence goes on from NC_141157.1 coordinate 138,078,330, forward strand.
TTGAGGGTGTATTTTTCGAGCACGTCGAGTTACAATGTCACACCTCAGCATGTATGGAGAATGGGACCGAGAAAAATCACCGATATTCATTGTTTTTAACACTAAGATTGCTAGTCTATGTTACTCAATATATATCAACGTACATGTAACTCCCTTTTGTGGTTGAGCAGGATGCGGTGCCACATCCTCAGATGCTCCCTCTCGGGCATCGAGAGGCTGCAAAACGTCGACACGAGGAGGCAAAGTCTTCAAGAAGAGTGGAGACTGACAACCAGGATAGTAGCCCTCAAGAAATGCCCCATCAAGTTGTAGAGGATGAGATTTTGGACAACATGGTACACAATCTATTTTTGTAACTGGTTCAAGGAGAAGGTCACTCTACGAAGCCAGATGACCCACTATACGTAGCATCATCTACTCATTGTATGAAGGTTGTACGTACTCCGTTCTTCATTCGTCCCTCGAGATACTTAACTTGCAAACAATTTATGGATGGAGTAATGTCAGTTTGAATGCGTTATTGAAGTAGGTATCAGTTCAGTTTGGCTTATGAATCATAATATTAATTGTTCTATTTTGAAATCAAACACAAATATATGTTGGTGGTTTTTTAACTCACTTTTAAAAATATATGTAGGTTATTATCACAAATGCTTTCAAAAGGAAACAAATTGCCAACTAAGAGAGAGCAAGCAAGACATTATTTGACATCTCTGGGAGGCCTCGATTATGTCAAGATTCATGCATGTGTCAATGATTGTGTCTTATCTCGTGGGATTCATGAGTTTGCATGAGAGTGTCCTGTTTGTGGCGAATCAAGATACGAAGTGGAGATGAAGTCAATGGATATGCCTCGTAAGGTTTTGCGACATTTTCTGATTGTTTCATGTATTCAACTTATGTTCAAGTCTAAGTCTATTGGAAAGCTCATGTCATGGCATACTAGTCATCCTTCAAGTGATGGAAAATGGAAGATCCTTGTAGACACACTGGCATGGCAACATATAGACAATTTGTGGCATGTTTTCAAAGAAGAGCCAAGAACTTTGAGATTTGGTTTAGGTATGGATGGAATCAATCCATTTGGCATCAAAAGCACATCATACAGTGTATGGCCAGTGGTATTGGTGAACTATAATATTCCTCCATCCATGGCAATTAAAAAGGGACATGTAATATTGTCCCTTCTGATTCTTGAAAAGCACAAGGTAAAAAACATGGACATTTACTTAGATTCTTTGATTGAAGAGTTAGAAATGTTATGGGAAGGTATTGAGGTGCAAGATACAAGCGCATCTGCATCCTCTACAGATTTCACGTTGAAGGCCATGTTGTTGTGGACCATGCATGACTTTCCAGGTTATGGAGAGTGTTCACGTACATGTATATAACTCTATATTTGAAATTCAACACTTGAATCAATTGCATGTTATTAATTCACTTGTTTGTTTAGGTTTAACCACATCAAGATATCATGCATGTCCTATTTGCAGTCCCTCTCTAGTTAAAGAAGGAAATTGATTCACATATTTATGTTATCTATGACAATCATCATCGATTTCTTCCTATTGACCATCCCAAATATGTTCTCCCTACTAATGGAATGACTCCACAATCTCTAACCATTCGAGATTTGAAGGAGAGATGGATTAATGCCAACAGCCACCCTCCACTCGGCATGAGTCGGTAAGAAGTATATTTCTCTTGATTGACTTTAAAGTATTTAGCATGATGAATTATTTACATAATATATTGTTTGTTTGTTAGGTTCTCTATATTTTTTCGTCTTTCATATTGGACTGAACTCAAGATCAATCACTTGTTGGACCCTATGCACATATTCAAAAATGTTGTATCTACATTATGGGATCACTTGATAGGGGCTCATGATTCAGTCAATGTAAGGGAGGATTTACGTAACATTGGTCGTATGAGACGAGCCTAGCCATGCATTGGACCCAGAGGAAACATTGAGCTACCCCATGCACCTTGGATGTTGTCAAAGAACGAGGAAAAAATAGTGAAGCAACAAATATGTAGCTTTCAAACACCCACAGGATGTATGAGATGTCTCAAGGGAGCCTTCATAAAGAAAAAGAAAAGAGGTGTGGAGTAACTATATGGTTTGAAGTTCCATAATTGGCACAAAATGATTCAAGTAAGGGTATCTCTAACCATGAATATAGTAATTAGTGGAGTAACTATCTGTAAACTTTGGGGTATGATGACTTTTTCATCAACTAATCATTTGATCTATGAATATTATTTACATTCAGTTTGTACTTCCTACTAGCATATCCCATTGTGTATCCAAAGATATACGTGATATCATTTACAAGATGGGAGAGCTTGTGAGGTGTGTATACATTGTATTTTTTCATTATATATTGCATACATCATGTAGTGAATCTCTTTGAATTTCTACACAAAAATAAACAATTATCAAATACATCCTGACAAATACATGAGCTCGAAGGAAATTGATCCAAACACATTGAGAGATGCTTGAGTATTATCTGTTGAGGTGGTTTGTTTGGTGGAGGAAATTTTCCTCGGTCCATTTTGACTACTCAATTACATTTACTCATACATTTGATTGATGAGATTGCACTTTGTGGGGCAGTTCATGCAAGGTGGATGTTTTTTCTTGAGTGCTTCATGAAAACCTTGAAAGATTTTGTGAGGCAAAAAGCACGGCCTAAGGGAAGCATGGCTGAGGGTTGGTTAGTTCAATCATCCCTTGTTTATATCTATGAATATCTTGCTGAAGTGGACCCCTCTCAACCACGACTATGGAAAGACGATGAAGACTTGAGGATGACCTCTATAATACCTCAAGGAAAAGGAATGAGTAAAGTGCTAACAAAAGAAGAACTTCATAAGTTAAATAGTTTTTGTGTGCTCAACAGTGATGTAATGAGAAAATGGGTGACACTATATAATGAAGCAAGGACAAGAAGAAAAAGTGAAAGACAAGCATTTCGCACTAGATATGGACGTAATATGTCATTTCTAGATCATCTAAATGCGCTCCCACGTCATATTGATATAGATTGGTTACATGAGGAAATGGAGAGAATGAAAAAAGAGGAGGAAATTAATATATCTCAAGAAGAGTGGGAATACGCACGATGCTGCTTATCAAAGGTGAGACATACTATCAATTAATTTTTTTCTAGTCTTATTTTATATAATAAATTGACATGTTTGATCATAATCTTTACTACTAGTGTACATTATTCAATGCTATTTGGTGTGAGGGTAAACATCTTCGAACTCAATGTATAGATGAAAAGAGAAATACCCAAGATTGTGGTGTCCTTGCTCACTTTGAGGATACCAATGGTACCATGGAAGGTTATTGTGGCTTGATCCAAGAAATTCTGAAGCTTGATTCTTTATATATGTACTGGATGTGAAGTGGTTTAAAGAAATGGTAACAAATGGTGAGCATTTCATAATCAGACGTCATCCAAGTGGTTTTGTAATCATTGACTCTAAAAAATTTCACCAAAATAAGAATGACACATTAGTACTACCTCAACAATGCGAGTAATTATATATGTAAAAGCTAATTTTTTTATATGTATACATGTGATATATATACACAATATAATAAGCATTTAAGTTTCTTGCTTTTATTTTTCAAATACAGGTTGTGTATCATCCAATGGTAAACAATAACCGATGGTGGTATATCATCCCTATATCTAATCGTTCAAAACCAATATATGGTAATATTACTAACATAGAGATAGCAGAGGATAATCCAACAATTAATGATGATGTACATGATGGCACCATAATGGATGATATGCGTGATATAGTACAAGATGAACCTCGCGAGGATGTTCAAGGAAACGTAGAAGAGGACAATAATGTGGTTGATGATGATGAAGTTATTGAGAAATATAACAACACATTTGATAGTGGGATAGACTTATTTGTTTCGTTACCTCTTGATAACGTAGACCTAGAAGTAGATAGTTTAGCAAGAGCTGATCTCATTGAAGATGAGATGGATCATTCACTGTAACATACTTAATTTACTTAATGATACAATGTGTATTCTTAATTCTATGAAAAATATCATGCGCACATGTGCATACTCAAGAATCAATAGTCAACTTTAAAGATAAATTGAATTTTCCATAATAAAAATGAAGTATTTTTTACCATCTTCAAGTAGAGAAATTACGAGATACATGCAATGCTTGCTACTAATTGTATAATAAGGTTTGTGTCGCTTGCCGCTAATTACTTATATCAAGCTTGTCAATTGGAGGAACTGCCATTCATTAGATAGCAATGCAAAAATAATTATTGACTCTGATTTTTTTATTATATTAAGTCGAATTTTAGGTGGTTAAATAATTACAAATTTGAAAACGCATCTATATACGCGTCTATTTGCGTGGATATATAGATGCAAAATTCGCGTCTATTTACACGCTCTTTTACACGCACATATAGACGCAATGATAGACGCGCCTGACTTTGCGCATCTAACATGCGCGTCTATGCCTCGTTTCTGTTGTGGTGTATGTACCTGCCTCATAGAAAAGTCCATAATCTTATGTGGACTTCACATATCTCAATATATGCGTCTAACTATATCCAAATGTGGCTTTCTAGGTACTTGCATAAGCTGACTCACAAGACCAACATTGTAGCTCAAGTCTGGCCTTATAATGGTCATGTAGATCAAACTCCCCACTATCCTCCTAAACATAGTAGGGCCTTCTATCTCATCCCCAACATCAGCACTCAACTTTACATTCTGCTCCAACGGGACTGAAAGTGGTTTGTATGCTGTCATACCATACTTGGACAACATATCCAAGCCATACTGTCTTTGGGACAGCCATATATCATCATCACATCTAATCACCTCAATGCCAAGGAAGTACCTTAGTTTACCTAAATCCTTCATCTCAAACTTCTTCTTCAAAAAGTCCTTGACTTCAGCAATCCCACTATCACTATCACCTGTAATAATCAAGTCATCCACATAGATGACTATGATAACCAAACCTGCATCTCCCTTTCTCACATAAAGTGAGTGATCAACATCAGAAACATAAAAGCCAATATTGACAAGATACTCTCTGATCTTGTCAGACCGTGCTCTAGGTGCTTGCTTGAGCCCATAGAGCGCCTTCTTCAACCTGCACACATACGTGGGATGCTCTAAATCTTCATAACCTACTGGCTGATCCATATACACTTCTTCCTACAAATCACCATGCAAGAAGGCATTATTCACATCCATTTGCTGCAACCTCCAACCTTTCGCTACTGCCAAAGCAATCACACATCTGACAGTTTTCGTCCTAGCAACTGGACTTAAGGCTTCATCATAATCTATGCCATATGTCTGGGCATAGCCTTTTGCAACTAGCCTAGCTTTGTACCTACTAATAGAACCATCTGCATTGTGCTTAATCTTATAAACCCACTTACATCCAATAGCTTTCTTGCCCTTTGGCAATGATACTAGATCCCAAGTCTTATTGGCCTCTAATGCAGCCATCTCCTCATCCATTGCTGCATCCCAATGAGTATGACCAACATCATCCTCAAAACAAGTGGGCTCAACATCCTCAACTAGTTTCACCATATAAGCATGATGGTGAGCTGCATAACCTTCAAAACTAAATCTTTTAACAGGGTATCTGACCCTGCTAGATCTATGTACCACCGGATCACTCAATGGAGCCTTTACATTACTATGAGCTCTCTGTACACCTGGTATCCTGACAGAAGGAATGCCAAGCTCATCATCCAAGCTCTCTAAGCCACTAGAGTCTCCATCAAGAACTGCATCAATGCCATCTGACACTTTATTCTTTCCTTTGTCTTTACCTGTAGTGCTAGTAGATGCACCTGAAGATGTAGAGCTACTCCTTAGTCTTCCAGAACAAGGACTACTAGATGATGTCTCTGGTCCACTAAGAGTCCTTGAGTTCAGCAATCCCACTATCACTATCACTTGTAATAATCAAGTCATCCACATAGATGACTATGATGACCAAACCTACATCTCCCTTTCTCACATAAAGTGAGTGATCAGTATCAGAAACATAAAAGCCAATATTGACAATATACTCTCTGATCTTGTCAGACCATGCTCTAGGTGCTTGCTGGAGCCCATAGAGCGCCTTCTTCAACCTGCACACATATGTGGAATGCTCTAAATCTTCATAACCTACTGGCTGATCCATATACACTTCTTCCTTCAAATCACCATGCAAGAAGGCATTCTTCACATCCATTTGTTGCAACCTCCAACCTTTGGCTGCTGCCAAAGCAATCACACATCTGACAGTTGCCATCCTAGCAATTGGACTGAAGGTTTCATCATAATCTATGCTATATGTATGGGCATAGCCTTTTGCAACTAGCCTAGCTTTGTACCTACTAACAGAACCATATGCATTGTGCTTAATTTTATAAACCCACTTACATCCAATAGCTTTCTTGCCCTTCGGCAATGATACTAGATCCCAAGCCTTATTGGCCTATAATGCATCCATCTCCTCGTCCGTTACTATATCCCAATGAGCATGACCAAAAATCTCATTAAAACATGTGGGCTCAACATCCTCAATTACTTTCACCATATAAGCATAATAGTGAGCTGTATAACCTTCAAAACCAAATATGTTAGCAGGGTATCTCACCCTGCTAGACCTGCGTACCACTGGATCACTCAATGGAGTCTTTGCATTGACGCGTGCTCTCTGCACACCTGGAGTACTCACTGAAGGAATGCCAAGCTCATCATCCAAGCTCTTTGAGCCACTGGAGTCTCCATCAAGAACTGCATCAATGCCATCTGACACTTTATTCTTTCCTTTCTCTTTACCCGTAGTGCTACTAGATGCACCTGAAGATGTAGAGCTACTCCTTAGTCTCCCAGACCAAGTACTACCAGATGATGTCTTTGGTCCACTAAGAGTGTGTGATTCTTGCTTTTCAGCCTGCACATGAGTGTCATGATCATCATCATTATCCAATGCATCACCACTAGATGCATACCAACTGCTCATTTCATTAAAGATGACATCCCTTCCCACTCTGAACTTACATGTGACAGGGTTATAACAGCGATACCCTTTCTGCTCTAAAGAGTATCCAATAAAGACACATTTTTCTGCCTTTGGATCAAGCTTCTTTCGTAGCTCATCTAGTACATTAACATATGCAACATAGCCAAATACCTTCAAGTGTGATACATCAGGCTTCTTGCCAGTAAAGCATTCTTCAGGAGTCATCCCATGAACTGTAGCTATGGGAGTTCTGTTCATAATATAAACAGCAATATGAGCAGTCTCAGACCAAAAATGCTTAGGCATATTCTTTTCAACCATCAAGGCGCATGCAACTTCTGCAATATGCTTGTTTTTCCTTTCTGTAATCCCATTTTGCTGTGGGGTATACCTGCATGTGAACTATCTCTTTATCCCATGAGACCTCAAAAAATCATTGAACTCATTCCAGAGATACTCTCCCCCTCCATCTGACCTCAAGCACTTTACTTTCAAGCTTGTTTCTCTTTCAACTGCAGCCTTGAAAGTTCTAAAGTGCTCAAATGCTTCACTCTTTTCCTTCATAAAATATACCCACATCTTTCTAGAACAATCATCAATAAATGTGACAAAGTATGAACTGCCTCCAAGAGATACATTTTGTGTAGGTCCCCAAATGTCTGTATGCATAACATCAATGATATTTCTACTTACATCTCTATCATGTGAAAAGGGTTGTCTTGTCTGCTTACCAAACTGACATGCTTCGCATACCTTATGAAATTATGCAACTCTAAATGTAGGCAAACATGTAACCAACCCTTTGGACTGCATTAATTTTAGCCTTTGTACATTTGTATGTCCAATGCATTTGTGCCAAATTTCAATATTTGCAACAACACCTTTTCCTTTAGCATACATAGCAGCATTTATAGTAGGAATTCCAGCATCGAGAGTAAACATACGTCCAACTCTACTTCCCTTTGCAACTAACTTGCACTTGTTATTGAAGTCTTCTACAAAGCAGCCCTTTGCATTAAATCTGACTTGCAGCCCTTGCTCTACCATCTGACCAACTGACACCAAGTTCTTTGTAATAGATGGCACATGTAATACATCCGAAAGACTCTTTGCCTTACCATCATGGATGTCTATCTACACTTTGTAGTCTACGTTTTTCTGTTCTCAGCCAAACATAATCATCAAGTTTGAAATTCATGGCTTGTCTTTTCTTGTTGGCTTGTTTGGTATATGATTGTTGGGCTTTAGCAATCATATCCTTAACCTCATCAAAAATACTGTTATGCATACTAGCAATATCATCAGCACTCTGAATTTTATTAGACAAAGATGCAACAAGTGTAGATAATCTGTATCCATAGATGACTTCAAAAGGTGCTTTCTTTGTAGATGTGTGCGGTGTATTGTTATATGCAAACTGTAATAAATGTAAATGAGTGTCCCATGTCTGAGGTTTAGAGATAGTATATGCACGTAAAAGATCTAGAATGGTGCTATTTGTGGCTTCTGTTTGTCCATTTGTTTCTGGATGAAATGCAGATGAGAAATCAATTTTTGTGCCTAGATTAGCAAACAGTGTAATCCAAAAATTGTTACAAAATCCAAAATCACGATCTGAAATAATTACAAAACCCTAAACCTTGTTCACAATGATTTTCAGCAGGGATGGTTTCAGAGGAGCAAAATAGAATTCACCTTTTGTAGCTAGAGTATTTTCTAGAAAGGTTGTAGTCTCCAGTAATCAACTGGCTTCAGTTCCAACCGAGGCCATAGAACCATCTCACCCATCAGCAACCAAATACATTCCGACAAGTCTCAGGACTCCCTCAGCACAGCGATGCTCTGATACCAAATGTTAAACTGAAGTGGAGGGGGTCTGAGAGATGGAGCAAATTAGAGGTCAGGAGCTACATGTTATCTTCTCCTCCCTTATTCTTCTTCCATTCTCAGAATTTACTATAACAAGTGGTATCCTCCAAAGATAGATACCGCCAACTTAAGGACACTTTACATATGCTTGTATTTTAGATACATTCATCCATAGGGTATGGCTTAGGATATGTCGTATTTATCAGCATCTCTTTCTCTCCCTCTCCCTCTCAAATGCTAGATGCAGTTCGCTCTCCCTTTTGCTCCCTCTTTCCTGCAAAATGTCGCGCTTAGGGTTTCAGATTCTACTTTTTTCTGCCTGAGTACCGTCACTATTTGCATTACTATTTGTGTCGCAAATACATCGATGCAAATAGCAACGCCGCTAATTTGCATCGAAAATGGCCATCACTATACTCCTATATCCTTGTAGTGCCTACAAAACTGCAATAGTCCTATGATGCGAGGCATATAGAGGAGAATGGGGGAGCATGAAGCTTGAAAAGTGGGGTGGTGTGTTCTTTGAGTACAAAGGAAACGTGTGAAGGATGGGGCGATGATTAGAGTCTTTGATGTGTGTGTTGCCAAATGGATGTCAACCAGCCCAAAGGTCCAACCCAATACAGAAGTATGCATAGATCTCTTGTGACAAAACCAAAGGCAATCACAAAGCATGAAAAATCAGTACCCCATGATAGAGTACACATAGACCTCTTGTGGAAGTCTCGTAGGTTATCGCAAAGGAGGCAAAATCACCAGCTCAAGGCAATGTCTAGTGAAATTTTGGCTCAAGTCAAGCTACTAGAAGAGCATCATCCGACTCTCCCACAGGCAATAGAGGATTCTAGTTTGTTTGTGACAACTTCAAATGTACTCACCAAACTTCCTTATGGACAAAAACTAGTCTTCCTAAAGCTCCTTCTCATGATAAGCCATGGGAGATGTGACATCATGATCAGCAATGTCATACTATAAAGAAACTTGAATACTTGAGAAGCTTTCCACCAACTCTTCTGTCTTGTGAGGAAACTTCTTATCATGAGCTTATTTTTTAGAGCAATGATCAACACACTGTCAGTTTACTCCCCTTTGGATTTGGATTGTACTTGTATTACACGAAACTTTTGACATCAAATTTGTTGACTTGAATCAATCTTGATCTTTCTCCTATCTCACATAGTGTCCCTGCGATGAGTGACTTTCACGAACTCCTGTGCATATTCCGTGTGATAACAATGATGCAAGAGGTTATAATATGGTGAAAATTGAGCCCCCTACAACATATAAATCAAATCAAATTTTATCATTAGTACATATCAGCCTCAACTTTACCACCTTGATGGTATCCTTAATCTCATAGGTTCACCTTAATGGGACATTGGAATGATGCTTTGAAATGTTTCGGGCAAAGAACCTCTCTGCAAACGTACCAATCTCTTTTTGCAAAGCTTGCAACATCATCGGGGCACTAGAGAAGGGCAACATCATAGGGGCACTAGAGAAGGGCAAAGAGATACATATTGAGCAAGCCTATTGCTACAACTAACAAGCAATGGTGCTACTCTTGAGTCGATGTTTTTTTGGTAACGACAAACTATGTAGAAAAAGTTAAATTTATGTCTTAATAGGTCTTTGCCTTAAATTTACTCATCCGCATATGCTTGATGTGGCTAGTGTTTCTGACTTTGATTAATGGTTGAAACTTGTGATCAATGAATAGGCAATTTCTGAGTTCAAAGCAGGTAAGGTTGAATACAGAGCTAACATGATGACATGAAATGTTCACTACCTTTTGGCAAAACAACATTTACTATTGATGATTTACTCCCAAAGCTTGTATCATTTGTGGTATGTTAGGTGTATTCTTTAGTTTTGTTCCTTTCCTCACACTATAGCTTGATCTTACCTTATCAAGACCAATTGTGGCAAAAATTTGTGGATTCAATTTGGGCTATTAGAGGCAAGGTTGTGTATTGGAAGACCACCTTTGTATGTGCCATAATGGGCCCTTCAATCAGGCTGATTGTAGTAGAGCTTCAGGATTACAAGTTCTCATGAATAGCTTACAAGTGTAATTTTTTCTCATTCTTGAATCAAACACTACAAACAACAACTCTATGCCTGCATAGTGGCAAGAAGCCTACTCCTGAGCAAGTTTTGTTTCAACCCATGGTTAACAAACTCAAGAAAAGCACACAGCCGCGAGGTGGTTTGCTAATGCATCATCCCTTTAATAGGTCATGTACAAGTTGTTGCCTGCACCCTACTCCTTTTTCTGTACAATGTGAGAAAGAGAAAAACATAGTGATAGTGCAAGAGAATGACATGACTAACATTTCTTCTCTCAGGATGGGACAAAGTTGGCTGTTATAGGAAAGATGTGACATGGGAAGGAGGAAGCTTACCCTTAATCTGAAGCATCTTTTTATTGGACCACAAGGTCTGCCTTGAGAAAGGTGGATACAAACTACAAATTAGGTTCTTCTTTCAAATTGAAGCACAATCATATCCTGAAGGTATTGTGAAGCTGCAGTCTGTAGTATATGAAACGTACTTCTCTGTCACACTTATTAGTAAAATAAAAAGGATCTTCATCATCACATGCTCGTCATTTGTCAGAAGGCCAACATACTTCTCTATTATACTTAGTAAAATAAAAAGGATCTTCATCATCGCATGCTTCTTGTCCTTTGTCACAGGGCTGATATTCACTTTCTTCCATGTTGCCTCAAGTGTCTATTTTGTATAAAGGTGGGATTGCAACTTGTGTTACTTTGTTTAGCCCTATACAGCAATCATTGTCCATTGTCTATTTGGTCCATATGTGCACATGCTAATGAAAGGACTTGGAAAGCAAGGTATAGAACTTGAACTTCTCTCATGGATGGGAATAGTGATCAATAAGAGCATATGTATATCAAATATTTGGCCACCAAAATTGAAGCACATATTTGCATCATTTGCTGTGTAGGATTAGTTGTACCATGTCAATCCAAGCACATGTCTTGTCCAACTCAAAAGATACGAAGCTATTTCAATCTTTGAATTGGAAACACTTATGGAGATTCTATTAACTGAGAGTTGTCAATTATTTTATGATCCTAATGTACATACCAACAATGTTGAAAAAGTTACGAAACCCTTAAAATTGTCAGCTATGTCAAACAAGATGGGCTTTCATTTCTACTTTTCTATTATAAAAAAAATGAGAATTTGGATGAGCATTAAAATGTGCTATTGATAAAGGGAAAGTTTGTAGAAGATTGAGGAAGTAGATCAAAATGGAAAGAAGGAATAACAACCAGTTGCAACAACCATGTCTAATTCTTTATTTTAAAAATCTAGAGGCACAACTATTCCTCGTGTTTCACTAACAACTTCAACTCTGAAATTTGTGGAGCATTCTCTAGTGAGTATTTTTTGAAAGCAAGATAAGCATTCATCTTTCTCTATAGAAGAGAATTTGTTCATCCCTTTTGTAGATTTCTACTTGAAAATGTCTTTCTTTCATGATTTGAACCTAGTAGACTGGGAGATACACCAAGGGGGATGTCTTGTAGGATGAGAGCGCTATCAAAGGAGAACAATGCTTACACCTATGAGCGCTATATCACTGCATTGAAAACTGATGTATGACCTAAAATGACCCTTTTTTAGCTTGGGAAAGTGGCATGAATGAGTGTTTTGTGGCCTACTGCATGACTATTGTGGCAATGTTGTTAGTAGGGACTATGCCAATACATAAATCATGGTAAAGGAGGTGGCCTATTCTAAGGATGTTTAGGGTTGCATGGTGCATTACTAACTAGGGAGACTGTTTTTCTGTGATAAAGGATATGCATCACCAAATTAATCAAATTCAAATCAACCCATGGTCTTTTGGAGGATACATAGCAATTTGGTTTATAATTGAAGACACCTCGAATGAAATAGGTGGCATGATGTTGAGAGTATAGGCATATGAACTCTCCTTATGCAGGTGTGAATGGTCCTAAAAGGGGAAGGGAAAATCCTAACCCTAGCCAGTTGGGGCTATATAAATAGCCCATGAGGGTATACATCAACCTTTTAGTGAGAGTGACCCAAGTTGTACTTTCATGAGCAACTAAATAAGCAATACTTGTTCTTGTACTTTTGAGCTCTTGCCCTCTTGTGCACACTTCAATGTTGGCTTGCACTCTGATTCTCCACATGGTATCAGAGAGCCATCTCTTATCATTAGCTTCCCTCAGCCTCATTACACCACTAAGTGCATCTGAGTCTTCATCTTCTTCATCTTACCTCTTGACCTCCATAGCCAAATCTTAACCCACCTCTCTTGGAGGACCTAGGGAGAGCAAACGAGCGCATTTCAGCTCAAGATCCATTCTCAAGATTCTAATCACTAAAAAACCCTTCTTAGGATTTGTTACTACCCTATGGAGCTAAAATCCAGAGTTTTCTCTCATTCCTTGGGCACTACTAAGCTCGTAAAGGTCGACCTTCATTATGAGTAGAAGAATGGAAGTTGGTACAATCTCTTCTTAGCACTATTGATGCATTTAGATGATTCTTTTTACTATTTGTTATTGGTAAATCAGAGAAATGAGTATTATTTTACTCCCCTCTGATTCATCCCATAACATAGGGTTGATTGATCAGTCTTGTTCCACCAAGAACTCCACTAATAGGCCACATTATCAAAAGGAGCCAGAAGTGCAGTCTAATTTCACTTCACGAAAGCCAAGGAAAATAGTCAAACATTAAAAAGGGGTTGGTCAAAGGCAAGGACCACCTAAATCCTATTTCCAAATACTTCGTACGTATGATTTTCAACCATTCTCAACCTTGAAGTTTTAATTATAAAATCTACATTGTTGTTATTCTTGCACTAGTGGGCATTTGTAAAAGATTAGACATTGTTGCTTGCACTAAACAAGTAGTAATACCTTCCTATGGCCTCAGCCTATGCCAACCTTTGTCCTCAAATTCTTAAATTTGATGGCAAAGATTTTCACCCTTGGCAAGTACTCATTAAGTATAAAATGATGGAGAGAGGTTATTGGCCTCTCATTCAAGGGACTAGATCTGTTGATCCTACAAATCTTTCTTATGTGGAGGTGATCAATGTGCTCAAGCAATAATCATGTTACACTTATATGAATCCTTGATTCATCATGTTGATCAGCTCTTCACTGCCAAGGAGAAATGGGACGAGCTTGAAAAGCTCTATGGTGCTATAAGTAAAAACACTAAGATTTTCCTTAAGATTAAATTCTTCAGCTTGGAATATAGAGAAGGAGAAAACTTTGGAAATTTTATTTCTCATATGAAGGGCCTCATGACACATCGTTCTTCAGTGCAAGCACCAATCCATGATGAGGATGCTATTTCCATTCTTTTAAAAGCACTCAAAAAGGTCTTTCCCACACTTGTAACAACTCTTATCTCTCCTCCCTCAAACTTTCAATTCTTTTCAAAGCCTTACTCAAATTGGCTCTCACATCCTTATCAATATCACTCTCAGGGTCCTCAAAACCCCAAGCAGAATCATCAAAAACTTTAGGAGAACTCAAAGAAACTGAAAGACTATCAGATGAATTTTTCTCTTTGACATTATTTCCTAAATCAACCAAACAATCATCCACATAACAATCAAGAAGCATGAGGTTAGGTCTACTCAAAACAACATCAGCAACATCACAAACAATAGCCTCTCTAGGGCTACTCAAACCATCACCAAACAACTCGCAAGACTCATCAAAGTCTACAACACCAACAACATCAATATCACAAATTGAGTTAGAACCCATTACCTCAAAGCTCTCTTAACAATCAAACTCACTACCAAACTCAACAATCTGAAAAACATCACTAGGCACCAAATTTGAACTCTCAACTTCATCTTGAAACCTTACAATTTCTAAGCCCTCTCCCTCATAGTCTTCTAATAAAGTCAAAACATCCTCTTCAATTCTCTCTTCTTCTCTCAAACACTCAAACCCATCTATACTATCAAGATAAATAAACTCACTCTCAAATTTGTCACTCCTCTCTTCAAACTTATCAGAACATTCATCAAAAATCTCAAAACTTTATTGACTCTCACCCTCTACCAAAGAACATGAAAACTATTGCCTCTTAAAACAATATGGTTTCTCATTTTCTTCCTTAAGACTTAGCTCCATCTCCGGCTCACCTTCATAGTTCTCAAGCTCCAAAGTAATATTATCCGATCCCTTCTCATAACTAATCCATGATCCCTAATCCCTAGAACCCTAAAACCTTAAAATCCCTAAAATCCTAAAATCCTAAATCCCAAATATTAATTTGTAGTTTAGGGTTTAGAGTCTAGGGTTTAGAATTTAGGATCTAGGGTCTAGAGTTTAGGGTCTAGGGTTGAGGGTTGAGGGTTGAGGGTTTAGGGCTGAGGATTGAGGATTGAGGGCTTAGGTTTAGGGTGTAGGCTGTAGGATGTAGGGTTTAGAGTTTAGAATTTAGGGTTTATGATTTAGGGTTCAGGGTTTAGGGTTTTGGTGTTTAGCGTTTAGGGTTTAGGGTTTAAAATTAATGTTTAAATTAAGGTTTAAAGTTTAGGGTTAAGGGTTTAAGGTCTAGGGTTTAGGGTTTGGGGTTTGGGATTTAGGGATTAGGATTAGGGTTAGGGTCTAGGGTTTAGGGTTTATGATTTAGGGTTTAGGGTTTTAAGTTAGTGAGTGATCAGGCCACATATTGAGTCACTTCAGTTTGAATTTCTTGCTCCCTCCACTTTTCCTTGGATCTCTCACCTACCTCCATAGCTACCCACCTTCAGTGGAGGAATTGTAGCTCCCAATCCAAGCCATTTCAACTATGTTTTCTTCTGGGCAAACCTTCTCTGACTCAGGGCGCTCATGCATGTTACCTCAAACCATGACATTGTTGCTTCTCTACTTCAGCATTGTTCCTAGAACATATTGCTAACCAGTCTGTGCCATCTGCAATTTGTACTATCGATTCAACCCACACGTGCATCGATGCTGTCCATGTGTTGAGATGACAAGCTCAACATATGCGGACATTAATGATGGACGCCTGGTTAGATGGGTCCACACATCTACACTTAGCACATCGGTGTTCATTATGACTCTCACATGGCCCGCTGACTCATTACTTATTATATTCAGGTTGTTACACCTATTTACAGAGCTGGCATAGTTATAGCGCCAGTTAACTAGTGTAGTCGGTTATGCATTGTTTGACTTAGTAGGCCACTTTCCTTTATATTGTATTGTATCTATACTTTGTGTACATTGTAAAGTGTGTGAAAGAAGAAGAAGAAAACCAGCAAGAAAACGTTTTGGCCTCCATCTCTCTTCTTGTCTCTTGAGTGAGCTTCTCCTTGTTTCTGTGTGTGTTTGGCGCAGCATCTTGAGCAAGTCCCCCCACCATATGATTCTTGACATGGTATCAGAGCTACACCATTGATTGAGGCTAGTTTTGAAGGCTAAAGCAAAGGAGAGGAGCCAAGGATTCAAGCAAGCAAGCAACAGGTAAGAATCTCTTCCATTCTCTACTTTTTCTCTTGGACAGTACCTGTCGAGGCACCGGAAGCAGGGCAAAGCAAAAATCTCAGATTGCAGTGAGATTTGGTGTGCGCGAAGAGCATTGTGTATTCTACAAATCGGCCCTTCAGGGCTTTCATGGTGCTATTTTGGCCATCCGAGGTCATTTCAGGCCCCCTAAGTCTCGCAAGGTTGCAAACAGTAGTTCTAGGTGTCCTGCAATTTCAGTTGTTTCTACTGTATATAGGTGCACATGTTACAGATTTCAGATCTGTAAGTTCAAAGGTGTTTACCAGTAAATAAACACAAGGTTTATCTGCAAACTGGTTCTAGATTACATGTATTGTTGAGCAGACAATGAAAAAGGCTGTCTTGTGTATTGTTGTGCACTACAGGTCAAGGGTTGCAAAAGATTTGCTTGTTGTTTGGTATTAGCTTTCTGATAATGGCAGAGAACAATGGAAACCCCATCATTGAGAAGCTTGACAAGAACAACTATCCTTCATGGAAGTTTCGTGTCACGAACTTTCTTATTGAAAAAGGCCTCTACGAGTTTGTTTTAGGTGAAGAAAAGGAGCCGGAGGTGAGTGATCCTCCAACTGTCGAAGAGACAAAGGCACAAAAGGAATGGAATGCAAAAGACAAAAAGGTCATGTATTGGCTGTCTGCAGTAATTAATAATAATATGTTGGGATATATTAGAAATACAGAGAATTCATATGTGGCTTGGACCATACTTGAAAGTATGTTTTCCATAAATACAAAGGCATGAAAGATTCAATTCAAGCAAGAGTTGAATACATTGAAGAAAGGGAAGCTATCTATATGCACTGAAGATAAGGAGCATTGCAGATGCCTTGGTAGCGATTGATGCAATGCCCGATGATGATGATTTGGTGTCATCTACCTTGGGTGGACTTAACAATGAAAAGGCTTTGAAGTCTTTTGTAACTTCCGTATATGTCAGAAAGCCATTTCCAGATTTCGATGAGTTGGTCTCCCTTATGATCACTAAAGATATCAAAATGCAAAGTGAGACATCTGAAAAAAGTGGCAAATAGGTCCAAGCTTTCTACTCCATTTTAGGAAGGGGACGTGGCAGGTCCTCTTCAAGAGGCTGTGGTACAGGACGTGGTAGTGACAACCAGAAAAATATATTGAATCAGCAATTTGGCGATATGCAAGTTTTAGGAGGTCATGGTAACTTTAGAGGCAGGGGAAGCTTTAGAGGAAAAGGTGGATGGTAGAACAGAGGTTCTAACAACTCTGGTATTGTGTGTCACTACCGTAGCAAAACAAGTCATATTGTAGCCCAGTGTTATGATAAGAAAGATGATATTCACACTGGTAAGTTCAGCAAGGAATCTATGCATCATCTTTATGACAGAATGAAGAAAAAAATGAATGTCTGTTTGTTATGCAGCATATGATGAAGAACGTCTGTTTGTTATGCAGCATATGATGAATGTTGTTACAGGAAAGGAAACACATAATGATATTTGATATTTTCATTCAGGTGCATCCAATAATATGACCAGCCATGCAGAATGGCTTGGAGAGATGCAAGATTTGCAAAAATACAAGTTATGTGCAAACGGGTGATGATTCATGCCACCCAATTTCACACATTGGAAAAGTTCCCTTGTCCTTACATGATGGTAAGATAAAGATTCATGCTTGGATGATGAGCTTGGCATTCCTTCAGTGAGGAATCTAGGTGTGCAGAGAGCGCGTGTCAATGCAAAGACTCTGTTGAGTACTCCAGTGGTACGCAGGTCTAGCAGGGTGAGATACACTGTTAACAGAGAAGGTTATGCAACTCACCATTATGCTTATATGGTGAAAGTGATTGAGGATGTTGAGCACACATTTTTTGAGAAGGCTATTGGTCATGCTCATTGGGATGCAACAATGGATGAGGAGATGGCTGCAGATCTAGTATCATTGCCGAAGGGCAAGAAAGCTATTGGATGTAAGTGGGTTTATAAGATTAAGCACAATGCAGATGGTTCTATTAGTAGATACAAAGCTAGGCTACCAGCACACAAGATCAGATAGCTGACATCTTCACGAAGGCATTGGGTACAGAGAAGCTTCAAAAGTTTCGAAGCTTACTCAGAGTTGCAGAGTTGCAGTTGAGCTTCAGGGGGAGTGTTGAGATGACAAGCTCAACACATGCGGACATTAATGATGGACCGCCTAGTTAGATGGGTCCACACGTCTACACTTAGCACGTCAATGGTCATTATGACTCTCACATGGCCGCTGACTCATTACTTATTATATTTAGATTGTTACACCTATTTACAACTGGCATAGTTATAGCGCGAGTCGACTAGTGTAGTCGGTTATGCATTGTTTGACTTAGTAGGCCACTTTCCTTTATGTTGTATCTTATCTATACTTTATGTACATTGTAAAGTGTGTGAAAGAAGAAGAAGAAAACCAGCAAAAAAACGTTTTGGCCTCCATCTCTCTTCTTGTCTCTTGAGTGAGCTTCTCCTTGTGCATTCTGTGTGTGTTCAGCGCAGCATCTTGAGCAAGTCCCCCCACCACATGATTCTTGACACCATGACCATAGGGCAATTGAAGCCACACAAACGCTCTATCTCCAGCTCAGAGGGTTTGCAAAATGACGGATTCTACGTGCTGGAATAAGGAAAAAACCAGTCTCCTGTCAAAACCCTAAAGAGGGTAGCCATAGTTATCAAGCTTCAAACTCTTATTTTACTTCCTTCTCTCACTCTTGTGGCCCAAATCAAGTCACTGACTCTCTAATCTACTCCAACACTCAGTCTTCAGCAAGAATTCAAGTTACTTACCAACAAGGAGGGGAGATCTTGATAAGAGTATCAAGCATTTCAAGCAATAGTGTCCATTAACACCCATCTAGTGCTTTTAGCACTAATGTCAGTTAACATAATCAGCTTTATCTCTAATCAAAACTATTTTTTTTTGCAATTCCATCATCAAACAAAGGAGGGGAAGACTCGTAACTGCATTAGATCTTGAAGATTCCAACTTCAAGGGCATCATAGTCACTCAATTGCCTAGTATCTCTTGATACTAATCACCTAGTGATTCTTAACCCTTATGCTCAACTAAAACTAGAATTGTTTGGAGTTGATTTGCTACTGAACTTGCAATCTCAAAATGGGAAAGGATTCCCCAACATCTCGATTCAATGGTGTTGGATTCCACACATTGCAAACTAGGATCAAATTGATCCTAATGAAGAAAGGCTTGTGGTTAATCACAAGTGGTCAAGAGAAGAAACCAAGAGAAGCTGCACTTTCAGTTGTATGGGATAAAAATGATGACAAGGCTCAAGCAATTATCAAGCTCGAACTTGATGACAACTACATTCATCATGTTGATGATTGTGAAACCTCTTACGTGGCATGGAATCGATTAGAAACCTTATTTGGAGCTCATTCTAAATCCTTAAAATATGGTTTACTAATTGAATTTTTTAGGCTCAACATGCAAAGTAATACCTCACTTGCAACTCATTTGAATTATATGGAAAGCTTATTGACACAACTTGCAGGAATCAACCTAAAGATGGATGAATACATTTGCATTGGAGTGCTTCTCAAAATTCTTCCACCTAAATTTGATAATGTGTCTACCACATTAATCAACATGCCAAAGCCGAAACTTGTGGACATCAAAGCCTCTCTCCTAGAAGAAGAAAAGAAGATCAAGAACAAAGGAGAAACAAGCATCCCAAGAGGAGATCAATAACTCCTCTATGTGAAAGGGAAGAAGAGCGTAGTCTGTGACTTTTTGTAAGAAACCTGGGCATATTGAGAAATTCTGCTATGGTAAGAAAAAGTCTCAAAGAGCATATCTTGCTATAGTCAAAGAAGATGAAGACAACATTGAAGAAGGAGAATGAGAAAACCAATATCAAAAGAATAAGACTCACCAGCCCCTCTTTTGTAGTTCATTTTCTGATGATAGACTTTTTAAAGTTTAACATGTGCACTTGCCTTATATTCCCACCATAAGCTCCTAAACTCCTTATGTAGCCTTTGCACACTACAACCTCTACACACTTAGTGAGGCCTTGTAACAGCTTCTAAATTTGTATGGTTGTTTTTGTTTCTTCCATGTCTACACTTAGTAAGGTTCTACTCAAGACAACCTTTGTATACTCAGTGTCTTTTATGGTTGTGGTTGAGGAGGGGTGTTTAGAAATGTGCAATCACATCCACCATAGCCTCTTTTTATCAGACAAACAAGGCAAAGAAACAAACTGCAAATAAAGCCTTAGACTAGGTCATGTATGCACGGTTTATTAAAACCACGGTTGTTGAATACCATGGTCCCTTTTGACCTACCTTCACCCACCAATACCACCTACTGTAAGCCTATAAAAGGTACTCATTCCCACACTCATTCAATCAATCATTATCAATCAGTTATACTTGCATTATGCTTGGATAATATTAGTTGTTCTTCCTTGTGAATGCTTCTGTCTCATTATGATTGTCTAGTTTCTCATGAGTGATCCTCCATAGCATGCATTCTCAGTAGTTTAACATAATTTTTCTTGCACACATAGGAGTACAAGCAGTGTCTTCATGTGAGATACTCGACACCCATCATATAATGGTATGGATACTTTCTCTCTAAGCGAATCAGATGTCTCAATATCCATGGGCATCAATGCATCAATCATTGCCTTCATCTCAAGCTCCAAGATTGTAGAAAAGTGTGGAAGGCTGCATGTCTCCTCTGGTATTGACAATATGGATTGGGTAGTACCTTTCAAATGTTGGATTGGCTCAAGTACTCCATCCATCGCATGCCCACAAACTCTTCTAACTGGCCACAAAGGGTGCACTCCTCCTTACGATGAGACGTCACCTCCCTGTAATAAATTTTCCGGCCACATAATATTTTTTAATATGATATTCAATTAGTTTGCGAATATAATGCATGATTGATATACACTTTTCTTACCATTTGCTCCATATTGGAGATTGCCTGATCAATGATCTTTAATTGAAAATTGCGAAAGCGTCATATGCGTTCTATAGATAATAGACATTTTCATCTAATTTCTAACTTATATTGAGAGCAAGGACATGGGACACGCTGATTAAGATATGCCTCACGATCTTGAACATCACAACCTTCATCATTTTTCATTTGGTCTACGTTATGACAAACAATTTTTTTTTGTTATCATTATTTTTTTCTTTCTTAAATTGTTTGAGAATGGATTTCTTCTCTTGTAACTCAACAAAATTAATGTATATAAAGTCTCCACGCATCTACAAATGGGCCTACAGTATGTAAAGTCTAATATTCTATGCATGGAGACGAGGGAGTAGCTACCCTATGTCAGAGGGTTTCCCGTCGTCCCGTGTTATTACACCGGACCTCACCACCTTTTTTCCTTTGTGTGCACCTTTAATAAAACCTATCTCTCTCTCTCTCTTTCTCTCTCTCTCTCTCTCTCTACTACTACTACTACTACCCTACTACTACTACCACTACCACTACCGCTACCGCTACCGCTACCGCTACCACTACCACTACCACTACCACTACCACTACCACTACCACTACCACTACCACTACCACTACCACTACCACTACCACTACTATTACTATTACTAGTGCTCACCTTCCCGAAGCATCGAACACACCCAAGATGTACCCTAAACAAAATCTCTCTCTCTCTCTCTCTCTCTACTACTACCACTACTACTACTAATACTTGCCTTCTTGAACACACCAAAGATGCACCTTTAACAAAACCTCTCTCTCTCTCTCTCTCTGTGTACTACTACCACCACCACCACCACTACTATTACCACCATGCAGACCAGACATGTCAAAGACTTTTCAAATGTTGAGGGTGATGAACAACTGAGGGGGAAATGCATCTCCCTGTTTCAAAGCTAAAAATAGTCTAAACATTTAAAAATTTTACTTCATCTTGATGAGGAACTTCACAAGAGGGTTGTTGGAGTCCTGACGACGAAGGAGGCTCAAGTCATAGAGCTGACGAAATCTTTGCTCTGTTTGTGAGCAAGGACGTCGACAAAGTAGAGCTCCTATATACCAAATTTGTCTCACTGATCAAGTCTGAACCCGTCATCCATACCCTGCTCCCGATGTTGCCGTAGGGGAAGTGTACTTTGACTTCAACCTTGTTCACAATGATTTTCAGCAGGGATGGTTTCAGAGGAGCAAAATAGAATTCACCTTTTGTAGCTAGAGTATTTTCTAGAAAGGTTGTAGTCTCCAGTAATCAACTGGCTTCAGTTCCAACCGAGGCCATAGAACCATCTCACCCATCAGCAAGCAAATACATTTCGACAAGTCTCAAGACTCCCTCAGCACAGCGATGCTCTGATACCAAATGATAAACTGAAGTGGAGGGGGTCTGAGAGATGGAGCAAATTAGAGGTCACGAGCTACATGTTATCTTCTCCTCCCTTATTCTTCTTCCATTCTCAGAATTTACTATAACAAGTGGTATCCTCCAAAGATAGATACCCCCAACTTAAGGACACTTTACATATGCTTCTATTTTAGATACATTCATCCATAGGGTATGGCTTAGGATATGTCATATTTATCAACATATCTTTCTCTCCCTCTCCCTCTCAAATGCTAGATGGAGTTCGCTCTCCTTTTGCTCCCTCTTTTATGCAGAATGTTGCGCTTGGGTTTCAGAGCCCTTTTTTTTTCCTGAGTACCGTAGCTATTTGCATTGCTATTTGTGTCGCAAATACATCGATGCAAATAGCAATGCCGCTAATTTGCATCGGAAATGGCCATCACTATACTCCTATATCCTTGTAGTGCCTACAAAACTTCAATAGTCCTATGATGCAAGGCATATAGAGGAGAATAGGGGAGCATGAAGCTTGAAAAGTGGGGTGGTGTGTTCTTTGAGTACAAAGGAAACGTGTGAAGCATGGTGCAATGATTAGAGTCTTTGATGTGTGTGTTGCCAAATGGATGTCAACCAGCCCAAACATCCAACCCAATACAGAAGTATGCATAGATCTCTTGTGACAAAACCAGAGGCAATCACAAAGCATGAAAAATTAGTACCCCATGATAAGAGTACACATAGACCTCTTGTGGAAGTCTCAGAGGTGATCGTGAAGGAGGCAAAATCACCAGCTCAAGGCAATGTCCAGTGAAATTCTGGCTCAAGTCAAGCTACTAGAAGAGCATCATCCGACTCTCCCACAGGCCATAGAGGATTCTAGTTTGTTTGTGACAACTTCAAATGTACTCATCAAACTTCCTTATGGACAAAAACTAGTCTTCCTAAAGCTCCTTCTCATGATGAGCCTTGGGAGATGTGACATCATGATCAGCAATGTCATACTATAAAGAAACTTGAATACGTGAGAAGCTTTCCACCAACTCTTCTGTCTTGTGAGAAAACTTCTTATCATGAGATTATTTTTTAGAGCAATGATCAACACACTGTCAGTTTACTCCCCTTTGGCTTCTGATTGTACTTGTATTACACGAAACCTTTGACATCAAATCTGTTGACTTGAATCAATCTTGATCTTGCTCCTGTCTCACATAGCATCCCTGAGATGAGCGACTTTCACGAACTCCTGTGCGTATTCCGTGTGATAACATTGATGCAAGAGGTTACAATATGGTGAAAATTGAGCTTCCTACAACATATAGATCAAATCAAATTTTATCGTTAGTACATAGCAACCTCAACTTTCCCACCTTGATGGTCTCCTTAATCTCACAGGTTCACCTTGATGGGACATTGGAATGATGCTTTGAAATGCTTCCAGCAAAGAACCTCTCTGCAAATGTACCAATCTCTTTTTGCAAAGCTCGCAACATCATAGGGGCACTAGATGTCAAGATTGTGGGAGAGAAGGAAGGAGTCTCGCTTGAAGCTTTCTTGCTTGCACAATGGGGGAAGACACACAAGGGTGGAGGCTGAAAATAGTTTTCCTCTTCTTAGTTGTGTAAGCCAAAAGAACTCAAGTACAAAGAAATAGAAGAACCCTCTATATGGGTCTCAAACCAAACTCAACTAACTAAGGTGGCATACTAATTGAGCCACGAACTAGAGTAGATAAGGATAGCTATCATGTAGCTATTATTCATGGGCGGTGTACCAACCGCGTCTGCAACTGACAAGTCGGTGACATAAATACACAACGGTCACCCTGGCGTATCACGAGTGGAGCTCGATATCTCAACACTCCCCCTCGAGCTCAATCCCAATTCCTGCACACCAAGCAGGTCTCTGAACTTGCGCAGCTTCTCTGCGCCCAATTCCTTCGTGAATATGTCAGCTACCTGATCCTCTGTGCTGACATAAACTAGATCAATAAGACCTAGTAAAACCCTCTCTCGCACATAGTGATAATGCACCTCAATGTGCTTTGTTCTAGCATGATAGACTGGGTTATTTGCCAAGTGTATACTACTCATGTTGTCACAATAAATGACAACTGGTCCATCTGTAGACTGATGCATATCATAAAGTAGCTTATGCAACCAAGCTACCTCACATGCAGCCATTGCTGCACCCCTGTACTCAGCCTCTGTGCTCGACAAGCCAACTGTAGGCTGTTTCTTACTGCTCCAAGTGACTGCAGCACTCCCAAAAGAGAACACATATCCACTGGTAGATCGTCTATCAGAAATACTACCAGCCCAATCAGCATCAGTGTATCCATGCAACTGTATCTGAACCCCAGTCTCATAAAATAGTCCATACTGCAATGTGGACTTCACATACCTGAGTATGCGTCTAGCCGCATCCAAATGTGGTTTCCTTGGAGCTTGCATAAACTGACTTACCAATCCAACAGCATAGCTCAAATCTGGCCTGGTAATAGTCATATAAATCAAACTTCCTACTATGCGTCTGTACATAGTAGGGTCTTCTAGAAGCTCACCTGAATCTGTGCTCAGCTTCACATTCTGCTCCAAAGGAACTGAAATAGGCTTACAGCCTGTCATCCCATATTTGGACAGCATGTCCAATCCATACTGCCTCTGCAAGAGCTATATCCCACTTGGTGATCTAGTCACCTCAATGCCCAAGAAATAACGCAGCTCTCCCAAATCCTTCATCTCAAACTTCTGCTTCAATAGCATTTTCACATGAAGGATATCTTCATCACTGTCACCTGTCATAATCAAATCATCAACATAAATGACAAGTAGCATAATATCTTTCTCTGTTTTTCTCACATAAAGTGAGAAATGTGCCTTGGAAATCTGAAAGCCAATAGTGACAAGATACTGTCCTATCTTGTCAGACCATGCTCTAGGTGCTTGCTTCAAGCCATACAAGGCTTTCTTCAACCTGCAAACAAACTCAGGATGAACAGCATGCACATAACCTGGTGGCTGCTCCATATAGACCTCTTCTTGCAAATCACCATGCAAGAAGGCATTCTTTACATCCATCTGATGTAAAGACCATCCCTTTGATGCAGCCATAGCAATGACCGCTCTTACGGTTGCCATCCTTGCAACCGGACTGAATGTTTCTTCATAGTCAATACCATATGTTTGTGCATACCCCTTGACTACTAATCTTGCCTTGTATCTGTTCATAGAACCATCTGCATTGTGCTTCACCTTATAAACCCACTTACAGCCAATTGCATTTTTACATTTAGGCAAAGGTACCAATTCCCATGTAGTATTAGCTTCCAAGGCATCCATTTCATCATCCATGGCTTTCTCCCATTTTTCTTTTCCCATGGCTTCCTCAAAAGAAGTGGGTTCTGGTTCCTGTATCACTTTGACCATATATGCATAGTGAATGGTTGTAAATCCATCATATTTCAGCCTATCCACAGGATACCTAGCTCTCGTAGACCTGCGCAAAGTAGGTTCACTCCCAGGTGCTCTCAAAACATCCCTGGTCTTCCTTACTCCAGGTGTAACAATAGAAGGAATACCCAACTCATCACCAATGCTCTGTTCTGAGCCACTGGATTCACCATCCACATAAGAGTGACCTACATTCACATCAAACATGGGCTGATCAACCTTCTCTTTTCCTTTTCGTGATACATGCATACCACTATCTGCATTACTTTGAGAAGATTCTCCTGATCTCAATCTGCCTGTCCATGGCGAAGAATGTGAACCACTGCTAGAGGACGCTCTAGGTCCACTAATATTTTGTGACTGCTGCTGTGAATTTTGTGCAGCATTACCATTTTGTGCATCTACATCATCAATCGCATTTACTAGTTTATACCAGCTACTCATCTCATCAAAAACAACATCTCTGCTCACTGTAAACTTACGAGTAGAAGGGTTATAGCATCTATACCCTTTTTGCTGCAGAGAGTAACCAATAAAGATGCACTTCTCAGCTTTTGGATCCAACTTGGATCTCAACTCATCTGGCACATGTACATAGGCAATGCAACCAAAAATTTTCAAATGAGAAATATCTAGTTTCCTACCAGTATACCTCTCCTCTGGAGTCATTCCATGTATTGCTGCAGTGGGAGTCCTGTTCATTATGTAGACTGCTGTAGCAACTGCTTCAGCCCAATAAAAATCTGGCAAGTCTTTTTCATTGAGCATGGCATGAGATACCTCTCCAATATGCCTGTTTTTCCTTTCTGCAATTCCATTTTGTTGTGGGGTATGACTGCATGAATATTGCTGCTTTATGCTATGCTCCTGCAGGAACCTTGCAAACTCATTTGAGAGGTACTCTCCCCCTCCATCTGACCTTAGGCATTTTATCTGCAGGCATGTTTCTTTTTCAACCATCGCTTTAAGAGTTTTGAAATGCCCAAAAACTTCACTTTTCTTTTTCATAAAATACACCCAAACTTTTCTGTTATAGTCATCAATAAAACTGACAAAATAATGACAGCTTCCAAGAGATGCAGCTTTAGTTTTCCACACATCAGAGTGGATTAATTCCAATGGCTTCTTACTCTCTTGAACATGTCTAGGAAATGGTTTCCTTGCCTGTTTTCCAAATTGACAAGCTTCACATACCTTATGCATTTCTGCAACCTTGAATTTCGGCAAACCTGCAACAATATTTTGGGCCTGCATTGATTTAAGTCGTTGTACATTAACATGACCAATGCATTTATGCCAGATATCAATATCTGCAACTACACCCGTCCCATGTGCAAACATTGTTGCACTCAATTCAGACATGTCTGCATCCAATGTAAACATTCTGCCCTTCTTCTTTCCTTTTGCTATCAAGCGACCTTTATTTTTCATATCCTCAACAAAGCATCCATGAGGATTAAATCTGACCTGCAAGCCCTGTTCAACCATTTGACCAACAGAAACCAGATTCTTGGTGATATTCGGGACATGAAATACATCGGACAGGTATTTCTTTTTCCCATCCTGCATAGACAATGGAATTTTTCCAATCTGCACAATAGAATGTGCAGTATCATCACCAGTCTCCACAAATCCTGGTTTTTCCATTTTCCTTGCATCCTCCATCCATTCTGCATGACCTGTCATGTGGTTTGATGCACCTGAGTCAACATACCATACATCATTGCTTTCTTCTACACTTGTCACAGAATTGTTCATGTGCTGCACCATAAACAAGTGCTCATTTCTGTCATCACCCTGTCTACTAGAAGATGCATAATTCCCTTGTTGCAGTTTTCCATTCATGATGTCATTCTGCTTTTTATAGCAGTCTTTAGCCATATGACCCATTTTACCACAGTAGTAGCATTCAACATTATTGTTTACATTTTGGCCTCTTTACCATCCACCACGACCTCTTTGGCTCCCCCTGCCTCTAGAGTTACCATGTCCTCCTCCATAGGACTGGTTTTCTTGAGTTTGCTGCATATTCTGATTTCTGCCACGGCCTCCAAATCGGCCTCCTCTACCTCTGCCTCTACCTCTTCTAGCATTTGAGTAAAAGACAGCTTCTTTTGAAGTTCCTCCTGAAGAAGATGCACCACCATTTCTCTGCTCCTCAGAAATTAGAAGAGCAATCAACTCCTCAAAATCAGGAAAGCTTTCACAGACGGAAATGGATGTTCGGAACTGTGCATAATCCTTTCCTAGACCATTCAAGGTCACGGAAACTAAATCATCATCTTCCATTGGCGACCCAATGGAAGCAAGTGCATCTGCAATCTTCTTCACCTTCATGTGGTAGTCGTTGATGCTCATACTTTCTCTTTGCACATTATGCAACTCTTGCTTGAGCTGCATTTTCCTGGCTTGCGTATTTGTGCTATACATTTTTGACAAAGTATCCCATGCCTCCTTTGGCGTACTTGCATCCTGAATATGCACAATCATAGAGTCTGAAATACTGATAGACAGCCAATACATAACTTTCCTGGCTCTCTCATGCCATGTTTTGAATGCCTGCATTTGTTGTTGATTGGGAACATCAGGAAGAACTGGTTCTTCTTCATTTCCTGCAACGAATTCCCAATATCCTTTTCCCATAAGGAAATTCTTCATTCTAAACTTCCATGCTTGGAAGTTGTTCTTGTCAAGCTTTTCAGTGACAATCTGTGAAAGAGAATCAGATGCCATTACAGAAGACTGGAAAAAATTCTGTCACTGCAAAAACCACAGCTTTACCCTCACACGGGAAAATCTGCAAAACTGGCGAAAGTGGTATTTGACCACACAGTCACTTCCTAGTGACGATTTTGCATCAACAGGCAATAGGAATGATTCTGTAACTCCCAATGTCTCTGCGCACAAGCATACAATGCAATTTTTACAGTAACTTTTCACCAACCTGTAGAACAGTGGCTGCCCTGCATAAAACTGGGCCTTTTCCTGAGTGCGTGCAGAAAACTTCCGCCTCCAAAACAGGCCTCGAAATGGCCTCAAATAAAAAAAACAGGCTCGCCAAGGGCTAAAGCCCCATCCCGCATCATATACTGCCCTCTTGCTTCACCGCGAAGGCCGTCTCAACCTGAGACAATGCACTCCTGCACTTTCCGGTTGTGCTACCTGCAGAGATCTGCTCGCAAAACAGAAAATGAAAGCAACACTGCTCCTTTTACCAGAACACCGCGAGCTTGGCTTGCTTTCTTGAGCTCCTTACCACGAACAAGGCTCTGATACCATGTTAAGATTGTGGGAGAGAAGGAAGGAGTCTCGCTTGAAGCTTTCTTGCTTGCACAATGGGGGAAGACACACAAGGGTGGAGGCTGAAAACAGTTTTCCTCTTCTTAGTTGTGTAAGCCAAAAGAACTCAAGTACAAAGAAATAGAAGAACCCTCTATATGGGTCTCAAACCAAACTCAACTAACTAAGGTGGCATACTAACTGAGCCACGAACTAGAGTAGATAAGGATAGCTATCATGTAGCTATTATTCATGGGCAGTGTACCAACCACGTCTGCAACTGACAAGTCGGTGACATAAATACACAACGGTCACCTTAGCATATCACGAGTGGAGCTCGATATCTCAACACTAGAGAAGGGAAACATCATAGGGGCACTAGAGAAGGGCAAAGAGATACATATTGAGCAAGCCTATTGCTACAACTAACAAGAAATGGTGCTACTCTTGAGTCGATATTTTTTGGTAACGACAAACTATGTAGCAAAAGTTAAACTTATGTCTTACTAGGTCTTTGCCTTAAATTTACACAACTGCATATGCTTGATGTGGCTAGTGTTTCTGACTTTGATTAATGGTTGAAACTTGTGATCAATGAATAGACAATTTCTGAGATCAAAGCAGGTAAGGTTGAATACATAGCTAACATGATGACGTGAAATGTTCACTGCCTTTTGGCAAAACAACATTTATTATTGATGATTTACTCCCAAATCTTGTATCATTTGTGGTATGTTAGGTGTCTTCTTTAGTTTTCTTCCTTTCCTCACACTGTAGCTTAAACTTACCTTATCAAGACCAATTGTGGCAAAAATTTGTGGATTCAATTTGGGCTATTAGAGCCAAGGGTGTGTATTGGAAGACCGCCTTTGTATGTGCCACAATGGGCCCTTCAATCAAGCTGAATGTAGGAGAGCTTCAGGATTACAAGTTTCATGAATAGCTTACAAGTGTAATTTTTTCTCATTCTTGAATCAAACACTACAAACAGCAGCTCTATGCCTGCATAGTGGCAACAAGCCTACTCCTAGGCAAGTTTTGTTTCAACCCATGGTTAACAAACTCAAGAAAAGCACACACCCATGAGGTGGTTTGCTGGTGCATCATCCCTTTAATAGGTCATGTACAAGTTGTTGCATGCACCCTAATCCTTTTTCTGTGCAATGTGAGAAAGAGAAAAACATAGTGATACTGCAAGAAAAGGACATGACTAAAAGTTCTTCTCTCAGGATGGGACAAAATGGGCTGTTATAGGAAAGATGTGACATGGGAAGGAGGAAGCTTACCCTCAATCTGACGCATCTTATTATTGGACCACAGGGTCTGCCTTGAGAAAGGTAGATACAAACTACAAATTAGGTTCTTCTTTCAAATTGAAGCACAATCATATCCCGAAGGTATTGTGAAGCTGCAGTCTGTAGTATATGAAACGTACTTCTCTGTCACACTTATTAGTAAAATAAAAAGAATCTTCATCATCACATGCTCGTCATTCGTCACAAGGCCAACATGCTTCTCTATTACACTTAGTAAAATAAAAAGGATCTTCATCATTGCATGCTTCTTGTCCTTTGTCATAGGGCCGGTATTCACTTTTTTCCATGTTGCCTCAAGTGTCTATTTTGTATAAAGGTGGGATTGCAACTTGTGTTACTTTGTTTAGCCCTATACAACAATCATTGTCCATTGTCTATTTGGGCCATATGTGCACATGCTAATGAAAGGACTTGGAAAGCAACGTATAGAACTTGAGCTTCTCTCATGGATGGGAATAGTGATCAGTAAGAGCATATGTATATCAGATATTTGGCCACCAAAATCGAAGCACATATTTGCATCATTTGCTGTGCAGGATCAGTTGTACCATGTCGATCCAAGCACATGTCTTGTCCAACTCAAAAGATACGAAGCTCTTTCAATCTTTGAATTGGAAACACTTATGGAGATTCTATTAACTGAGAGTTGTCAATTATTTTATGATCCTAATGTAGATACCAAAAATGTTGGAAAATTTAGGAAACCCTTAAAATTGTAAGCTATGTCAAACAATATGGGCTTTCATTTCTACTTTTCTATTATAAACAAAATGAGAATTTGGATGAGCATTACGATGTGCTAGTGATAAAGGGAAAGTTTGTAGAAGATTGAGGAAGTAGATCAAAATAGAAAGAAGAAATAACAACCAATTGCAACAACCATGTCTAATTCTTTATTTTAAAAATCTAGAGGCACAACTATTTCTTGTGTTTCACTAACAACTTCAACTCTGAAATTTGTGGAGCATTCTCTAGTGAGTATTTTTTGAAAGCAAGATAAGCATTCATCTTTCTCTATAGAAGAGAATTTGTTCATCCCTTTTGTAGATTTCTACTTGAAAATGTCTTTCTTTCATGATTTGAACTTAGTAGGTTGGGACATACACCAAGGGTGATGTCTTGTAGGTTGAGAGCGCTATCAAAGGAGCAACAACGCATACACTTGTGAGCGTTATATCACCACATTGAAAACTGATGTACGACCTAAAATGACCCTTTTGAAGCTTGGGAAAGTGGCATGAATGAGTGTTTTGTGGCCTAATGGATGACTATTGTGGCAGTGTTGTCAGTAGGGAGTGTGCCAATACATAAATCATGGTAAAGGAGGTGGCCTATTCTAAGGATGTTTAGGGTTGCATGGTGCATTACTAACTAGGGAGACTACTTTTCTGTGATAAAGGATATGCATCACCAAATTAATCAAATTCAAATCAACCCATGGTCTTTTGGAGGATACATAGCAATTTGGTTTATAATTGAAGACACCTCGAATGAAATAGGTGGCATGATGTTGAGAGTATAGGCATATGAACTCTCCTTATGCAGGTGTGAATGGTCCTAAAAGGGGAAGGGGAAATCCTAACCCTAGCCAGTTGGGGCTATATAAATAGCTCATGGGGGTGTACATCAACCGTTGAGTGAGAGTGACCCAAGTTGTACTTTCATGAGCAACTGAACAAGCAATACTTGTTCTTGTACTTTTGAGCTCTTGCCCTCTTGTGCACACTTCAATGTTGGCTTGCACTCTGATTCTCCACATGGAATCAGAGAGCCATCTCTTATCATTAGCTTCGCTCAACCTCATTACACCACTAAGTGCATCTGAGTCTTCATCTTCTTCATCTTTCCTCTTGACCTCCATAGCCAAATCTTAGCCCACCTCTGTTGGAGGACCTCGGAAGAGCAAAGGAGAGCAGTTCAGCTCAAGATCCATTCTCAAGATTCTAATCACTAAAAAACCCTTGTTAGGATTTGTTACTAACCTATGGAGCTAAAATGCAGAGTTTTCTCTCATTCCATCGGCACTACTAAGCTCGTAAAGATCAACCTTCATTATGAGTTGAAGAATGGAAGTTGGTACAAGTGCTTCTTAGCACTATTGATGCATTTAGATGATTCTTCTTACTATTTGTTGCTGGTAAATCAAAGAAATGAGTATTATTTTACTCTCCTCTTATTCATCCCATAACATAGGGTTGATTGATCAGTCTTGTTCCACCAAGAACTCCACTAATAGGCCACATTATCAAAAGGAGCCAGAAGTGCAGTCTAATTTCACTTCACTAAAGCCAAGGAAAATAGTCAAACATTAAAAAGGGGTTGGTCAAAGGCAAGGACCATCTAAATTCTATTTCCAAATACTTCGTACGTATGATTTTCAACCATTCTCAACCTTGAACTTTTAATTATAAAATCTACATTGTTGTTATTCTTGCACTAGTGGCCCTTTGTAAAAGATTAGACACTACTGCTTGCACTAAACAAGTAGTAAGACCTTCCTATGGCCTCAGCCTATGCCAACCTTTGTCCTCAAATTCTTAAATTTGATGGCAAAGACTTTCACCCTTGGCAAGTACTCATTAAGTATTGGCCTCTCATTCAAGGGACTAGAACTGTTGATCCTACGAATCTTTCTTATGTGGAGGATGATCAATGTGCTCAAGCAATAATCATGTTACACTTATATGAATCCTTGATTCATCATGTTGATCAGCTCTTCACTGCCAAGGAGAAATGGGACGAGCTTGAAAAGCTCTATGGTGCTATAAGTAAAAACACTAAGATTTTCCTTAAGATTGAATTCTTCAGCTGGAAATATAGAGAAGGAGAAAACTTGGGAAATTTTATTTCTCATATGAAGGGCCTCATGACACATCTTTCTTCAGTGCAAGCACCAATCCATGATGAGGATGCTATTGCCATTCTTTTAAAAGCACTCAAAAAGGTCTTTCCCACACTTGTAACAACTCTTATCTCTCCTCCCTCAAATTTTCAATTCCTTTCAAAGCCTTACTCAAAATTTCTCTCACATCCTTATCAATATCACTCTCTGCAGGGTCCTCAAAACCCCAAGCAGAATCATCAAAAACTTTAGGAGAACTCAAAGAAACTGAAAGACTATCAAATGAATTTTTCTCTTTGTCATTATTTCCTAAATCAACCAAACAATCATCCACATAACAATCAAGAAGCATGAGGTTAGGTCTACTCAAAACAACATCAGCAACATCACAAACAATAGCCTCTCTAGGGCTACTCAAACCATCACCAAACAACTCGCAAGACTCATCAAAGTCTACAACACCAACAACATCAATATCACAAATTGAGTCAGAACCCATAACCTCAAAGCTCTCTTAACAATCAAACTCACTACCAAACTCAACAATCTCAAAAACATCATTAGGAACCAAATTTTAATTCTCAACTTCAACTTGGAACCTTACAATTTCTAAGCATTCTCCCTCATAGTCTTCTAATAAATTCAAAACATCCTCTTCAATTCTCTCTTCTTCTTTCAAACACTCAAACCCATCTATACTATCAAGATAAATAAACTCACTCTCAAATTCGTCACTACTTTCAAACTTATCAGAACATTCATCAAAAATCTCAAAACTTTATTGACTCTTATCCTCTCCCAAAGAACATGAAAACTATTGCCTCTTAAAACAATATGGTTTCTCATTTTCTTCCTTAAGACTTAGCTCCATCTCTGGCTCACCTTCATAGTTCTCAAGCTCCAAAGTAATATTAGTTGATCCCTCCTCATAACTAATCCATGATCCCTAAACCCTAGAACCCTAAAATCTTAAAATCCCTAAAATCCTAAAATCCTAAATCCCAAATATTAATTTGGAGTTTAGGGTTTAGAGTATAGGGTTTAGGATTTAGGATCTAGGGTCTAGAGTTTAGGGTCTAAGGTTTGAGGGTTGAGGGTTTAGGGTTTAGGGTTGAGGATTGAGGATTGAGGACTTAGGGTTTAGGGTGTAGGGTGTAGGGTTTAGGGTTTAGAATTTAGGGTTTATGGTTTAGGGTTCAAGGTTGAGGGTTTAGGGTTTAAAATTAAGATTTAAATTAAGGTTTAGAGTTTAGGGTTTAGGGTTTAGGGTTTGGGGTTTGGGGTTTAGGGGTTAGGGGTTAGGGGTTAGGATTAGGGTTAGGGTCTAGGGTTTAGGGTTTAGGGTTTGTTTCAAGTTTGTTTCAAGTTTGGATCATCCATTTTGAAATTATTATGGCTTTGTTTCATGTTTGGATGAGTTCGCGTACTTCCTACACTAAAGAAGAAGCAAAGTCTGCTTCTGCTCAACAACCACTTGTGCTCCATACGAACGAAAGAAGTTCCAAGCATGATGAAGTTTTTGAGGTAAATTTTAGTGATATCCTTAAAAGGGTTTGTTCTCACACTGAACCTCACTATCTCTTAAGAAAACTCTCTGCTCCTTCTAATCCCCCAGAATCCTTATCTCATGACATCTCTTCAAGAAAATCTATCCAAAGCAATAATCTTGTTGAGCCCATCTCCTATCCTAATCACCCCGCTAATGTCCATTAAAGTCGCTCTATAGGATCTACTCTCTATGATATTAAGGAACTTGTGAATATAGTTACTCTTCAAGCTAGTCATATTGGACAACTCATAGAAAACCAAAAAAGTCTTGTATCTAATTTCTCTCAGATTCCACAGTGCTCTCCTCCTATTACATCTAACCATTCCACTATTCCTCAACAGCATCGTTCTACTAGTCCCAATGTTCCTCAGCAATCTCATTCTCTTGATCCTAAGGATAAGAACGAAAATCTTGTATTAAGTTTTTATGATATTCTTAAGGAACAGACATAGAATCTCCCATCTAGTTCTTCAACTAAGCTCCAACAGTCTCATCCAATCGATCTTCATGCTACACATAAGGATCTTCCATCTGGTTCTTCTCCTATTTCTAAAAAGATTAGTCCTACTAATCTTAAAGAAGCAGAAAAGGATCTTGCATCTATTTCTCCAACTAACACTCAACAATCTTGTCATGATGATCTTAATCTTGAAGATAAATGGAACCATATTGCATATTGGTCTTCTCATGCTTCTCTATGGTCTCATCCTCCCGATCTTAAAGGAGAACGTGAAGCATTGGCATCAAGTCCCTCTCTTCAACATTGTCTTACCCCAGCAAGAGGAAAGAATAGTCATTCACTTTTTCTTATTGTGTTCTCTTACATTCTTTGAAGGATAGAGATTTGACAAGACAAGATCCTAGCACAAGAAAGGCAAAGCGGTCATCACCTACCACTACTTATGTCTCCAAGAACACAGATCAAGAATCCCCAATTCAGGATACAAGTAAAGGAAAAGAAGAGGAATCATTATCTACTTATTCTTATGTTTCACTTAAAAGCAGAGAATATCAAAATACTCTTTGCATGTTGTATTGCAAAGAAAATGAGTTAACCAGGAGCGGTCATGTTACCACAACATTTGAAGAAGAAACATCTTCTCTTAACCCTCCATTAATTAATTTGCCCATTTTTAAGTCTTCTCCCCAAAAGAATAGTGCAGAACCTTCCAATAAAGCTCCTCCCATTCTTGGATGTTCGCGCTAGATGAAGAACACGACTGGCATCATGTGTTTGCTAAGATCCCCAAAGCTTCTCCTCCAACATCTTGTAAATTGTCCCTAGACAATGAACAAGAGCTATGGCAGGCAACATTTAAAAGGGAAAGAGATGAAGAACTTCCCCAAGATGGATACAAGCAACCGCATATCATGACAACATATCCTCTCAAGCTAGAGGATAATACATAAAAGGAGGATTACTCTAATAGACCTCTTGTTGCTTCTCTAGATCAAAGATCCTATGAAGCAGAAAGGCGGTGTCATCATGAAGAAATAAGTATTGAAGACTCCAATCCCATCGACACCTTCTAGATATCTATTAAAGAGAAAGAAGCCATCAAACATATGTGCTCTATGGACCAAAATAAGATTCAAAATATTGACCTGAAGTATTGGCATGAAAAGAATCGGATAGAGACTCTATACAACATAACCTCAGTTCTCCTCCCTCTCCTCAAGTAAGTGATCTTGATTCCCCAATATTGAATTATTATGCATACAGATGCAATCAAAAGTCCAATTATCTGAAGTATCCTTGTGGTAAGGATTGGACTAACAAAATTGAAGGAAGAATTCAATCTCTAACACAGTTAGCCACAGAACAAGACCATGCTTGGATCAAGACATGGAAAGATGAACCTTGAGCGATGTATCCCTCTCGTTTCCCATTCTCTTTGAACCAAGTGTGACATGGGTCTGCCTCAGCTTGGGTATCTCTGTGTAAAGTAGGATGCCCAGGATTTGATGTTAGAATGTTGTTAGGAGACCTTGGTGTTGAGATGGCAAGCTCAACACGTGCGGAGATTGATGATGGACTGCCTCACTAGATGGGTCCGCACATCTACACTTAGCACGTTGGTGATCATTATGATACTCACATGGTCAGTGACTTATCACTTATTATATTTAGTTTGTTACACCTATCTACGGCTAGCAAAGACATAGTGCCAGTCAATTAGTGTAGTCGGTTATGCACTGTTTGACTTAGTAGGCCACTTTCCTTTATATTGTATCTTATCTATACTTTGTGTACATTGTATAGTGTGTGGAAGAAGAAGAAAAAACGAGCAAAAAAACGTTTTTTCCTCCATCTCTCTTCTTGTGTTCTTGAGTGAGCTTCCTCTTGTATATACAATGTGTGTTTGGCGCCGCAGCTCAAGCAAGTCCCCCCATCACACGATTCTTGACATGGTATTAGAGCCGCACCACTGAGAGAGGCTGATTTCGAAGGCTAAAGTGAAGGAGAAGAAGAAAGGTTCAAGCAAGCAAGCCACATGTAAGAAGCTCTCCCATTCTTTCACTCTCTCTCTTGGATAGTGCCTGTGGAGGCACCGAAAACAGGGTCGAGCAAAAATCTCAGATTGTTGTGAGATTTGGTGTGCAAGAAAATCACTGTATATTTTGTAGTTTGGTCCTTTAGGGCTTTCCTACAGTTATTTTAAGCGTCTGAGGCCGTTTTAGGCCCCGTTTTAGAGCCGCAAGGTTGCGGATAGCAGTTTCAGGGTACACTGTGATTTCAGCTGTATTGACTGAAAGTGGGTGCACAGGTTATAGATTGTGGAATCTGTAATTTTTGAGGTGTTTGCATGAAGCAAACATAAGGCTTATCTGAAGAAAAGGAGCCAGAACTGGGTATCCCTCCGACTGCAGATGAGTTAAAAGCATGGAAAGAGTGGAATGCGAAAGACCAAAAGGTGATGTACTGGCTATCTACAGTTATTGATAATACTATGCTGGGACATATTAGGAACGCAAAAACTTCACATGCACCTTGGACAATTTTTGAGAGCATGTTTTTAGTAAATATAAAGGCACGAAAAATTCAACTCAAGCAAGAGTTGAATGCCTTGAAGAAAGGAAAAATGACTGTCAATGAGTATGTGTTGAAGGTGAGGAGCGTTGCATATGCCTTAGCAGTGATTGATGCAATGCTGGATGATGATGATTTGGTTTCATCCACTCTGAGTGGCCTTAACAATGAGAAGGCATGGAAATCATTTGTTACTTCAGTATATGTACGGAAGCCATTTCCAGATTTTGATGAGCTGATCTCTCTCATGATTACTGAAGAGATCAATATGCATGGTGATTCATCTGAAAGAAATGGTGAACAGTTCCAAGAATTTTACTTGAGTTCAAGAAGGGGACGTAGAAAATCCTCTTCGAGAGGCCATGGTATGGGACGTGCTGGCGATAACCAGCAAAATAGGTTCAATCAACAGTTTGGTGAAATGCAGGTTTCTGGAGGCAGAGGAAACTTTAGAGGCAGGGGGAGCTCTAGAGGAAGAGGTGGATGGCAGAATAGAGGTTCTGGAAATTTTGCTATTGTTTGCCATTATTGTGGCAAAATAGGCCATATTGCAGCCCATTGCTATGCAACTAAGGATTATATTCGCAGTGGTAAATTGCATCAAGGAAACTATGCATCGTCTTCATGACAGAATGAAGACAAAAATGAGTGTCTATTTGTTATGCAGCATATGATGAATGCAGTTACAGGAAAGGGGACATATGATGATGTATGGTATGTCGATTCAGGTGCATCTAATCATAGGACTAGTCATGTTGAATGGTTTGAAGGGATGCAGGACTTACAAAGCCCATGTTATGTGGAGACAGGTGATGATTCATGCCACCCAATTTCACACATTGAAAAGGTTCCCTTGTCCTTGTATGATAGCCAGACAAAGAGTTCGACAAATGTATTACATGTGCCATCAATTACAAAGAATCTAGTATCTGTTGGCCAAATGGTAGAGTAGAGATTGCAGGTCTGATTCAATGCAAAAGGTTGTTTTGTAGAAGACTTTAATGATAAGTGCAGGTTGGTCGCAAAAGGAAGTAGAGTTGGTCGAATGTTCACCTTAGATGCTGGAATTCCTACAATGGATGCTGCTATGTATGCTAAAGGAAAAGGAGTAGTTGTAGATATTGAAATATGGCATAAACGTATTGGATATGCAAATGTGCAAAGGCTAAAATTAATGCAGTCTAGAGGATTGGTTACAGTGTTGCCTTCTTTTATAGTTGCAGAATTGCATAAA
The DNA here is from genome assembly GCF_053477565.2 of Lygodium microphyllum. Taxonomy (NCBI): domain Eukaryota; kingdom Viridiplantae; phylum Streptophyta; class Polypodiopsida; order Schizaeales; family Lygodiaceae; genus Lygodium; species Lygodium microphyllum. The sequence continues at coordinate 138,117,838 of NC_141157.1, forward strand.
GTCTGTGAAGCATGCCAGTTTGGTAAGTAGGCAAGACAACCCTTCTCACATGACAGAGAAGTGAGTAGAAAAATACTTGATGTAGTGCATATTGATGTTTGAGGGCCTACACAGAATGTATCTCTTGGTGGCAACAAATACTTTGTCACATTTATTGATGACTATTCAAGGAATTTATGGGTATGCTTCATGAAGGAAAAAAGTGATGTGTTTGAGTACTTCAAATCTTTTAAGGCAGCTGTTGAAACAGAAATAGGCTTAAAAGTAAAGTGTTTGAGATCAGATGGAGGGGGAGCATACCTCTCTAATGAGTTCAGTGGCTTCTTGAGGACTCATGGGATAAAGAGGCAATTTACTTGCAGGTATACCCCACAACAAAATGGTGTTGCAAAAAGAAAAAACATGCATATTTCAGAAGTTGCACGGGCATTAATAGCTAAAAAGAATATGCCCAAACATTTTTGCTCTGAGGCTATCCATACTGTTGTTTACATTATGAACAGAACTCCCACAACTGCACTTCATGGGATATCTCCTAAAGAATGCTTTACTGGCAAGAAGCCTGATGTATCGTACTTGAAGGTATTTGGCTGTGTTGCATACATTCATGTGCTAGATGAGCTACGGAAGAAGCTTGATCCTGTAAAAGTCAGTGTGGGAAATAATAGATCGGGCTTTTGAAATTTTTTAAAAAAAATTATTTTCCCCCTTATCCCTCCAGCCGACTGACGAGCTGGAGGGGGAGGGGAATAGAAGGAGTTATGAAGCTCCTTGGTGGAGCTTGTGGAGGCAGGGAGGGCATGCATGTCAACACGCAGGAGGAGAAGATCCCCCTCCCTCCACTATTTAAACGAGGGGAGGGGAGGGGCCACAGGACAGAGAAGGCTGGGGGGGCCGTGAGAAGAACCGAACGCCGCTGCCGGAGATCATGACGCTGTGAGAGAGAGGGGAAGGAAGTACGTGAGTGGCGGCTTGAAAACTGGGAAGGGACGCTGTTGCTGGCCGCCAGGGCAGTAGATAGGAGTCACCGTCAAGGGAGGGAGGAGCCGCCTCCAATTCGCCGTCAGGACGGACGGCCATAACCACCCCCCCAAAGCTTCTGGAAGCTTGGAAGCTTCCAAAGGGGGGGCCTTTTTAAACCCCCTTCCTATACCCTACTACCCGCTTTGTTTTTTTTTCCCCCGGGTTTAAAATCCCTTAAGCCCCCTTTCATTCCCCCCTCCCCCGTGCTAAAACCCTTTTCCCTGGATTTCAAAAACTTTCACCCCCTCCTTGTGCTGTATGAAGGCCTTTTAAACCCCATATCTAAAACCCCTTTCCATGGGTATTAGAACCCCCTCTACCGGGTTTTAAAAATCCCTTAAGTCCCCTTTCACCCTCGTACTAAAACCCCTTTTCTTTCACTTGGAGTCACTCCCCCCCCATGAGCACAAAGGCCTTAAGGGTCTTATTACTTCTTTACCTGTGTATAATCCTAAAAGACCTATTCCCTTGGCTTTGGAATCACCCCCTTCCTGTGGCCTCTTAAAACCACTTCTCCCGTGATTACCCCTTAAGCCTTTACCTTGGCATCAAAACCTTTCACCCTCCCCCATATGTAAGCCCCCATAAGCCCTTTTTTCTCCAAGTTTGACCTAAGGGTCCTTAGACCCTTACTTATAACCTTTACGGCTATTATTTTCCCTTAAAGCTCTCCTACACCTTGTGTCTTCTCCACACCTTGTTATTTCCGTTTGTGCGAGCTTACAAAGGCCATTAAGCCTTCCCCATGGCTTCAATGGGTCTTAGTTGTAAAAGTTTCTAAAATACCCCTTTCAATTTCCGAATTCAAGGAGGAAGCCTTCCAAGAACTACTTTTGACGAACGGTGCAAGGAGCGACGGTGGAGTTCTAAGGAGAAGTTGTAAAGCTGCTTCCACGTTCGACGGACCACACTTGCGATGCCTCCTAAGAAAGTCCAAGGCGTAGCCGCGAGAGGATCATCTCCCGGTATCCATGTGGATATCTCACCCCAAAACCAGGTTTTTTCTTCTTGGCTTTAATTCGGGTTTAAGTCGATCATGCAAAGAGAAATTGTTAGGGATAGGATATATTTATCCGAGTTATTTGCAATAAAGAAGTTTAGCTTATTTGAATGAATGATAATGAATAGAACTTAGTTTTCTTCGAGTTGCGTCAAGCATTATAAATTACTAGCGAGATTATCCATTTGCTATAGTAGTATATTTTAGTTAAATCCTAAAGGTGTAGAAATTATATCTTGCACCATTAGTCTTATTCCTTTCGCAACGAATCATGGTAAAATGGCTAAATTCATGGAAGGTTTCTTCAATGCTCAAATTACTAGGGAGTTATCTTTGCTAGTTGCACATCTTAGCAAGGCAACTGTTGTTATTTGGCATGAGTTCATCTTTAAAGAAAACGGAAGTTAAATGTTAGGAATTAACAAGTATAAAAATTAGATATACGAACTCATTTGGAAAGAAAATGTAATGGGAAATTATTGGATGACACTCTATTAACACTTTTCCCCTACTATTTGAGGACTTGGAACTAATAAAGTATGTATACACTAAATTCTCAGCTAGGCCTTTTGTCCCAAGGAGTATTGTCATCTTTGTATCATCTTGGAATTATGCTATATGCCAAATTAAACTGTATTGATTAGGAAGGTTAATTGTCACAAGAATAGTAAAACCGTGACAAGATGAGTAAGATTACCTTCCAAAAGATAACCGAACGAATCTAAGCATAGAAACATTCATACCCTAAACACTTGACTACTTTCCTTACCGTAGGGACAATAAATTCATAAAGATAAGAAACTAGGGTTTGTCCCTAAGGTTCTTAAATGACGAAACCCTAGGCCTGACATACGTCAGCTTAAGGAATCTAAACAGATTATTCCATCGCCAGACTTGCGCAACATGTATGAAATCATTTTGTGATTGATTCACAAGAAGAAAAGGGGAAAAAAAAACCCTCTTCAAGGACGGCAGATCCTTACGCAAGCTATCTTGCAAAAATACGTAGTTTTGGATATCCTTCTAAATAAGGAAAGTTGTAAAATAGAAACTAGCATATCTAAGGTACCTTAGGGTTAACCAAGTTGGGTATACCCTACACCCGAATATAAGGGATCTTGCCAAGTTACAAGACATCTTGAGAACGACTGCTGATACACTCAAAAAGGAAAGAACACTTCCTTAGCAGTTTGCCATACAACTGGGTTGATTAATGGAAATGTTTGTGCTTGCTAGAGATTGTAGGGCTCAGTTTGAATTATGAATTACAAATTAAACAAGTACCTATACTTCAGGTTAAAGGCCTGAAGGGAGAGGCAGCTTCAGTTACCCCCGACTGCCTGCCTGACCCTAACCAAGGGGGTTGTTGACCGCGCCGGGAACGTGGACCGAACCCACCGCGAGAGGTCTCTCCGTTGAGTTCTACTTGGAGCAGGAGGACGCTTGCGTGCCAGGGGGGGCTCTGGCTATAAATCCCTCGCCTTGCGGGTCCTGCACAAGAGGCTAACATGACTCGGGATTGGATCTCGAGGCCCGCATACTAATTGACGGGCGGAAGCTTGGAATAGTGATCCCTGGAGATTACTGGATAGCCTTCGGGTGGATTATGGACAAGACTACGGGCGGAACTCCTTGTATTTCAAAGATAAAATGATGAAATGTTTAACAAAAAAGAGAACTTGCTTGATATTGTTTTTCTATGTCACGTGATAAGATTACGTGACGGAACTAGTGCTTAACAGAATTAATTAAAGAAGCTGATTGTTATATGTCAAATTAATGTGTTAGATAATTACATAACTAAAACAAACCGAGGAAAGTGCGGAGGATGGGCCATGGGTCCGTCCTACGGTTGGGTGGTCCCAGTTAGCCGGGAACTTTTCTCAAAAATCTCGAAGAACAGCGGAATGATCATCATCATCAAAAAGAATAACGAGAGTGACGACCTAGAATTACGTCTTACCCGATTTACGTTGTTTTAGGGGAACGAAATGGGACTATGCCTTATGGCAGAGAGGTGGAGCTTTGCATCCCTCTCGTTTCCCATTCTCCTTGAACCAAGTGCAGCATGAATCCGCTTCGGACCTGGCGTTTCTGCGTAAAGTAGTTCGCTCGGGTCTGACGCTAGTTACTGTTAGCTAATGACCCATTAGGAAAACCCTAATTCTGGGCGATCCTAAGTGGGAACGGCCAGGATACTTCCGCTACATGGCAGACGCAGAAGGAACTAGATCGCAAAACCCGTAACATTCCATGGGAGTGCCGGGCGGAGCTTTCTAGACATCCTTTCCGATGGAATCTTAAGACGTGTCCTGGATGATACTAGGGGACACGTTACAGTTGGTATCAGAGCCGACCAACAACGGAATTGTTTTTATGAGATCTCAATAAAATGAAGTAAAGAAATTGTTGTTGTCCAAACATTTCCTCATCTTCAATGCTGTCTTGCAGAACTATGAAGCGTGAAACAAGTTTTTGGTGTTTTGGGTCATGTTTATGACTGTAATGCATTCTCCGCATTATAGACAAAGAATTGGGATGATGAACATCCTGGAGTAGATTTATAATCCATCACCTTTATACATAGAACGATGATGGATGGGGTCTTCAGGAATCTACTACATAGCTGTCCACTGGTTCGCTTATCTACAGGCCAACCTAAAGAGGATCAAGTGGTTGGAAGACTTGAAAGTCGTGAAGCTGTTCATTTTTGTGGAAGCTCACATAAATTCGACTTTACATATTCAAGGTCGGAGGGTTGAAATGAACTCATATGTATATGAGGAAGTAACCCGTGTAATCCCAACCGACAGGATTAAAGTGTTGGGCCACAATGAGAAGTATGGATTCCAACGAAAAGGGTATCCCGAACTTCCAATGAATTATCGATTCCTAAAGATCCATGACCCAAAACCTTACTATTACACAGTTCCTGTAGACAAATGCAATACAATGTTGTTCTCCCCAAACTAAATGTAATGATTGAATTATCATCACACGAGACGTTGTATAAGGCTACGCCCATGTAAATATAAATAAGGACTTCTTTTATCAATATTTGGCTGTGCGTCAGAGTTGTTAAAAAGTTAAGTAGCTTCATGATTTACGAGATAGCTGAACTAAAGATAAGCTAACATCAATTATCATATAATCATGTTAAGAAAACTTTTATCCAGGCACAACCCCAGGTACAGGTTTCAAATTCGCCCCCTACATCAAGTATTGCTATGACCCAGGAGAAGAAGTTCCTCCTCAAGCAAATAAAGCCACCCGAGTTTGACAGGAGAGGCAGATTCGTCCAATCTGATGCTGAAATTTGGATTGAATCTATGGAAGATTACTTTGAAGCAGCTGGTACTGCACCTACCAATCAGGCCATGCTCGCCAAGTTAAAACTCACCGGCGAAGCTAGACTATGGTGGAAACAATGGTGCAGGGATCAAGGGACTTCAGAGGGGTCCATTACCTGGGAGAAGTTAAAGAAAGCCGTGCAGGGGAGATATTTGCCACCTGCATATCGTACACAGAAAATGAATGAGTTCTACGAGCTAAAACAGCTAGGACTCACCCTTGACGCATACTACTCTAAATTTGTCTCACTCTTAAAGTATGCGCCACAGATGGACATGACGCAGCAGGTGTCCAAATTTTGTGCGGGCTTAAATCCACCCGTAAATACCCGTCTCGAATCTATGCGTCCATCAGATCTGCAGGATGCACTAATTCGAGCGGCGCCTATAATTCAGGAGGTGCAAGCTAGACCAAGGGGTAACAAAACTTGGTCCTATAGTGACCCGAACAGAGGAGCATTCAGACCTCAAGTGAAGAGAGTTCAAGGTCACAATCAGGGACAAAGGAAGAAAGCAAGGACAAAATGGCCGAAACCTCCGATGTTTCCACTGCAACAAACTCGGTCACTTCAAAAGGCAATGTCCCAAGCTCAGCGGGGGACATCGTCAAACACCTTTCCAAGGTGCAGGCCGCGGTCAAGGAGCCGCCACCCGTGGAAGAGGAAGAACTGCCTGCATTGCCAATAGAAAAAGATGAGAAGAAGAAGAAGAGGAAGATCCGACTATGGAAGCAGAATTCGAAAGAGCGACAGTCCATGCCGCTTTACACAAGAAAGGGCCGAATCGCCAGTTCTCGGTGATTCAAACACCGTCGGACTATCAAGGTAAAGATTTCAAAACCTTGATTGATTCTGACAGTACACATTCCTTTATCTCACCAGCATGTGCAAAAAGATTAGGAATAGCCACAGTAGAAGCGCTAAGGAAGAATTCTTTCTGGGAGGAAAGAAAACCCCAGTCAAATTCAGAGTCATGAATTTAGGTATCCATGAGTGTCTACTCGGGATGGATTGACTTAAGCCTAATGACGCCCACATCCACTGTGGAAAGGGGTCAAGTTTGCTTTCGAAACTCTGAAAGGGAGTTTGTCACAACTCAAGGTGAGGCAGGAGTGCCAAGAATCCAGTTAGCCAAAGTATCGCGGATCATAAAATGAGTCAGAAAAGGATTACCCGTTTACCTTATCAAACTCAATAAGTTAGATCAAAAGCAAGAGTCTCATGAAGGACCTTCTTGGCTAAAGGAATACGCTGACGTATTCCCTGAGGAATTGATTGAACTTCCGCCTCCAAGAGAAGTTGATCATGAAATTAGGCTAGTGCCTGGAGCTGCGCCAATTGCAAAGAGACCTTATAGAATGTCCATACCGGAAGCTATTGAGTTGAAGGAACAACTCAAGTAACTGTTGGATCAGGGTTACATCCGGCCTAGCAACTCACCGTGGGGAGCTCCAGTACTATTCCAGAAAAAGAAAGATGGGACACTTCGACTATGTATTGATTACCGAGGGTTGAATCAATGAACAGTCAAGAACAAGTATCCTATTCCTAGAATAGATGAGCTTCTGGATCGCCTTCAAGGTGCAAAGATCTTCTCCAAGATAGATCTCAGGTCAGATTACTATCAAATAAGGATCAAGGATGAAGATATTCCAAAAACGGCCTTCAATACAAGATATGGGCACTTTGAGTTCTTGGTTATGCCATTCGGGCTTACAAATGCACCTGCCACCTTCAATAGATTAATGCAGGATATTTTTAGAGCATATCTTGATGATTTCGTGCTTGTCTTCTTCGATGACACTTTAGTCTATTCTAAACAGGAAGAAGATCATGAACCTCAACTACGGATTGTCCTTGAGACAATGAGGTCTCATAAGCTGTATGCAAAAATGAAGAAGTGTGCATTCCTCAAGCGTCAGATTGAATATCTGGGATTCATAGTATCATCAGAGGGAATATCAGTAGACCCAACCAAAGTCAGGGATGTGCTTGAATGGCCAATACCAGTATCCTTCAAAGACATACGTAGCTTTCTTGGCTTGACAGGATGGTATAGGGTCTTTATCAAAAACTATGCTTTGATTGCAGCACCTCTTACAGACTTACTAAAGAAGCAGACTTCGATTACATGGTCAACTCCCGAACAAAATAGCTTCGACAAATTGAAGCAAAGTTTGGTATCAGCACCTATTCTAAAACTTCATGACCTCAATAAGGAGTTTGAGGTAGTAACTGATGCCAGCATTCTTGCCTTGGGGTGTGTACTTATGCAGGAAGGTCATCCAGTAGCATACTCTTCAAGGAAATTGAAGAGTCATGAAAAGAATTATGCCACGCATGATCTGGAATTATTAGCTGTCATCCATGCTCTAAAGCTTTGGAGACACTACCTGTTGGGTAACAAGTTTACTCTAGTAACCGATCATAAGAGTCTCAAATGGATTTTTACCCAGAACGAGCTCAACATGAGGCAACGTCAGTGGATTGAAGTATTGGAGGAGTATGATTTTGAAATCAAGTACCGACCAGGGAAAGAGAATGTAGTTGCCGATGCACTCAGTCGCAAGGCATTCCTAAATTCCCTAATCTTGCAGAATCCATTAACGGCCAGATCTCTGGCTACAAAGGTATCTATGCCAAGCAACCCTATACTCGAACTAGCTAGAGAGGAAGCATGCCATGATTTGGCCTACCAAACAACGATAAAAGAAATATCTACCAAGGAGCAGAATCTGAAGTTACAAGCTAAGTATCATGAATTTTCCATTGATAATGGACTTGTCTACTACAGAACAAGGCTGTGTATACCAACAAGCCAGTCACTTAAGCAGAAGATATTATGGGAAGCTCATGATTCCCCTTTCGCAGGACATCCTGGCTATGCAAAAACTCTTAATGCAGTTAGGAAGAGCTACCATTGGGAGAGGCTCAAAGGTGACGTTCTCAAGTATGTCACTGAATGTTTGTCTTGCCAACATATCAAGGCCGAACATGTCATGATGCCAGGGAAACTGCAACCACTTGACATTCCCCAAATGAAATGGGAATTCATCAGTATGGATTTTGTTGTGGGCTTAGACCAAGTCCAAGGAGGATACAATTCCATTATGGTTGTGGTTGACATGCTTACCAAGGTTGCACACCTGATTCCAGTAAAGACAAACTATAAAGCCTCTGACATTGCAAGATTGTTTATCAAGGAAATATTCAAGCTACATGGGTTACCTAAAAGAATCATTAGTGATCAAGACTCTCTCTTCACATCACACTTCTGGAGAGCTATCTTTGAAGCTATTGGGACTCAACTCTGTTTTAGCACCGCCTACCATCCCCAAACGGATGGACAAACAAGGCGAGTGAATCAAATCATTGAGGATATGCTTAGGGCATACTGCTGTCGAGAGCCGAAGAGGTGGATTCAATACTTGCCATTAGTTGAATTTGCCTACAATGCTTCTTACCAGTAGAGCATTCAAATGACCCCTTTCTAGGCATTGTATGGTCATGATTGTCGAAGTCCCCTAAACTTTTCTGATCCAACCCTAAGAGTTGAAGCTACAAGACAAATGTTGGAGGACATGGATGATCAAATAAGGTCAATAAGACAAGACATACAAGCAGCCAAGGATAGACAAAAGGCATATGCAGATTTGAAACGTCAAGAAAGAGTCTTCGAAAAAGGAGACATGGTCTTCATTCGGGTACGTCCTAAAAAGAGTTCTCTATCCCTAGGAGAATGCAAGAAGCTAAGTCCAAGGTATTGTGGGCCGTATAAAATCCTCAAATGCCTAGGACCCAATGCTTATAGATTGCAACTCCCTGAGAACCTAAAGGTTCATAATGTATTCCATATCAGCCTATTAAAAAAATATGTACCCAATCCTAATCATGTACTTGATGACCAACAAATTGTAATGCCTAGCCAAGGAGTCCTTGAACTAAGGGCAGAAAGGATCTTAGATGTTAGGGAAAGACAGTTAAGATCTAGAACCTTGAAAGAATGCATTGTCCAATGGAAAGATTATCCCCAAGAGGATGCCACTTGGGTAGATGAAGGCACTCTCAACCATCAATATCCCCACTTTATCTCGAGATGAGGACATCTCGATTCCTCCAAGGGGGAGAGAATGTAAAAGTCCACGTGGGAAATAATAGATCAGGCTTTTGAAAAATTTTATTTTTTATTTTTTCCCCCTTATCCCTCCAGCCGACTGACGAGCTGGAGGGGGAGGGGAATAGAAGGAGTTATGAAGCTCCTTGGTGGAGCTTGTGGAGGGAGGGAGGGCATGCGTGTCGACACGCAGGAGAAGAAGATCCCCCTCCCTCCACTATTTAAATGAGGGGAGGGGAGGGGCCGCAGGACAGAGAAGGCTGGGGGGGCCGTGAGAAGAACCGAACGCCGCTGCCGGAGATCATGACGCTGTGAGAGAGAGGGGAAGGAGGTACGTGAGCGGCTGCTTGAAGACTGGGAAGGGACGCTGTTGCTGGCCGCCAGGGCAGTAGATAGGAGTCGCCGTCGAGGGAGGGAGGAGCCGCCTCCAATTCTCCGTCAGGACGGACGGCCATAACCACCCCCCCCAAAGCTTCTGGAATCTTGGAAGCTTCCAAAGGGGGGGCCTTTTTAAACCCCCTTCCTATACCCTACTACCCCCTTTGTTTTTTTTATCCCCCGCGTTTAAAATCCCTTAAGCCCCCTTTCATTCCCCCCTCCCCTGTGCTAAAACCCTTTTCCCTGGATTTCAAAAACTTTCATCCCCTCCTTGTGCTGTATGAAGGCCTTTTAAACCCCATATCTAAAACCCCTTTCCATGGGTATTAGAACCCCCTTTGCCGGGTTTTAAAAATCCCTTAAGTCCCCTTTCACCCTCGTACTAAAACCCCTTTTCTTTCACTTGGAGTCACTCCCCCCCCATGAGCACAAAGGCCTTAAGGGTCTTATTACTTCTTTACCTGTGTATAATCCCTAAAAGACCTATTCCCTTGGCTTTGGAATCACCCCCTTCCTGTGGCCTCTTAAAACCACTTCTCCCATGATTACCCCTTAAGCCTTTACCTTGGCATCAAAACCTTTCACCCTCCCCCATATGTAAGCCCCCATAAGCCCTTTTTTTTCCAAGTTTGACCTAAGGGTCCTTAGACCCTTACTTATAACCTTTACGGCTATTATTTTCCCTTAAAGCTCTCCTACACCTTGCGTCTTCTCCACACCTTGTTATTTCCATTCGTGCAAGCTTACAAAGGCCATTAAGCCTTCCCCATGGCTTCAATGGGTCTTAGTTGTAAAAGTTTCTAAAATACCCCTTTCAATTCCCGAATTCAAGGAGGAAGCCTTCTAAGAACTACTTTTGACGAACGGTGCAAGGAGCGACGGTGGAGTTCTAAGGAGAAGTTGTAAATCTGCTTCCATGTTCGACGGACCACACTTGCGATGCCTCCTAAGAAAGTCCAAGGCGTAGCCGCGAGAGGATCATCTCCCGGTATCCATGTGGATATCTCACCCCAAAACCAGGTTTTTTCTTCTTGGCTTTAATTCGGGTTTAAGTCGATCATGCAAAGAGAAATTGTTAGGGATAGGATATATTTATCCAAGTTATTTGCAATAAAGAAGTTTAGCTTATTTGAATGAATGATAATGAATAGAACTTAGTTTTCTTTGAGTTGCGTCAAGCATTATAAATTACGAGCGAGATTATCCATTTGCTATAGTAGTATATTTTAGTTAAATCCTAAAGGTGTAGAAATTATATCTTGCACCATTAGTCTTATTCCTTTCGCAACGAATCATGGTAAAATGGCTAAATTCATGGAAGGTTTCTTCAATGCTCAAATTACTAGGGAGTTATCTTTGCTAGTTGCACATCTTAGCAAGGCAACTGTTGTTATTTGGCATGAGTTCATCTTTAAAGAAAACGGAAGTTAAATGTTAGGAATTAACAAGTATAAAATTAGATATACGAACTCATTTGGAAAGAAAATGTAATGGGAAATTATTGGATGACACTCTATTAACACTTTTCCCCTACTATTTGAGGACTTGGAACTAATAAAGTGTGTATACACTAAATTCTCAGCTAGGCCTTTTGTCCCAAGGAGTATTGTCGTATTTGTATCATCTTGGCATTATGCTATATGCCAAATTAAGCTGTATTGATTAGGAAGGTTAATTGTCACAAGAATAGTAAAACCGTGACAAGACGAGTAAGATTACCTTCCAAAAGATAACCGAATGAATCTAAACATAGAAACATTCATACCCTAAACACTTGACTACTTTCCTTACTGTAGGGACAATAAATTCATAAAGATAAGAAACTAGGGTTTGTCCCTAAGGTTCTTAAATGACGAAACCCTAGGCTTGACATACATCAGCTTAAGGAATCTAAACAGATTATTCCATCGCCAGACTTGCGCAACATGTATGAAATCATTTTGTGATTGATTCACAAGAAGAAAAGGGAAAAAATAAACCCTCTTCAAGGACGGCAGATCCTTACGCAAGTTATCTTGCAAAAGACATAGTTTTGGATATCCTTCTAAATAAGGAAAGTTGTAAAATAGAAACTAGCATATCTAAGGTACCTTAGGGTTAACCAAGTTGGGTATACCCTACACCCGAATATAAGGGATCTTGCCAAGTTACAAGACATCTTGAGAACGACTGCTGATACACTCAAAAAGGAAAGAACACTTCCTTAGCAGTTTGCCATACAACTGGGTTGATTAATGGAAATGTTTGTGCTTGCTAGAGATTGTAGGGCTCAGTTTGAATTATGAATTACAAATTAAACAAGTACCTATACTTCAGGTTAAAGGCCTGAAGGGAGAGGCAGCTTCAGTTACCCCCGACTGCCTGCCTGACCCTAACCAAGGGGGTTGTTGACCGCGTCGGGAACGTGGACCGAACCCGCCGCGAGAGGTCTCTCCGTTTAGTTCTACTTGGAGCAGGAGGACGCTTGGGTGCCAGGGGGGCCTCTGGCTGTAAATCCCTCGCCTTGCGGGTCCTGCACAAGAGGCTAACATGACTTGGGATTGGATCTCGAGGCCCGCATACTAGTTGACGGGCGGAAGCTTGGAATAGTGATCCCTGGAGATTACTGGATAGCCTTCGGGCGGATTATGGACAAGCCTACGGGCGGAACTCCTTGTATTTCAAAGATAAAATGATGAAACGTTTTTTAAAAAAAAGAACTTGCTTGATATTGTTTTTCTATGTCACGTGATAAGATTACGTGAAGGAACTAGTGCTTAACAGAATTAATTAAAGAAGTTGATTGTTATATGTCAAATTAATGTGTTAGATAATTACATAACTAAAACAAACCGAGGAAAGTGCGGAGGATGGGCCATGGGTCTGTCCTACGGCTGGGTGGTCCCAGTTAGTTGGGAACTTTTCTCAAAAATCTCAAAGAATAGCAGAATGATCATCATCATCAAAAAGAATAACGAGAGTGACGACCTAGAATTACGTCCTACCCGATTTACGTTGTTTTAGGGGAAAGGAATGAGACTATGCCTTATGGCATAGAGGTGGAGCTTTGCATCCCTCTCGTTTCCCATTCTCCTTGAACCAAGTGCAGCGTGAATCCGCTTCGGACCTGGCGTTTCTGCGTAAAGTAGTTCGGTCGGGTCTGACGCTAGTTGCTGTTAGCTAATGACCCATTAGGAAAACCCTAATTCCGGGCGATCCTAAGTGGGAACAGCCAGGATACTTCCGCTACGTGGCAGACGCGGAAGGAACTAGATCGCAAAACCCGTAACATTCCATGGGAGTGCCGGGCGGAGCTTTCTAGACATCCTTTCCGATGGACTGCTAAGACATGTCCTGGATGATACTAGGGGACACGTTACAGATCCAAAGGTAGAAAAATGTGTTTTTATTAAATACTCTTTAGAGTAGAAAGGGTATCGTTGTTATAACCCTGTCACATAGGTGAGTTCAAAGAGTGAGCAGGGATGCTATCTTTGATGAGATGGGAAGTTGGTATACACCTGCTAGTGATGTTTTGGATGATGATAATGATCAGGACAGTTATGTGCAAAAAGATAAACAAGAATCATGGAGTCTTAGTGGACCAGAAACATCATCTAGTACTACACCTACAGCGAGCCCTTGGTCTGGGAGACTAAGGAGTAACCCCACATTTTTAGGTGGATCTATAAGTGTTGCAGGGAAGGACAAAGGAAAGAAGAAAGTACTAGATGGTAATGATGCATCTACCAGTCATTTGGGTTTGGATGGAGATTCTAGTGGTTCGGAGAGCTTGGATGATGAGCTTGGTATTCCTTCTATCAGGACACCAGGTGTACAGAGAGCTCATAGTAATGTAAAGGCTCCTTTGAGTGATCCGGTGGTACGTAGATCTAGCAGGGTCAAATACCCTATTAAAAGATTTGGTTTTGAAGGCTATGCAGCTTACCATTATGCTTATATGGTGAAACTAGTTGAGGATATTGAGCCCACTTATTTTGAGGATGCTGTTGGTCATGCTCATTGGGATGCAGCAATGGATGAGGAGATGGCTACATTAGAAGCCAATAAGACTTGGGATTTGGTACCCTTACCTAAGGGTAAGAAAGCTATTGGTTGTAAGTGGGTTTACAAAGTCAAGAATAATGCAAATGGTTCAGTTAGCAGGTATAAGGCTAGGCTGGTTGCAAAAGGCTATGCTCAAACATATGGCATGGATTATGAAGAGACATTCAGTCTAGTTGTTAGGATGGCAATAGTTAGATGTGTGATTGCCTTGGCAGTAGCCAAAGGTTAGAGTTTGCAGCAAATGGATATTAAGAATGCCTTCTTGCATGGTGAATTGCAAGAAGAAGTGTATATGGAGCAGCCAGCAAGTTATGAGGATTTAGAGCATCCTACATATGTGTGCAAGTTAAAGAAGGCGCTCTATTGGCTCAAGCAAGCACCTAGAGCATGGTCTGACAAGATTGGAGAGTATCTTGTCAATATTGAATTTTGTATTTCTGATGCTGATCACTCACTTTATGTGAGAAAGAGAGATGCAGGTTTGGTCATCATAGTCATCTATGTGGATGACTTGATTATTACAGGTGACAGTGACAATGGGATTACTAAAGTTAAGGACTTCTTGAAGAAGAAGTTTGGATGAAAGATTTGGGTGAGCTGAGATACTTTCTTGGTATTGAGGTGATCAGATGTGATGATGGTATATAGCTATCCCAAAGGCAGTATGGCTTGGATATGTTATCCAAGTATGGTATGACAGCATGTAAGCCTCTTTCAGTACCATTGGATCAAAATGTAAAGCTAAGTGCTGATGTTGGGGATGAGATAAAAGACCCTACTATGTTTAGAAGGATAGTAGGGAGTTTGATTTACATGACTATCACAAGGCCAGACTTGAGCTATGTTGTTGGCCTTGTCAGTCACTTTATGCAAATGCCTAGAAAGCCTCATTTAGATGCAATTAGACGTATATTGAGGTACGTGAAGTGCACTTTACATTATGGAATTTTTTATGAGGCAGGTAAGGATGTACAGGTCTTTGGATATATAGATGCAGATTAGGCTAGCAGCATGTCAAACAGAAGATCTACAAGTGGATTCATGTTTTCCCTTGGTAGTGTAGCAGTTACATAGAGCAGCAAAAAGCAATCTACAGTTGCTTTATCGAGTACAGTGGTGGCTAAGTATAGAGATGTTGCTATGGCAGCATGTGAGGTGGTATGGCTGCAAAAGTTATTAGGTGATTTGGACATGCAGGGAGATGGTCCAGTTGTCATTCATTGTAACAACATGAGCAGCATACAGCTAGCTAGGAATCCAGTGTTCTATGCTAGGACAAAACACATTAAGGTGAACTACCACTTTGTGAGAGAGAAGGTACTTGCAGGAGAGATTGACTTGATATATGTCAGCACACAGGATCAGATAGCTAACATTTTCACAAAGGCATTGGGTGCAGAGAAGCTTCGAAAGTTTTGAAGCTTACTTGGAGTTGCAGAGATAGAGTTGAGCTTGAGGGGGAGTGTTGAGATGGCAAGCTCAACATGTGTGGACATTGATGATGAACCGCCTAGCTAGATGGGTCTGCACATCTACACTTAGCACGTTGGTGGTCATTATGATACTCACATGGCCACTGACTTATCACTTATTATATTTAGTTTGTTACACCTACCTATAGTTGGCAAAGACATAGCGCCAGTCAATTAGTATAGTTGGTTATGCACTGTTTGACTTAGTAGGCAACTTTCCTTTATGTTGTATCTTATCTATACTTTGTGTACATTGTATAGTGTGTGGAAGAAGAAAAAAAAACCAGCAAGAAAACGTTTTGGCCTCCATCTCTCTTCTTATGTTCTTGAGTGAGCTTCCTCTTGTGTATACAGTGTGTGTTTAGCGCCGCAGCTCAAGCAAGTCCCCCCACCACGCAATTCTTGTCAAGATTGTGGGAGATAAGGAAGGAGTCTCACTTGTAGCTTTCTTGCTTGCACAATGGGGGAATACACACAAAGGTGGAGGCTGAAAACAATTTTCCTCTTCTTAGTTGTGTAAGCCAAAAAGAAGTCTCATACAAAGAAATAGAAGAACCCTATATATGGGTCTCAAACCAAAGACAACTAACTAAGGTGGTATACTAACTGAGCCATGAACTAGAGTAGATAAGGATAGCTGACAACTAGCTATTATTCATAGGTGGTGTACCAACCGCATCTACAACTGACAAGTCGGTAACATAAATGCACAACGGTCACCCTGGCATATCACGAGTGGAGCTCGATATCTCAACACTCCCCCTCGAGCTCAATCCCAATTCCTGCACACCAAGAAGGTCTCTGAACTTGTGCAGCTTCTCTGTGCCCAATGCCTTCGTAAATATGTCAGCTACCTGATCCTTTGTGCTGACATAAACTAGATCAATAAGACGTAGTAAAACCCTCTCCCGCACATAGTGATAATGCACCTCAATGTGCTTTGTTCTAGCATGATAGACTGGGTTATTTTCCAAGTGTATACTGCTCATGTTGTCACAATAAATGACAACTGGCCCATCTGTGAGCTGATGCATATCATAAAGTATCTTATGCAACCAAGCTACCTCACATGCAGCCATTGCTGCACCCCTGTACTCGGCCTCTGTGCTCGACAAGGCAACTGTAGGCTGTTTCTTGCTGCTCCAAGTGACTGCAGCACTCCCAAAAGAGAACCCATATCCACTGGTAGATCGTCTATCAGAAATACTACTAGCCCAATCAGCATCAGTGTATCCATGCAGCTGTATCTGAACCCCAGTCTCATAAAATAGTCCATACTGCAATGTGGACTTCACATACCTGAGTATGCGTCTAGCCGCATCCAAATGCGGTTTCCTTGAAGCCTACATAAACTGACTTACCAATCCAACAACATAGCTCAAATCTGGCCTGGTAATAGTCATATAAATCAAACTTCCTACTATGCGTCTGTACATAGTAGGGTCTTCCAGAAGCTCACCTGAATCTGTGCTCAGCTTCACATTCTGCTCCAAAGGAACTGAAATAGGCTTACAGCCTGTCATCCCATATTTGGACAGCATGTCCAATCCATACTGCCTCTGCAAGAGCTGTATCCCACTTGGTGATCTAATCACCTCAATGCCCAAGAAATAACGCAGCTCTCCCAAATCCTTCATCTCAAACTTTTTCTTCAATAGCATTTTCACATGAAGGATATCTTCATCACTGTCACCTGTCATAATCAAATCATCAACATAAATGACAAGTAGCATAATACCTTTCTCTATTTTTCTCACATAAAGTGAGAAATCTGCCTTGGAAATCTGAAAGCCAATAGTGACAAGATACTTTCCTATCTTGTCATACCATGCTCTAGGTGCTTGCTTCAAGCCATACAATGCTTTCTTCAACCTGCAAACAAACTCAAGATAAACAGCATGCACATAACCTGGTGGCTACTCCATATATTGGTGCGCAGATCGGACGCAGATAGCTCACGTGATGAATCCCGGAAGGTCCCCAAGAACAAAGTACTCTACTTTTTAGCACAAAAACCCATGTAAAAGCAAGCACGACATGAGACAAGAGACAAATTGGGTTCAATCTCCCCCATGCCTTGTGTGAGCGCTTCACAAAGCATGTATTTAATGTATATTTCCAATCTTCATGCTCAATAATAGCCCAATTACAAAAATATGACAAGCTTTTTAGCTTTTGAGTTTGCTTTCTACCAAAAATAGTAAAATAAAGCTAATGGACGGTGCCCATAGTGTCTGGCACGCCCAATCTCAATGTCCAAATAGAAATAACATATCCAGGCGCATAAGCGCATACAAAATAATAATAAATAATCGATGTCTCAATAGACATAACAAAATATAGGCGTGGCGCCTATCAAAATCTAATCCAAGAGTCGAAAACCTGCTAGACTCCAATGCTTTCCTCCGCCACTGCTGCTATCTCTACACATCAACTGAAGCATTCACAATCGTTAGTAAAATAACACAATTAAACCGACAAAAGTGAATACCTAGCAGTCTTCAGCTACATAAATAAATCAACTGGTTAGAAATAAATCCTAACCTTAATTTATTACGAGTGCGCACTCTAAACTCATAAACGTTTATTAATTTAATATGCATTTTGCGGAATCACCCGCTATGGAATCACCCATGTACACACTAAATTAATGAAACGCCCGAAAAGGACAAGCGTCCCCATCAACTTCTCGCACAAAGAATCCTCTTTGCGTATGAGCCCCGGTCATCTAAGTTTACGGAATCCACCGTAAAACCTCACGGAATCCACCGTGGAATATGCCTCCTGGCATCATACCCCCGGGGTGGGATAGCAATTGACCTCAATTGCTATTAGCTCAATGTGGAGCTAACAGCGTGGGGAAAGCATTTAGGTCTCTAGCGTGCATCCATTGTGCTTCCTCTACAGGATGGTTCTTAAATTTCACTAGATATCTAGAATACCTTCGGCCAATTCTAGTGGTCATGTAGTCAGTGTCTATAATGGCTTCTGGTTCAAGTATTTCAGTCTCTTCTTCTAGTAAAGGTGGGTTTTCGTAGACAGGGTGGATAGGTAATTGTCCTCTAAATGGTCTCAATAAACTAATATGAAATGTATTATGAATTTTCCAATGAGATGGCAGTTCTAACTTGAATGCATTGTCATTAATCTTATGAATGATTCTAAATGGTCCGTAGAATCTAGGAGCTAATTTGACAACTGGATGTCTATCTACACTTTGCAGTCTACGCTTTTCTATTCTAAGCCAAACATAATCATCAACTTTGAAATTCATGGCTTGTCTTTTCTTGTTGGCTTGTTTGGTATATGATTGTTGGGCTTTAGCAATCATATCCTTGACCTCATAAAAAATAGTGTTATGCATAACAGCAATATCATCAGCGCTCTGAATTCTATTAGACAAAGATGCAACAGGTGTAGATAATCTATATCCATAAATAACTTCAAAATGTGCTTTCTTTGTAGATGTGTGCGGTGTATTGTTATATGCAAACTGTAATAAATGTAAATGAGTGTCCCATGTCTGAGGTTTAGAGATAGTGTATGCACGTAAAAGATCTAGAGTGGTGCTATTTGTGGCTTCTGTTTGTCCATTTGTTTCTGGATGAAATGCAGATGAGAAATCAATCTTTGTGCCTAGATTTGCAAACAGTGTAATCCAAAAATTATTACAAAATCTAGAATCTCTATCTGAAATAATCACTTTCGGCAATCCATGGTTAGTAAAAACAGTTTTCAAAAATAACTGTGCTGCTTGTGATGCTGTTAAAGTTTTCTTACATGCAATGAAATATGCTTGCTTACTAAATCTATCTACAATTGTCCAAATCATGTCATGGTTAGATTTACTATTTGGTAAACCAGTAATGAAATCCATAGATATATGTTCCCAAGGTTTAGATGGAATAGATAAAGGCATTAATAATCCATACTGTTTACCATGATGTCTCTTTATTCTTTGACAAATCAAACATTCAGAAACGAAATTAGATACATCTGCATCCATATGCAGCCAATAAAAATCTTCAGTTAACATGCGTAATGTAGAAATGATACCTCTATGACCTTGATATGGGGGACAATGAATTTCATTCAAAACAAAAGATCGGAATGGAATAGTAACACATAGTCTCTTTTCAAAAAACATGAATCCATCATTATATGACAATGAATCAACAGGAATGAAATTATTTTGAACTAATTTTTGCCAATCAGAATGAAAAGTAATATCCTGGTGATATGTATCTTTCATAGCAATCAAAGAATCAAAAGATATGATAGAAATGTTATGAATTGCAGGTCTTCTACTCAATGCATCAGCAACTACATTTTCTTTTCCAGGTTGATATTGAATGATAGGATGGAAACTTTGAATGAATGAAGCCCATTTGATATGACGGTCAGAAATTTGGGGTTGGCTAAGTAGATGTTTAATGCTTTGTTGATCGGTCTTTATCATGAATTCTGAACCCATTAAATAATGCTTCCATTGTTTTAATGCTTGTACAACTGCTAAGAGTTCCTTGTCATAAGTGGAATATTTAAGCTCAGAGGGTTTCAGCTTAGAACTAGAATATGCTATTGGATGGCTGTCTTGCATTAACATGGCTCCTATTCCTGATCCACTAGCATCGGTCACAACTAAAAAGAATGGTCTGTTAAAGTCAGGCAATTGTAGAACAGGGGCATTGGTTAATGCACGTTTGAGTAAGTCAAAGGATTTCTGCTGATTTTCAGTCCATTGATAAACAATGCCTTTCTTAAGAAGTTTGGTCAATGGTAAAGCAAGTAATGAGAAATTACGTACAAACTTCCTATAGAAACTAGCAAGACCAAGGAATGAGCGTAATTCATGTACATTTTTAGGAATAGGCCAATGCAATATTGCGTCAATTTTCTTAGGATCAACTTTTATTCTTTCTTTTGATACAATATGACCTAGATATTCTATTTCTGTCTTAAAGAATTCACTCTTGTCAGGGTTTGCAAACAATTGATTTTCTTTCAGTAATTGAAAAACTAATGATAAATGCTCATAATGCTCTTTTTCACTTTGACTGAACACTAAAATATCATCAAAGAAAACAATCACACAATATTGATATTTTAGAAAAATACGGTTCATCATTCTACTGAAAGTGGCAGGTGCATTAGTTAATCCAAATGGCATGACTAAGAATTCGTAATGGCCAAACTGTGTCCTGAATGCAGTCTTAAATATGTCAGATCTATCAAGCCTCACCTGATGATATCCAGATTTAAGGTCAATTTTACTAAATATAGAAGATCCTTGCAGTTTGTCCATAAGGTCATCAACTCTAGGTATAGGATACCTATTCTTTACAGTGATCTTGTTTAATGCTCGGTAGTCAATACACATCCGATAAGTATTATTCTTTTTCTTGACTAAGAGCACAGGTGCACCGAATGGAGAACTGCTAGGTCGAATTAAGCCTCTATTTAATAATTCTTCTACTTGACTCTGGATTTCTTTTTGCTCTATTTGATTGTGCCTATATGGGGCTTTGCAAGGTGGTTGTGTGCCAGGTATTAGGTCAATCTTATGGTCTTCTGGATGTGATGGAGGTAAACCTGGTGGTAGGTCTTCTGCAAAACAATCCTTAAAATATGCGAGAAATTCCTTATGCCTAGGGTGCATATGATTTTCCTTTGAGTGCAATTCATTCACCCAAATGAGATATGATTTAGTATTCTTACGTAGTGCACGTTTTGCTTGAGTATGCGAAAGCAGTGGAAACATATGAGATGCATGCATACCAAATAATGTAATAGATTTTCCTTGAAAATTAATATTCATTATGTGTGTGGAATAATCTATATTGGGATTATGTTGGTGTCTCCATGGCATTCCTAGAATAATGTCGCTAGACTGTAATGGGACAACTAAGAAATTTCTTCTTTCAATATATGGACCAATTTGAATTTCTAAATCTTGAACTTCTTGTGTGCCATTGTACCTAGTGCCTAAAAATGCAGCTTTTATGCGATAGTGTGTAGGTACTGTATGCAATTTCAATTCCTTTACCAATTTTGCTGAAATAAAGTCATGGGTACTACCGTCATCATGCAATATAGTTCTTTCTTTTCCATGCACCATACATTTCATAGTCAACAATGAATGTGAAGTAGGCATACCTGGAAAAGTGTCGGAAGTAGTAGTAGGATCATCCTCATCTTCAGTGAAATCCGGCATATCCTCATGCTCGTCTTCATCCATAGCTCCAAGGTAGTTGATATGTGCTGATGGCTTCTTTGAATGACAATTTGCTGCGAGATGCCCTGGCTGGTGACACTTGTAGCATACGATGGGCTTGGCTTTGGTCACATTATTTGCAATGGCTGGGAGTCTGGGTATATTTGGATTTGCTTGTGGAATAGGCTTAGGATTTGGATTGACAGTGGATGGTAATGCAGGTGGTTTAGGCCAATTCTTGCGGAAAGATGGTGATGAAAAATGACCTGGATTAAACCTTCTGAAATTGGAATTGAATTGTTTAGATCCATAATTACCGTTTGCTTGGAATGGCTGTGGTCGTCGATCTCTTTCGCATAACTTATCTTCAGTGTCGTGAGCTAAGGAGATGGCGTCTTCAAGGGTAGCAGGCTTGAACATATTCACCTCAGCGTAGTAATGTCCAAGAAGTCCAGACATGTACTTCCGCTTATGTGTCGTCTCTGGTACGTCTTCAAGCATGCGTAGCTGTAGGAGTGCATTCCAAAAACGCTCTGTATACTGTGGAATAGGCTCACGATCGCGTTGTTGAAGTAAATCCCATTGCTTGATAGCCTTCTCATGAAATTGTGGTGAAAGAAAATTTTGCATGAACTTCTTCTTGAAATCTTCCCATGTAGCAGGACATTCTATGCTCTTGCGGACTACAGCCCACCAAAGTGATGCTCTGTCTATCAGATGATTAGTAACACACTTGATTTTATCTTTCTCGGGATAAGTTTCCTCATGGAAATAGTCATCAAACTGACTAATAAATGATAAAACAGTCTTTCCTTCTCTTATGCCATTGAAAGTGCGAAACTTGAAACTTCGTTTACTTATCTTGGATTCCTTGCGAATGGTTTGTGCTTCAAGAGTGGCGTCGATGGTACGGCGAATCAGATCTTCAGCTTGAGATTCTTCTTTATCAGTGGACGCTCCTTGTAGCTTTGTCAATTGCGCTTGCAAGGCTTGCCTAGCTCTTCGCTCTTCTTCCAATTGCAGCATGATAAGATCCAGCTTTTGTTCCATGGTAGGCTCGGGTAGGTCGTCTTCAGCCATAGGATCATCCATATGTGGGGTAGTCATCCTGTAAAACTCAACAAACCTTTCTCACTCAAAATCAGTTAGTGGGATGAGCGTAGCTCAAATTTGGGGTTACAAGGCTATGTATTTTTGGGTATTTTCTTCTTCAATTTTCAGAAATTCTGCAATATTTCTGTCTCCGTTTGCTGAAAGTACTTCAACAAACTTGTAGATAGGTAGAACAGCTTGCTGCGAACAACTTTCCAGTTCAGAATTTTTGCATATGAACAAGTCTTCTATGAGTTTTAAGCACTAATCAGTTCTGATTTAGTCTGACTTGCAGAGTTGCAGACTTAGCAGATTTGCAGAGTTGTTGACTTGCTGGACTTAGGCCGACTTGCAGAACTTGCAGTACTTGATTTCAAGTGACTTACTGAACTTGACTTCTGGAGTGCGAGACCCGGAGTATATCGACTTCTCTGCCCTGTATAACTTGCAAAGTATGGAGTGACTTAAGCTTAATGAATTAAGCTTAAGCTTAATAAGCTTAAGTTATGGAAGGAAGAAGTAATGGCAGCACGTCGTCAATTTTCGTGGGGGGAGGGGGCCGTTTTTGCCTACGCGGATTTTTCGGGCTTCTCCAGGATGGATCGATTTGTTTCCTTATTGATTGCCAAGCTTCATAAGCTTTCTTTTAAGCTTAATTGAAAGAAATTTTGAGAAAAAACCATGAAGCTTATCTCTGTAACTCCACGACTTGATGAAGGAGTTGGATGCGTGGTCCTCCGCCTGCAGAGATTGGTCCTTCGCGATCTGACAGTGGAAACAGGGGTTCTTGATCGCCAGAAGTCTGCCTGTATCGACGGTTCGCGACGAGGTTGACTGTAGAGGCCGTTTGTTCCTAGAGCTCCGCCTTCGCCCGAGATTGGTAGCGATTGGAAGCTCTTGAACTCTGCTCCGCTCTGATACCACTGGTGCGCAGATCGGACGCAGATAGCTCACGTGATGAATCCCGGAAGGTCCCCAAGAACAAAGTACTCTACTTTTTAGCACAAAAACCCATGTAAAAGCAAGCACGACATGAGACAAGAGACAAATTGGGTTCAATCTCCCCCATGCCTTGTGTGAGCGCTTCACAAAGCATGTATTTAATGTATATTTCCAATCTTCATGCTCAATAATAGCCCAATTACAAAAATATGACAAGCTTTTTAGCTTTTGAGTTTGCTTTCTACCAAAAATAGTAAAATAAAGCTAATGGACGGTGCCCATAGTGTCTGGCACGCCCAATCTCAATGTCCAAATAGAAATAACATATCCAGGCGCATAAGCGCATACAAAATAATAATAAATAATCGATGTCTCAATAGACATAACAAAATATAGGCGTGGCGCCTATCAAAATCTAATCCAAGAGTCGAAAACCCGCTAGACTCCAATGCTTTCCTCCGCCACTGCTGCTATCTCTACACATCAACTGAAGCATTCACAATCGTTAGTAAAATAACACAATTAAACCGACAAAAGTGAATACCTAGCAGTCTTCAGCTACATAAATAAATTAACTGGTTAGAAATAAATCCTAACCTTAATTTATTACGAGTGCGCACTCTAAACTCATAAACGTTTATTAATTTAATATGCATTTTGCGGAATCACCCGCTATGGAATCACCCATGTACACACTAAATTAATGAAACGCCCGAAAAGGACAGGCGTCCCCATCAACTTCTCGCACAAAGAATCCTCTTTGCGTATGAGCCCCGGTCATCTAAGTTTACGGAATCCACCGTAAAACCTCACGAAATCCACCGTGGAATATGCCTCCTGGCATCATATATACCTCTTCTTGCAAATCACCATGCAAGAAGGCATTCTTTACATCCATCTGATGTAAAGACCATTCCTTTGATGTAGCCATAGCAATAACTGCTCTTACGGTTGCCATCCTTGCAACCGGACTGAATGTTTCTTCATAATCAATGCCATATGTTTGTGCGTACCCCTTGACTACTAATCTTGCCTTGTATCTATTCACAGAACCATCTGCATTGTGCTTCACCTTATAAACCCACTTACAGCCAATTGCATTCTTACCTTTAGGCAAAAGTACCAATTCCCATGTAGCATTTGCTTCCAAGGCATCCATTTCATCATCCATGGCTTTCTCCCATTTTTCTTTTCCCATGGCTTGCTCAAAAGAAGTGGGTTCTGGTTCCTGTATCACTTTGACCATATATGCATAATGAATGCCTATAAATCCATCATATTTCAGCCTATCCACAGGATACCTAGCTCTGGTAGACCTGCGCAAAGTAGGTTCACTCCCATGTGCTCTCAAAACATCCCTGGTCTTCCTTACTCCAGGTGTAACAATAGAAGGAATACCCAACTCATCATCAATGCTCTGTTCTGAGCCACTCGATTCACCATCCACATAAGAGTGACCTGCATTCACATCAAACATGGGCTGATCTACCTTCTCTTTTCCTTTTCGTGATACTTGAATACCGCTATCTGCATTGCTTTGAGAAGATTCTCCTGATCTCAATCTGCCTGTCCATGGCGAAGAATGTGAACCACTGCTAGAGGACGCTCCAGGTCCACTAATATTTTATGACTGCTGTGAATTCTGTGCAGCATTACCGTTTTGTACATCTATATCATCAATCACATTTACTGGTTTATACCAGCTACTCATCTCATCAAAAACAACATCTCTGCTCACTGTAAACTTACGAGTAGAAGGGTTATAGCATCTATACCCTTTTTGCTGCAGAGAGTAACCGATAAAGATGCACTTCTCAGCTTTTGGATCCAACTTGGATCTCAACTCATCTGGCACATGTACATAGGCAATGCAACCAAAAATTTTCAAATGAGAAATATCTGGTTTCCTACCAGTATACCTCTCCTCTGGAGTCATCCCATGTATTGTTGCAGTGGGAGTCCTGTTCATTATATAGACTGCTGTAGCAACTGCTTTAAGCTAGTAAAAATCCGGTAAGTCTTTTTCATTGAGCATGGCACAAGATACCTCTCCAATATGCATGTTTTTCCGTTTTGCAATTCCATTTTGTTGTGGGGTATGACTACATGAATATTGCTGCTTTATGCCATGCTCCTGTAGGAACCTTGCAAACTCATTTGAGATGTACTCTCCCCCTCCATCTAACCTTAGGCATTTTATTTGTAGACCTGTTTCTTTTTCAACCATAGCTTTAAGAGTTTTGAAATGCCCAAAAACTTCACTTTTCTTTTACATAAAATATACCCAAACTTTTCTGTTATAGTCATCAATAAAACTGACAAAATAATGACAGCCTCCAAGAGATGCAGCTTTAGTAGTCCACACATCAGAGTGGATTAATTCCAATGGCTTCTCACTCTCTTGAACATGTTTAGGAAATGGTTTCCTTGCCTGTTTTCCAAATTGACAGGCTTCACATACCTTATGCATTTCTGCAACCTTGAATTTAGGCAATCCTGCAACAATATTTTGGGCCTGCATTGATTTAAGTCGCTGTACATTAACATGACCAATGCGTTTATGCCAGATATCAATATCTGCAACTACACCAGTCCCATGTGCAAACATTGCTGCACTCAATTCAGGCATGTCTACATCCAACGTAAATATTATACCCTTCTTCTTTCATTTTGCTATCAAGCAACCTTTATTTTTCATATCCTCAACAAAGCATCCATGAGGATTAAATCTGACCTGCAAGCCCTGCTCAACCATTTGACCAACAGAAACCAGATTCTTGGTGATATTCAGGACATGAAATACATCAGACAGGTATTTCTTTTTCCCATCCTACATAGACAAAGGAATTTTTCCAATCTGCACAATAGGATGTGCAGTATCATCACCAGTCTCCACAAATCCTGGTTTTTTCATTTTCCTTGCATCCTCCATCCATTCTGCATGACCTGTCATGTGATTTGATGCACCTGAGTCAACATACCATACATCGTTGCTTTCTTCTGCACTTGTCACAGAATTATTCATGTGCTGCACCATAAACAAATGCTCATTTCTGTCATCACCCTGTCTACTAGAAGATGCATTATTCCCTTGTTGCAGTTTTCCATTCATGATGTCATTATGCTTTTTATAGCAGTCTTTAGCCATATGACCCATTTTACCACAGTAGTAGCATTCAACATTACTGTTTACATTTTGGCCTCTTTGCCATCCACCACGACCTCTTTGGCTCCCCCTGCCTCTAGAGTTACCACGTCCTCCTCCATAGGACTGGTTTTCTTGAGTTTGCTGCATATTCTGATTTCTACCACGGCCTCCAAATCGGCCTCCTCTACCTCTGCCTCTACCTCTTCCAGCATTTGAGTAGAAGACAGTTTCTTTTGAAGTTCCTCCTGAAGAAGATGCACCACCATTTCGCTGCTCCTCAGAAATTAGAAGAGCAATCAACTCCTCAAAATCAGAAAATCTTTCACGAACTGAAATGGATGTCCGAAACTGTGCATAATCCTTTCCTAGACCATTCAAGGTCACAGAAACTAAATCATCATCTTCCACTGGCGACCCAATGGAAGCAAGTGCATCTGCAATCTTCTACACCTTCATGTGGTAGTCATTGATGCTCATACTTTCTCTTTGCACATTATGCAACTCTTGCTTGAGCTGCATTTTCCTGGCTTGCGTATTTGTGCTATACATTTTTGATAAAGTATCCCATGCCTTCTTTGGCGTACTTGCATCCTGAATATGCACAATCATAGAGTCTGAAATACTGATAGACAGCCAGTAAATAACTTTCCTGGCTCTCTCATGCCATGCTTTGAATGCTGCATTTGCTGTTGATTGGGAACATCAGGAAGAACTGGTTCTTCTTCATTTCCTACAACAAATTCCCAATATCCTTTTCCCATAAGGAAATTCGTCATTCTAAACTTCCATGCTTGGAAGTTGTTCTTGTCAAGCTTTTTAGTTACAATCTGTGAAAGAGAATCAGACGCCATTACAGAATACTGCAAAAAATTCTGTCACTGCAGAGAACACAGCTTCAACCTCACAAGGGCAAATCTGTAGAACAGTGGCTGCACAGCATAAAACTGGGCCTTTTTCTGAGTGCGTGCAGAAAACTTCTGCCTCCAAAATAGGCCCCGAAATGGCCTCAAATAAAAAAAACAAGGTTGCCAAGGGCTAATGCCCTCGCACGCAACATATACTGCCCTCTTGCTTCACCGCGAAGGGCATCTCAACCTGAGACAATGCACTCTTGCAATTTCCGGCTGTGCTACCTGCAGAGATCTGCTCCCAAAACAGAAAATGAAAGCAACACTGCTCCTCTTACCAGAACATCGCAAGCTTGGCTTGCTTTCTTGAGCTCCTTACCACGAACAAGGCTCTGATACCATGCCAAGATTGTGGAAGAGAAGGAAGGAGTCTCACTTGTAGCTTTCTTGCTTGCACAATGGGGGAATACACACAAAGATGGAGGCTGAAAACAATTTTCCTCTTCTTAGTTGTGTAAGCCAAAAAGAAGTCTCATACAAAGAAATAGAAGAACCCTATATATGGGTCTCAAACCAAAGACAACTAACTAAGGTGGCATACTAACTGAGCCACGAACTAGAGTAGATAAGGATAGCTGTCATCTAGCTATTATTCATGGGCGGTGTACCAACTGCATCTACAACTGACAAGTCGGTAACATAAATGCACAACGGTCACCCTGGCATATCACGAGTGGAGCTCGATATCTCAACAATTCTTGACACTTGGCCACTAAGAGCCCAAATTTCAGGTCGATCCTAGTGGGTTTGGCCGTGAACGTTCCGTTGCAAGGTAGATTTGGGAAACCCTAGGCAATAAAACTCGAAACATTCCATGGGAGTTCCAGTCAATGACGCTTAGATTCGTTTCTCGATAGACCGCTAAAAGCATGCCTAGGCAGCCAATGGGCGGACACGTTACAATTGGTATCAGTACATCATGTATAATATTGGAACCTTTAGCGTATGCCTTAGGCTAAAGGAGGGAATATTAAGTAAATTCTACTCTTTAGTCCCAAGGGGGAGAGCAAATATGCAATGGAATTATTATCGCGTCTATTATTGTATTGTTTGGGAAAATTACAATTGGTTTGTTGGTTAATTGAACAACACCCTAAATGTTTTTCTTTCAATCAAGGGATTGTTGCATTGTGATTTGGATAAATATTCCAAGGCTTGTGTTGATGGAAAATGCATGGCAGGGGGGTTGTAATGACAAGTTGCCATGGGAATAAAGGAATGCTTTCCTAGAAGATGATATTAGGGCTGATTACTTTGATTGTGCTTGAATTCTAATTGGATTAATTAAAGAATGATATTTTTCACGTGTGGATCATCTCCAAGATCGCACCTCAGATTATCCCAAGAGGGCACTACTCGATTCACAAGCCGATGGTTGAGTGGTAAAAAGGCAAACCATGGAAATGGCATCTCACTCCTAGACCACTTGTGGGTTAGGTGGAGCTCTAGACACCCCTTGCTTGTCCAGAATGGAGTTGGAGATTCCCATGAGCCCAACGTCTGGGATGTTGAAAGATCCTATTCTAGATAAAGGATGAAAATTTCGGTGCCATGTGATTTGGATCGGGTACTTCTGTTGGACATAAGGGATACATAATTCTCTTGTATGGTAAGGAGACAAAGATTAACTTAAAGATAAGTTAAGGAACTTGTTTGATAAAAGGATTGCTTGTTTTGTTTTTGTGTATGTGTTATGAATTATGTGAACAAACTCTGTGCCCTAAAAGGCTTAATTAATGAAGTTGATTTTAAATGTCGCAGATAAATGTGATAGGACCTAATTAAAAAACTAAAGCTATCAAGGGAAGCGGGTGGACGAAATCCCCCGACAGGCCCGTCCTATGGCTGGGTGGTCCCAGAGAACTGTGAGGCTTCTCACAAGGATTTATCGTCGGATGACTTTAGGTATTGTTAAGTTAGAACCTGATTCATGCTGTTTTAGGGGACCGAAATGGGATTATACCCTACGGGCAGAGAGGTTGAGTGATGCATCCCTCTCATTTTCCATTCTCTTTGAAACAAGTACGGTATGGATCTGCTTCGGATTGGGTATCTTTGCATAAAGTAGGATGTCCAAAACCTGACGCTAAGATACTGTCAAGAGACTTTGTCTACTAGGAACCCAGATTTCAAGTCAATTCTAGTGGGTTCAACCGTGGATGTTCTATTGCGAGGTAGACTCGGGAAACCCTAGGCGATAAACCCTGAAACATTCCATGGGAGTTCCGGGCGGTGACGCCTAGAATAATTTCTCGATGGACTGCTAAGACGTACTTAGATAGCCAATAGGCAACCCCAAGTCGCTTGGTTGGAAAGCTTTCGGATCACTCCTTCTTCCTCTCCCTATTCGAAGTGTTGTCTACTGTGCCTGTAGACTACAATCGTGGCATGCGCAATTTTGCCAGTCACTTTTCTTTATTTTTCTTTTTATAAAATCTTCAAAACTAGCTAAAACATCACTTGTCTTTTCTTTTAAATGACTTTCAATTTTATCTCTTTAGGATAATATCTAAAATATAATAGTTTTTTTAACCCAAGAATATAATATTTTTGGACCATCCAAACTATACACATTAATACTGGTGATTAATATGGCTCATAAGTCCCGTTCACATTGTACGTTTTGTGAAGGGTGGCTACGGTCCTTATCAATCCGAGAAAAATATCGGATTTATGACTCTCAACTTTTTTAAAAATATTTTTAATTGAATGAAAATTATTTGCTATTAATGCTAGTTAGTTTTTACCTTAGTTAGTCTTTAGCTAGTAATCTTACTTTATTAGTTGACTAACTAACTTTCGAACTAACCAACTAACTTTTATTGTGTGGAAATATTACATCATTGTGTCAATATACCACACAACTCCCTAGACAACAATATGAGAAAGATCTTCCCTTTCTTAGCATAATGAAAGCCATTCCAAAAGAATCTCTCTTCATACTGAAAGAGCAACAAAAAGATGATATCTCTGTGATATTCTCCAAAGCAAATGAAGAAGAAGATTATATCTCTCTATCACCCATAATACAAGAAGATATATTTCAATCTTTGGAGTTTTTGAGACTAGAACAAGGTAGATCTCTATATCGAGAGTCTTTTCATTCAGACACATTTCTATCTCTAGAACTGGCCAACAGAAAAGAATCTAATGAGGAGATAAATGAAGAAGAAAAAACTCTAAGCCCCGAAGCATCACCAAAAGAGCCATCTTTTTCTAAATCCTCACAGAAGTCAGAATCTCAGTCTGACACTCCTTTTCTAGAAAAGAAACTCCTCCCTTCTAATTCTTTCATGCCAAGCTCTTCTGAAAATTTAACCCTCCAAGAACTCTTCTCTCCAAGTCCTTCAAAGAATGCTCTTTATAAAACATCTACCATGGAACACTCTTCTCCTCCAACACAAAGGGACGTAAACACAGAGTTTGAAAGATTAAGCAAAGATATTCCTCAAAAGGTTTGTGGTCTTCTACTAACTCAAAAATGAAAACAATGTTACATGATGCCGACAATAGAGCATGGAAACAACCCAGCATCACAATCCCAAAACCTGAAAGACTAGAAGACTATGTGCCCACAAATGAAGATTATGCCAAAATCATTTTGGAGTTCCTCCATACAAATGAACTAATCTTTGCAGGTCAAAATGAAGAAAAGAAGGAACATCACAATGCCACATCACAATCAAATGGTGAAAGCCTATCCCATCCCTCATTTCCTTGTCCAAAACTGATAGACTCAATTCGAGCCTCCACTCCGAGAACAGAGGATATTTCTATTAGTGACAAAACAAATCCAAAGCAATGCTATGATATCCCTAAAGAACAGTCCTTAGACGCGGTCTCCAACCAAACTCTGACCGATTTCAACACAAGGTACAACACACATGTGATGATGGTTCTGGTTGCAATGATAATGACCAAACTAAAGAAAGATTATATTCTTATAAGGAATATGATGATAATCTTGTTAGGGATCATGATGATAAAGATAAAAGCCATGGTAAGGTGGAAAAACTCTCCCTCAGCATGCCCAATGAATCCATCCATGACTATATTTCAGATCATCTTGACAAGATGAAATATCCCACTCATATCAAAATGGGCTATGATTCCTCAAGCTCTCCTCAATTTAAATATTCTATCTCTCATAGTCAAGGTTGGAATATTAATGATATGGATCATGTTAGATCATCTGCCTATGAGCAAAGGCTTTATTTGGCAGTACCAAGAACACACTTTCCAGGTGATGCATATCTTCTCTCTACAGACTATTTGTTGAACTACATCAATCCTATGAAGGTCTTCTCTCCAAAAGTTCTTGGAACCCCCTTGAACCGTATCTTCGATCCAAGCATCAAAGGTGATCTACAGAGATGGTGGGAATCTATGAAGCATACATATAAAGAGGATGATCCAAAAGTTAAAGGTAATCTCTAAAGATGGTGGGAATATCTAAAATAAAAATATAAAGACAATGATTCAGGTATTATCTCTCTTCTAATCCCTGAAGAGAATAATAGCATAGAAGGTGCTCCTTGCAAGTTATCCCTTACAAAATCATAAAATAATTGTAAGTACCTTACTAATAATAAATTACTACTAGTAAATAAAATATTAGGGTTTTCTCAGCAAAGCTATTATCTAAAATGGACCTCATGGTTTTCCACTCCTAAAGGTGACAAGAGGGCTTACAAGAAACATCCTTCACCAACAAAAGCTCCTCTAACAACACAAAAGGTCAAAAGAAGCTTGATCTCTCTAGCTTGGCCACCTTCAAAATGTGCTAAAGCAATAGAGAAGAAAAGAATGCTCTCTCCAAAGGAACATCCTTCATAGCCAAAGAAAATTCCGTTATCTCAAGGTTACCCACCATAACAACAAGGAGATCAACAGAACACTACACCTTCCCATTATGGTCAAAGAACTGTTCAAACAGAGCCCTCCAAAATGTCATCAAAAGCAATTATAAAAGGTGGATATCAAGAAAAACCAAAAAGGATGATCCCAAGCCAAAGGTGTAAAATGTTAATGCTCATTTCATAGTAGTGATATTAACAAATAACCACACTTACCATTTTGCAAAACCAACCTCAACTACAAGGGTTGTTTTCAAAAAGAAGATACCCCTTGTTTTGAAAGCAAAGGGAGAGCCTTGGCCAAATGTGAGACTCACCAAAACTCAAAAGCAATGCACAATGCACATTTTTGCAAAGGATAAAGCCATGCAAAAATATTTCAAACTTTTATGTGTACAAATCAAAAGAGGGTGAAGACACATCACATCAACATGCATACTTCTTTATGCAATACAAAGAAGAGGAAGAAAAAGATCACATCAACATGAAATACTTCTTTATGCAACAAAAGAAGTCACATGCATACTTCTTCATGTAATACAAAGAAGAGGAGAAAATAGGGAAGAATAAATGATGGATAATAAAAAGAAATGATAAAACATTTCTATGAAGGAAGAAGAAATGCTAAAACATTTCTTCGAAAGAAAAGAGGGATTAAAATACCATGTCAACAACAAAGACTTTTCAACCACTTGAAAAAAGGACACATGGTAACAAAAGGCACATGGAAGAAACTCAAGAGAATCATATGAGTACATCTAAAAGGATTTATAAATATTTTGATAGTACTCCTTCACATGGCTATACATGTGACTCTTCCACCTCCATGTGGGAGCAGATTATTCTTCCATCTTTTGATAAAGAAACCCATTCTCTCTAGAAAGTCCCTTCTCTAATTAAAAAATATCCATCTATTGTAAAAAGGAACTCCCTTGGATCTATAAAAGGGAGCCCTCTCATCCTTCAAGGGGGGGCCTTGAACTTTCATAATCCCAGGTCTTGAACTTTCACAAGTCCCTTGTACAGTTTTCATTTTGGTTCTTAGTGTTTTTCTAGGACGTGCTCAACAAGCCTGACATACCTTCTTCTCCAAGCTTCCTTCCTCTTACCCTCTAGCTGTTTCAAGCTTCCTTCCTCCATAACTGAAAGCCGCTCCAAGCTTCCTTTCTCTCCAAGCTTCCTTCCTCTTACCCTCATGCCGCCATAAGAGTTTTGAGTTCAGGAGTTGTGTTCTCTTGCAATCTGAGATCTCGTAAGGGCGTTATTTCCATGTTTGTCGTTGGCCGTGGTGGCATTGGCGTTTGGCTCAAGACCCTGTGTTATCTTGCAATCCAAGATCGTCCATTCCGAAATTATTATGGCTTTATTTCAAGTTCAGATGATTTCGCATGCCTCCAAAATTAAAGAAGAAGCAGAGTCTGCTTCTGCACGACAAGCACCTGCATTCCATACGAATGAAAGAGATTCCAAGCGTGACGAAGTTTTTGTTTTTAAGGTAAATTTTAGTGATATCCTTAAAACGGTTTTTTCTCACACTGAACCTCACTATCTCTTACAAAAACCCTCTTCTCTTTCTAATCCCCTAGATCCTTATCCCATAACATTTCTTCTAGAAAATCCACCCAAAGCAATAATCTTGTTGAGCCCTTATCCTAATCTAATCACCTCACTAATATCCATACAACTCTTATTAGTGTACATAATCTAAAGTCTAGTATACAATCTATTAAAGATTGTATTACAAAACTCACTAATAACTTTAATCTCCAAAATACCTACATAAAACAACTTGTAGCAAAAAACCAAAACAACATTGTATCTACTCCTCCTGTTTCACACTGCTCTCCTCTCGATACACCTAACTCTTCCAGTATTCCTCAGCAATCTCATTCTCTTAAAAATAAGAACGAAAATCTTGTAATAAGTTCTTATGGTGTTCCTAACAAAGGGAACCAGACTCTCACACCTAGTTCTTCGTCGCCTAAGCTTCAACAGTTTTATCCAATCAATCTTCGTGCTCCTCATAAGGATTTTCCATTTGGTTCTTCTTCTGTTTCTAAACAAATTCATCTTATTGATCTTGATGAAGCTGAAAAGGATCTTGGAACGGATCTTGCATTTATTTCTCCAACTGATAGTCTATAGTCTTGTCATGGTGATTACAACCTTGAAGATAAATGCAACCATGTTGAATCTTGGTCTTCTCATGCTTCTCCACATTCTCATCCTCTCAATCTTGAAGATGAGCCTAAAGCATTGGATAGAGATTTTACAAGACAAGATCCTAGCACAAGAAAGGCAATGCAGTCATCACCTACCACTACTTATGTTTTGAAGAACAGAGGTTTGGAATCCCCAATTCAGGATGCTAGTAAGGGTAAAGAAGAGGAGTCATCATCTACTTCTTATTTTGTTTCACTTAGAAACAAAGATTTGAAAAAATTGGAAAATTAGGATATTTTTTGCATGATGTACAACAAAGATAATGAGCTCATAGGGATCAATCAAGTTACACCAAAATTTGAAGATGAAACATCCTCTCCTAACTCTCCATTCATTGGCATGCCCACTCTTAAGCCTTCTCTCCAAAAGAACAATGCAGAAACTTCTACTAAAGCTCCTCCATCTTCTTGGACATTCTCCCTAAACAACGAAGAACAACATTGGTCTCATGTGTTTGCCAAGATTCCCAAAGCTTCTCCTCCGACATCTTGGAAATTGTCCCTAGGCAATGAATAAGAGTCATGGCCTGCAGCAACTAAAAAAGATAGAGATGGAGAACTTCCTAAAGCCAAACGCAAGCAACCACATATCATAACAACATATCCTCTCAAGCTAGAGGATGACGCTACACAAAAGGAGGATTACTTTAATAGACCTCTTGTTACTTCTCTATGAAATGACCCAATTTTGGACCAAAGATCCTATCAAGCAGAAAAGCAGTGTCATCATGAAGACTCTCACATCTATGGCAAGATAAGTACTAAAGGCTCCAATCCCATCGACACCTTTCAGAGATCTATTAAAGAGAAGGAATCCCTCAAAGGCTGGTGCTCTATGGATGCTCCTCAAAAACCAAAATGAGGTTCACAATATTAGGTTGAAGCATTGGCAAGAAAGGGAACGGGTAGAGACTACCTATGATATATTAGGAGAAGATCCGAGTTCTCCTTCCTCTCCTCAGGTAACTAGTCTTGATTCCCCAACATTGAATTCTTATAGATGTAATCAAGAGTGCTACTATCCGAAGTACCCTTGTGGTAAGGATCAGACTACCACAATTGAAATAAGAACTCAATCTTTAGCAGAGTTAATTGCAGAGCAAGACCATGCTTAGATCAAGGCATGAGAAGATGAACCTTGGGAAAAGGAACCTATCATTCTTAACCACAACCCTTTGTCCCAACATACTACTATTGCACAACTCCATGAACAACAGTATGAGAAAGATCCATCCTCTCTTAACATGATGAAAACCATTACGAAAGAATCTCTCTTCATACTGAAGGAACAATAGAAAAGTGATATCTCTGTGACAAATGAAGATGAAGATTATATATCTCAATCTCTAGAGTTTTTGGGAATAGAACAAGGTAAATCCCTATC
The DNA here is from genome assembly GCF_053477565.2 of Lygodium microphyllum. Taxonomy (NCBI): domain Eukaryota; kingdom Viridiplantae; phylum Streptophyta; class Polypodiopsida; order Schizaeales; family Lygodiaceae; genus Lygodium; species Lygodium microphyllum. The sequence goes on from NC_141157.1 coordinate 138,153,987, forward strand.
TCAAGAATCTATTCATTCAGACACATTCCTATATTTAGAAATGGCCAATGGAAAATCTAATGAGAAGGGAAACAAGAAAGACAAAACTCTAAAGCCCGCAGCATCTTTTCCTAAAACCCCACTGTAATATTCCCCCCCGTGAATATTGACTTCCCGCACACTGCGTAAACCTTGTGCAAAGGTTATCCCACATATTGGATTTACCGGCAGTATAATGTGTCACCTGCACGTGAGAAATTGAGACCATCCGCATTGGCAAAGCAAGCCGAGGGTTCAAAACCGAAATTCACGCGTAAACACCCTCTTGGGAGGGGCAAAATAGTTATTATTAAAGCAATTTTTTTTTATTTTTATCCCTTTTCCCCAGCCAATGCACGGCTGGAGAAGAGGGAGTGTGGGGGGATGGGTCATGGAAGAGTCGTGGGCTGCATGGGAGGGGGGGAACCCATGCAAGGGGCCACGTGGTGGAGCCCTTCTCTTCCCCCCCCTTACCTATATATACTCCCTCTAAGGACAGAAGGGGAGGGGAGGAAAATCGGATGCTGCTACGACGTCGTTGTTGGGGAAGGGAGGGAGACGAGGCTGATGCCATCGCCGTAGGCCAGAGGCCGCGTGGAAAGAGGGGGGGGGAAGTCGCTATTCAGCTGGGAGCCGCCATCAGGACGCCGCCACCTTGCTGGAGACCACCAGGCCGCCGCCCATCCTCGCCTTGACCACGACTTTTCTTCCCAATCATTGGGACCCCCCCCCCCCCCCCCCGACGTCGCTGCTGATTCCCAGAAGCTTCTTAGAAGCTTCTTTAAGAAGCTTCTAAGGTTAAGGCCCTAGGCCTTGGTCCTATGCGGGCTTTTCAGTTTTAAAACCGGGCCTTCCAATACCCAAAAACCTGTGAGCCCGGTACTCTCAAGGATCCGCACTTTGGAAGGGATCTCCGGCGTACAATTTTGAAGCGCTCGCAACAGTTGGAGAAGACTCACCGAACGAGTAAGGGTAAAGGCAAACCGGAAGTCCGTAAGCACGCTAACGATGGCTCCCAAGAAGACGCAAGGCGCATCTGCGGGAGGTTCTTCCCCAGACTTACACGTGGATATCACCGCGGATCCACAAATCCAGGTTCCGTAAATATATTTCCACATGAAGAGATGTTTTAAATATTCTTAACTCCATAGGGAAATTCATTCTACGTTATCATTAATTCATGGGTAGTGATAATAGTACATTCGATAAATTATAGATAAAGGATCCGTGCATATCATGCATCTACAAAGTTATGAATGAAAAGCACTTATTCTCCTTGTGAACTTAGTTGCAAACTGTCTCATCATGCATCTTCAAAGTGGAAGCCACATATGGCCTAGGATTATTGTCAAAGTGCATTGGTCATGTAGGAAAGGAGTATTTTGCATTTAGTCAATAACTCCCTTCGTTATGATTCGCGTGAGGGATTTATTAACTTCTGTTTCACGGCATGATAAAGAACCCCGATCTTATAAATGGCATGGAGGATGATGCTTGCAAATAGATTAAATCGACTCTTGCCTTAGTATTGCATGAATTTCACTCACGATGTTGTTGTATCTAAGGGTCGCACTTTTACTTTCGCAAACTTCATTTCATCATGTAACATTTAGGAATGATTGCATGGCTTATAAAAGCATGAAATGCAAATACGTAGACACAAGGTTGTAGGTGTTATCCCTTGACCTAAATCCTAGTAAGCCCTATGTAGATTACTCTTCAAATTATCTTGCCTTTTGACTTTAACTAAAAGGAAGGGATAGGGCTATTGCAGATCTTATGGCATGTAAAAGTAATGAATTACAGGTTTACATGTATTGTAACATTTTGCAACTATTTTCCTACTTTAGATAAAGTATATCATCTCTAGGAAAGAATTGTCCTTGTCAAAGACAACTAGGTCAATTTACCCAAGTCATTTGTAGTATCACGACTGCTAGGGTTTCCTATAGGCATAGCTAGCCGATTCAATAAAAACCTCAAGTACTAGCTAGGGCTTGGCACGTTAGAGATGTGGCCAAGTAACGTAATTGGACACCAAGTCGAAGTCCTCAAACCCAAAGGTCCTACCCACCTTCCCGGAGAAGTTGAGCCAATGGGACACGCACGCAAATAATGATCTAGGGTTTCTACCCTAAGGATCATTCGACCTAGTGCTAGAACTTGGTTTGAGTTGGAATCCCTAGGACCGAACGTTGTCGGTCTAGTGCAATTAGGATTGGGGTGAGTGAGAAGACGCCCTAAACCCTACTTCGAGTCTAATCATAATTCTTGACCAAAAAACACCATTCAAAAGTGAAATGATCTCTTGGAATGGAGGCGACACTTGTGCAACAAGTTGCAACGTCGCATAGCCTTGTGGTTTGATCACAAGAAAGTTTTGCCAATCCTTGGAATGAGGTTGGCAGGCTCTTGCGCAAGTTTAACTTGCAAGGGGATGGGTAGTCATCCTGTTACATCGCCCTCATTAGGGAAAATTTGCCAAGTTAAGGGAAGTTAGGTAATTGCTCGGACGCAAATGATTAATCAATAAATTAAAGCGACATGGCCGCCGGGATTTACTATTAATAAAACCTAAGGTATTGGTTAAGTTGGGTTAACAGGGTATGACCCTAACCCAAGGACGATAGGAATCTTGCCAAGTTGCAATTGATTCCGGATCGAATGCGGGATGCATTCGGAGAGAAGGAGTCACTCCTTAATAGTTTGCCAAATAAACGACCACTGGAATTGATTGTGCTTGTAACAGTTAAAAAAAAAAAGCACTGTTTGCATTGTTTGCTCAAGGAACTAAAGGATGAAAATATATATAAATGCTTCAGGTTGAAGGCCTGAAGGGAGGGGCAGCTTCAGTTACCCCCGACTGCCTGCCTGACCCTAACCAAGGGGGTTGTTGACCGTGCCGGGAACGTGGACCGAACCCACCGCGAGAGGTCTTTCCGTTGAGCTCTACTTGGAGCAGGAGGACGCCTGAGTGCCAGGGGGGGCTCTGGCCGTAAATCCCTCGCCTTCTGGGTCCTGCACAAGAGCCTAACATGACTCGGGATTGGATCTCGAGGCTCGCATACTAGTCTACGGGCAGAAGCTTGGAATAGTGATCCCTAGCGGATTACTGGATAAGCCTTCAGGCGGATTACAGACAAGCCTACGGGCGGAACTCCTTGTATTTCAAAGATAAAAGATGATATGATAACAAAGAAGTTGTTTGATATTGTTTTTCTATGTCACGTGATAAGATTACGTGAAGGAACCTGTGCTTAACGGGATTAATCAAGGGAGCTGTTTGTTATATGTCAAATTAATGTGTTAGGTAATTACATAACTAAAACAAACCAAGGAAAGTGCGGAGGATGGACCATGGGTCCGTCCTATGGATGGGTGGTCCCGGTTAGCCGGGAACTTTCCTCAAAAATCTTGAAAAACAACAGGATGATCATCATCATCAAAACAAATAACGAGAACGATGACCTAGAGGTACATCTTACCCGATTTACGCTGCTTTAGGGGAACGGAATGGGACTATGCCTTATGGCAGAGAGGTTGAGCCTTGCATCCCTCTCGTTTCCCATTCTCCTTGAACCAAGTGCAGCGTGAATCCGCTTCGGACCTGGCGCTTCTGCGTAAAGTAGTTCGCTCGGGTCTGACACTAGTTGCTGTTAGCTAATGACCAAATAGGAAAGTACTAATTCCGGTCGATCCTAAGTGGGAAACGGCCAGGATACTTCCGCTACATGGCAGACACGGAAAGACCTAGATTGCAAAACCCGTAACATTCCATGGGAGTGCCGGGCGGAGTTTTCTAAACATTCTTCCCGATGGGCTGCTAAGACGTGTCCTAGATGACTCTAGTGGACACGTTACAGTTGGTATCAGAGCCGACCAACAACGGAATTGTTTTCGTGAGATCTCAATAAAATGAAGTAAAGAAATTGTTGCTGTCCAAACATTTCCTCATCTTCAATACTGTCTTGCAGAACTATGAAGCGTGGAATAAGTTTTTGGTGTTCCGGATCATGTTTATGACTGCAATGCATTCTCCGCATTATAGGCAGAGAGTTGAAATGATGAACATCCTGGAGCAGATTTATAATCCATCACCTTTATATATAGAACGAAGATGGACTGGGTCTTCAGGAATCTACTACATAGCTGCCCACCGGTTCGCTTATCTACAAACCAACCTAAAGAGGATCAAGTGGTTGGAAGATTTGAAAGTCGTGAAGCTGTTCATTTTTGTGGAAGCTCACGTAAATTCGACTTTGCATATTCAAGGTCGGAGGGTTGAATTGAACTCATATGTATATGAGGAAGTAACCCGTGTAATCCCAGCCGACAGGATTAAGGTGTTGGGCCGCCATGGGAAATATGGATTCCAGCGGAAAGGATATCCTGAACTTCCAATGAAGTATCGATTCCTAAAGATCCATGACCCAAAACCCTACTATTACACAGTTCCTGTAGACAAATCCAATACAATGTTGTTCTCCCCAAACTAAATGTAATGATTGGATTATCATCACACGAGATGTTGTATAAGGCTACGCCCATGTAAATATAAATAAGGACTTCCTTTATCAATATCCGATTGTGCATCAGGGTTGTTACGAAAAGTTAAGTAGCTTCATGATTTACGAGATAGCTGAACTAAAGATAAGCTAATGTCAATTATCATACAATAATGTTAAGAAAACTTTTACTCAGGCACAACCCCAGGTACAGGTTCCAAATTCGCCCCCTACATCAAGTACCGCTGTGATCCAGGAGAAGAAGTTCCTCCTCAAGCAGATAAAGCCACCCGAGTTTGATGGGAAAGGCAGATTTGTCCAGTCTGATGCTGAAATTTGGATTGAATCTATGGAGGATTACTTTGAAGCAGCTGGTATTGCTCCTACCAATCAGGCCATGCTAGCCAAATTAAAACTCACCGGTGAAGCTAGACTATGGTGGAAACAATGGTGCAGGGATCAAGGGACTTCAGAGGGGTCCATTACCTGGGAGAAGTTAAAGCAAGCCGTGCAGGGGAGATATTTGCCACCTGCATATCGTACACAGAAAATGAATGAGTTCTATGAGCTAAAACAGTTAGGACTCATCCTTGACGCATACTACTCTAAATTTGTCTCACTCTTAAAGTATGCGCCACAAATGGACACGACGCAGCAGGTGTCCAAATTTTGCGCGGGCTTAAATCCACCTGTAAATACTCGTCTCGAATCTATACGACCATCAGATCTTCAGGATGCACTCATTCGAGCGGCACCTATAATTCAGGAAGTGCAAGCTAAACCAAGGGGTATTAAGAATTGGTCTTATAGCGACCCGAACAGAGGAGCATTCAGACCCCAAGTTAAGAGAGTTCAAGGCCACAATCAGGGACAAAGGAAGAAAGCAAGGACAAATAACGTCAATAACTTTGTTCCTACTCACAATGGCCGAAACCTCTGATGTTTCCACTGCAACGAACTCGGTCACTTCAAAAGGCAATGTCCCAAGCTCAGCGAGGGACACCGTCAAGGTGCAGGCCGCGGTCAAGGAGCCGCCACCCATGGAAGAGGGAGAACTGCCTGCATTACCAATAGGCAAAGATGTGAAGCAGAAGAAGAGGAAGATCCGACTATGGAAGCGGAATTCGAAAGAGCGACAGTCCATGCCGCTTTACACAAGAAGGGGCCGAATCGCCAGTTCTCGGTGATTCAAACACCGTCGGACTATCAAGGTAAAGGTTTCAAAACCTTGATTGATTGTGGCAGTACACATTCATTTATCTCACCAGCATGTGCTAAAAGATTAGGAATAGCCACAGTAGAAGCTCCCACCCTACTTGTGGAATTGGCAAACAGTCGTGAGGTAACTTGTACCAGGCAAACTGCTAAGGAGGAGTTCTATCTGGGAGGAAAGAAAACCTCAGTCAAATTCAGAGTCATGAATTTAGGTATCCATGAGTGTCTACTCGGGATGGATTGGCTTAAGCCTAATGACGCTCACATCCACTGTGGGAAGGGTCAAGTTTCCTTTCGAAACTCTGAAAGAGAGTTTGTTACGGCTCAAGGTGAGGCAGGAGTGCCAAGAATCCAGTTAGCCAAAGTATTGCGGATCATAAAAGGGGTTAGAAAAGGATTACCTGTTTACCTGATCAAACTTAACAAATTAGATCAAAGGCAAGAGTTTCATGAGGGACCCTCTTGGCTAAAGGAATACGCTGACGTATTCCCTGAGGAATTAACTGAACTTCCACCTCCAAGAGAAGTTGATCATGAAATAAGGCTAATGCCTGGAGCTACGCCAATTGCAAAGAGTCCTTATAGAATGTCCATACCAGAAGCTATTGAGTTGAAGGAACAACTCAAGCAACTGTTAGATCAGGGTTACATCCGGCCTAGCAACTCACCATGGGGAGCTCCAGTACTATTCCAGAAAAAGAAAGATGGGACACTTCGACTATGTATTGATTACCGTGGGTTGAATCAATCAACAGTCAAGAACAAGTATCCTATTCCTAGAATAGATGAGCTTCTTGATCGCCTTCAAGGTGCAAAGATCTTCTCCAAAATTGATCTCAGGTCAGGTTACTATCAAATCAGGATCAAGGATGAAGATATTCCAAAAACGGCCTTCAATACAAGATATGGGCACTTTGAGTTCTTGGTTATGTCATTCGGGCTTACAAATGCACCTGCCACCTTCAATAGATTAATGCAGGATATTTTTAGACCATATCTTGATGATTTCGTGCTTGTCTTCTTCGATGATACTTTAGTTTATTCTAAACAGGAAGAAGATCATGAACCTCAACTTCGGATTGTCCTTGAAACAATGAGGTCTCATAAGCTGTATGCAAAAATGAAGAAGTGTGCATTCTTCAAACGTCAGATTGAATATCTAGGATTCATAGTATCATCAGAAGGAATATCAGTAGACCCAGCCAAAGTCAGTGATGTGCTTGAATGGCCAATACCAATATCCTTCAAAGAAATACGTAGTTTTCTTGGCTTGACAGGATGGTATAGGGTTTTTATCAAAAACTATGCTTTGATTGCAGCACCTCTTACCGACTTACTAAAGAAGCAGACTTCTATTACATGGTCAACTCCCGAACAAAATAGCTTCGACCAATTGAAGCAATGTTTGGTATTAGCACCTATTCTAAAACTTCCTGACCTCAATAAGGAGTTCGAGGTAGTAACTGATGCCAGCATTCTTGCCTTGGGGTGTGTACTTATGCAGGAAGGTCATCCAGTAGCATATTCTTCAAGGAAATTGAAGAGTCATGAAAAGAATTATGCCACGCATGATCTGGAGTTATTAGCTGTCATCCATGCTCTAAAGCTTTGGAGACATTACCTGTTGGGTAACAGATTTACTCTAGTAACCGATCATAAGAGTCTCAAATGGATTTTTACCCAGAACGAGCTCAACATGAGGCAACGTCGATGGATTGAAGTATTGGAGGAGTATGATTTTGAAATCAAGTATCGACCAGGGAAAGAGAATGTAGTTGCCGATGCACTTAGTCGCAAGGCATTCCTAAATTCCCTAATCTTGCAGAATCCATCAACGGCCAGATCTCTGGCTACAAAGGTATCTATGCCAAGCAACCCTATACTGAACTAGCTAGAGAGGAAGCATACCATGATTTGGCCTACCAAACCATGATAAAAGAAATATCTACCAAGGAGCAGAATTTGAAGTCACAAGCTAAGTATCGGGAATTTTCCATTGATAATGGACTTGTCTACTACAGAACAAGGCTATGTATACCAACAAGCCAGTCACTTAAGCAGAAGATATTATGGGAAGCTCACGATTCCCCTTTCGCAGGACATCCTGGCTATGCAAAAACTCTTAACGCAGTTAGGAAGAGCTACCATTGGGAGAGGCTCAAAGGTGACGTTCTCAAATATGTCACTGAATGTTTGTCTTGCCAACGTATCAAGGCTGAACATGTCATGATGCCAGGAAAATTGCAACCACTTGACATTCCCCAAATGAAATGGGAATTCATCAGTATGGATTTTGTGGTGGGCTTACCCCAAGTCCAAGGAGGATACAACTCCATTATGGTTGTAGTTGACATGCTTACTAAGGTTGCACACCTGATTCCAGTAAAGACAAACTATAAAGCCTCCGACATTGCAAGAGTGTTTATCAAGGAGATATTCAAGCTACATGGGTTACCTAGAAGGATCATTAGCGATCGAGATTCTCTCTTCACTTCACACTTTTGGAGAGCTATCTTTGAAGCTATTGGAACTCAACTCTGTTTTAGCACCGCCTACCATCCCCAAACGGATGGACAAACAGAGCGAGTGAATCAAATTATTGAGGATATGCTTAGGGCTTACTGCTGTCGAGAGCCGAAGAGGTGGATTCAATGCTTGCCGTTAGTGGAATTTGCCTACAATGCTTCTTACCAGCAGAGCATTCAAATGACCCCTTTCCAGGCATTGTATGGTCATGATTGTCGAAGTCCCCTAAATTTTTCTGATCCAACCCTAAGAGTGGAAGCTTCAAGACAAATGTTGGAGGACATGGATGACCAAATAAGGTCAATAAGACAAGACATACAAGCAGCCAAAGATAGACAAAAGGCATATGCAGATTTGAAACGCCAAGAGAGGGTCTTCGGAGAAGGAGACATGGTCTTCATTCGTGTACGCCCAAAAAGGAGTTCTCTATCTCTAGGAGAATGCAAGAAGCTAAGTCCAAGGTATTGTGGGCCGTATAAAATCCTCAAATGCCTGGGACCCAATGCTTACAAATTGCAACTTCCTGATAACCTAAAAGTTCACAATGTATTCCATATTAGTCTCTTAAAAAAATATGTGCCCAACCCTAATCATGTACTTGATGACCAACAAATTGTAATGCCTAGTCAAGGAGTCCTTGAACTAAGACCGGAAAAGATTTTAGATGTCAGGGAGAGACAGTTAAGATCTAGAACCTTGAAGGAATGCCTCGTCCAGTGGAAAGATTATCCCGAAGAGGATGCTACCTGGATGGATGAAAGCTCTCTCAATCTTCAATATCCCCAATTTATCTCGAGATGAGGACATCTCGATTCTTCTAAGGGGGAGAGAATGTAATATTCCCACCCGTGAATATTGACTTCCCACACAGTGCGTAAACCTTGTGCAAAGGTTATCCCACATATTGGATTTACCGGCAGTATAATGTGTAACCTGCACGTGAGAAATCGAGACCATCCGCATTGGCAAAGCAAGCCGAGGGTTCAAAACCGAAATTCACGCGTAAACACCCTCTTGGGAGGGGCAAAATAGTTATTATTAAAGCAATTTTTTTTTATTTTTATCCCTTTTCCCCAGCCAATGCACGGCTGGAGAAGAGGGAGTGTGGGGGGATGGGTCATGGAAGAGTCGTGGGCTGCATGGGAGGGGGGGGAACCCATGCAAGGGGCCACGTGGTGGAGCCCTTCTCTTCCCCCCCCTTACCTATATATACTCCCTCTAAGGACAGAAGGGGAGGGGAGGAAAATCGGATGCTGCTACGACGCCGTTGTTGGGGAAGGGAGGGAGACGAGGCTGCTGCCATCGCTGTAGGCCAGAGGCCGCGTAGAAAGAGGAGGGGGGGGAAGTCGCTATTCAGCTGGGAGCCGCCATCAGGACGCCACCGCCTTGCTGGAGACCACCAGGCCGCCGCCCATCCTCGCCTTGACCACGACTTTTCTTCCCAATCATTGGGACCCCCCCCCCCCCCCCCCCGACGTCGCTGCTGATTCCCAGAAGCTTCTTAGAAGCTTCTTTAAGAAGCTTCTAAGGTTAAGGCCCTAGGCCTTGGTCCTATGCGGGCTTTTCAGTTTTAAAACCGGGCCTTCCAATACCCAAAAACCTGTGAGCCCGGTACTCTCAAGGATCCGCACTTTGGAAGGGATCTCCAGCGTACAATTTTGAAGCGCTCGCAACAGTTGGAGAAGACTCACCGAACGAGTAAGGGTAAAGGCAAACCGGAAGTCCGTAAGCACGCTAACGATGGCTCCCAAGAAGACGCAAGGCGCACCTGCGGGAGGTTCTTCCCCGGACTTACACGTGGATATCACTGCGGATCCACAAATCCAGGTTCCGTAAATATATTTCCACATGAAGAGATGTTTTAAATACGCTTAACTCCATAGGGAAATTCATTCTACGTTATCATTAATTCATGGGTAGTGATAATAGTACATTCGATAAATTATAGATAAAGGATCCGTGCATATCATGCATCTACAAAGTTATGAATGAAAAGCACTTATTCTCCTTGTGAACTTAGTTGCAAACTGTCTCGTCATGCATCTTCAAAGTGGAAGCCACATATGGCCTAGGATTATTGTCAAAGTGCATTGGTCATGTAGGAAAGGAGTATTTTGCATTTAGTCAATAACTCCCTTCGTTATGATTCGCGTGAGGGATTTATTAACTTCTGTTTCACGGCATGATAAAGAACCCCGATCTTATAAATGGCATGGAGGATGATGCTTGCAAATAGATTAAATCGACTCTTGCCTTAGTATTGCATGAACTTCACTCACGATGTTGTTGTATCTAAGGGTCGCACTTTTACTTTCCCAAACTTCATTTCATCATGTAACATTTAGGAATGATTGCATGGCTTATAAAAGCATGAAATGCAAATACTTAGACACAAGGTTGTAGGTGTTATCCCTTGACCTAAATCCTAGTAAGCCCTATGTAGATTACTCTTCAAATTATCTTGCCTTTTGACTTTAACTAAAAGGAAGGGATAGGGCTATTGCGGATCTTATGGCATGTAAAAGTAATGAATTACAGGTTTACATGTATTGTAACATTTTGCAACTATTTTCCTACTTTAGATAAAGTATATCATCTCTAGGAAAGAATTGTCCTTGTCAAAGACAACTAGGTCAATTTACCCAAGTCATTTGTAGTATCACGACTGCTAGGGTTTCCTATAGGCATAGCTAGCCGATTCAATAAAAACCTCAAGTACTAGCTAGGGCTTGGCACGTTAGAGATGTGGCCAAGTAACGTAATTGGACACCAAGTCGAAGTCCTCAAACCCAAAGGTCCTACCCACCTTCCCGGAGAAGTTGAGCCAATGGGACACGCACGCAAATAATGATCTAGGGTTTCTACCCTAAGGATCATTCGACCTAGTGCTAGAACTTGGTTTGAGTTGGAATCCCTAGGACCGAACGTTGTCGGTCTAGTGCAATTAGGATTGGGGTGAGTGAGAATACGCCCTAAACCCTACTTCGAGTCTAATCATAATTCTTGACCAGAAAACACCATTCAAAAGTGAAATGATCTCTTGGAATGGAGGCGACACTTGTGCAACAAGTTGCAACGTCGCATAGCCTTGTGGTTTGATCACAAGAAAGTTTTGCCAATCCTTGGAATGAGGTTGGCAGGTTCTTGTGCAAGTTTAACTTGCAAGGGGATGGGTAGTCATCCTGTTACATCGCCCTCATTAGGGAAAATTTGCCAAGTTAAGGGAAGTTAGGTAATTGCTCGGACGCAAATGATTAATCAATAAATTAAAGCGACATGGCCGCCGGGATTTACTATTAATAAAACCTAAGGTATTGGTTAAGTTGGGTTAATAGGGTATGACCCTAACCCAAGGACGATAGGAATCTTGCCAAGTTGCAATTGATTCCGGATCGAATGCGGGATGCATTCGGAGAGAAGGAGTCACTCCTTAACAGTTTGCCAAATAAACGACCACTGGAATTGATTGTGCTTGTAACAGTTTTTTAAAAAAAAGCATTGTTTGCATTGTTTGCTCAAGGAACTAAAGGATGAAAAGATATATAAATGCTTCAGGTTGAAGGCCTGAAGGGAGGGGCAGCTTCAGTTACCCCCGACTGCCTGCCTGACCCTAACCAAGGGGGTTGTTGACCGTGCCGGGAACGTGGACCGAACCCGCCGCGAGAGGTCTTTCCGTTGAGCTCTACTTGGAGCAGGAGGACGCCTGGGTGCCAGGGGGGGCTCTGGCCGTAAATCCCTCGCCTTCCGGGTCCTGCACAAGAGACTAACGTGACTGGAGATTGGATCTCAAGGCCCGCATACTAGTCTACGGGCAGAAGCTTGGAATAGTGATCCCTAGCGGATTACTGGATAAGCCTTCGGGCGGATTACAGACAAGCCTACGGGCGGAACTCCTTGTATTTCAAAGATAAAAGATGATATGATAACAAAGAAGTTGTTTGATATTGTTTTTCTATGTCACGTGATAAGATTACGTGAAGGAACCTGTGCTTAACGGGATTAATCAAGGGAGTTGTTTGTTATATGTCAAATTAATGTGTTAGGTAATTACATAACTAAAACAAACCAAGGAAAGTGCGGAGGATGGACCATGGGTCCGTCCTATGGATGGGTGGTCCCGGTTAGCCGGGAACTTTCCTCAAAAATCTTGAAAAACAACAGGATGATCATCATCATCAAAACAAATAACGAGAACGATGACCTAGAGGTACATCTTACCCGATTTACGTTGCTTTAGGGAAACGGAATGGGACTATGCCTTATGGCAGAGAGGTTGAGCCTTTCATCCCTCTCGTTTCCCATTCTTCTTGAACCAAGTGCAGCGTGAATCCGCTTCGGACCTGGTGCTTCTGCGTAAAGTAGTTCGCTCGGGTCTGACGCTAGTTGCTGTTAGCTAATGACCAAACAGGAAAACACTAATTCCGGTCGATCCTAAGTGGGAAACGGCCAGGATACTTCCACTACGTGGCAGACGCGGAAAGACCTAGATTGCAAAACCCGTAACATTCAATGGGAGTGCCGGGCGGAGTTTTCTAAACATTCTTCCCGATGGGCTGCTAAGACGTGTCCTAGATGACTCTAGTGGACACGTTACACCCACAAAGGTCAGAATCTTAGCCTGACACTCCTTCCATACCAAGCTCTTCTGGAAAGCTAACCCTCCAAGGACTCGTCTCTCCTAGTCTCCCAAAGAATGCTCTTATGGAACATTTTTCTCCAACACAAAGGGATGCAGACAGGGGTGTGAAAGGTCAAGCAAAGATATTCCTCCAAAAGAAAGGTGGTCTTCTACTAACCTAGGAATTAAAACAAAATTACATTATGCTAATAATGGAGCATGGAAATACTCCTACCCACAACCTAGCATCATAGTCTCAAATCCTGAAGAGCTAGAAGACTATGAAGATCATACCAAAACAGTTTTGGAACTCCTCCACAGAGATACCATTTCGGAATTCCTCCTAATCTTTGTAGACCAAATTTAAGGAAACAAAAGGAAGGAAAATCACAAGGGTGAGAGCCTATCCCATCCCTACTTTCCTTTCTCAAAATCGATAGACTCAGTTCGGGCTTCCACTCAGGGAACAAAAGATATTCCTCTTAACGATAGAACAGATTCAGAGTAGTGCTATGATGGCCCCCAACCAAACTCCCACCGGTTTCAACATAGAATACAATAACATGCAAGTGGTGATTCTAGCAAGGACAATAATGGCCAAACTAAAGAAAAATTATATTCTTGTAAGGACCATGCTAATGATCTTGGTTGGGATAAAAGTCATGGTGAACTCAGTAGGCTAGACAAACTTAACGTTATCCATGACTATATTTCATATTGTCCTCACGGGATGAAATATCCCACTCACACAAAAATGGGCCATGATTCCCTAGGCTCTACCCAGTTTAAATATTCTGCCTCCCCTCACAGTCAAGGGTGGAGTATTAATAATGAGGATCATGTCACAGCATTTGACTACGATCAAAGGCCTTTTTTGGTGATAGCAAGAACACATTCCCCAAAGGAAGAACCTCCATCCATGCTCCAAGCAAAGGCGATTTTTCTATTATGGCCATAGCCAGAATATTTTATGACCTATGTCAATCCTATGAAGGTCTTCTCTCAAAAAACTCTTGGAACTTCCTTGGATCCTATCTTCTATTCAGGCATTAAAGGTGATTTCCAGAGAAGGTGGGAATCTCTAAAGAATATATATAAAGATGATGATCTAGGTATTAAAGGTAATCTCAGAAGATCGTGGAAACCTCTTAAAGAAAAATATGAAGACAATGATACAGGTCTTATCTCTCTTCTAATCCCTGAAGAGAATAATAGGATACAAGAATAATAGCATAGAAGGTGCTCCTTGCAAGTTGTCCCTTGAAATAATAATAGTAAGCACCTTCCTACTAATAGATTACGACTAGTACATAAAATATTAGGGTTTTCTCAGCAAAGCTATTATCTGAAACAGGTCTGGTCGTTCTCCACTCCTAAAAATGACAAGAGTGCTTACAAGAAGCATCCTTCACCAACAAAAGCTCCTCTAACAGCACAACAGGTAGAAAGAAGCTTGGTCTCTCTAGCTTGGCCACCTTCAAAATGTGCTAAAGCAATAGAGAAGAAAAGAATGCTCTCTCCAAAGGAACATCCTTCATAGCCAAAGAAAATTCCGTTATCTCAAGGCTACCCACCATAACAACAAGAAGGTCAATAGAACACTATGCCTTCCCATGATGGTCAAAGAGCTGTTCGAACAAATGTCATCAAAAGAAATTACCAAAGGTGGATATCAAGCAAAAATAAAAAGGATGATCCCAAGCCAAAATCCTCAGTAGTGAGATTAACAAAAAACCACACTTACCATTTGGCAAAACCAACCTCAACTACAAGGGTTATTTTCAAAAAGAAAATACCACTTGTTTTGAAAAGAAAAGGGAGAGCCTTGGCCAAATGTGAGACTCACCAAAACTCAAAGGCAATACACAATGCACATCCACATTTCAAAATTTTATGCATGCAAATCAAAAGAGTGTGAAGTCACATCACATCAACATGCATACTTCTTTATGAAATACAAAGAAGAGGAAGAAAAATGTCAAATCAATATGCAATACTTCTCTATGCAACCCAAGAAGTCACATGCATACTTCTTCATGTAATACAAATAAGATGAGAAGATAGTGAAGAAAGAATGAGGGATAACAAAAAGAAATGATAAAACATTTCTACGAAGGAAGAAGAAATGCTAAAACATTTCTTTAAAAATAAAAGAGGGATTAAAATACCATGTCAACAACAAAGACTTTTCAACCACTTGAAAAAAGGATACAAAGACACATGGTAACAAAAGTCACATGGAAGAAACTCAAGAGACAAAGACCACTAGTTGTAGGAGACCAAGCCAATATATTGCATGAGGAGCATGAAGCTTCTTGTACAAGGTAGAGAATGGCAGAGGTTGGGATATAAATACAAGGAGATATGGATACAAGGATATGAGTAAGTGAAGAAGGGTAGAGAGAAAGCGGTGCCTTGTTCTGGTTGTGGTCTCCCTTTTATACATATTTGGGATAGTATAGAGGGCTAGAAGTTAGGGCTAGCTGGCCGAGAATAAAGGGTTTGTACATCAGAGTCCATGTGATTTGTAAGGGATCTCACATGGCTATAGTGAGGAGATAAGGTTTGTACATAGAACCCATGTGAAAAAGTGAGGGTCTTCACATGGCTACAGTAGAGATGTCCTTTTCATGCCACCTCGAAAGTATGTCGGCCATTATGTTTTTATGTCCAAGTACATGCTCAAGGTTAGTTGTAGATTATCAAACCATAATGACCATCTTAGCAATCTTTTATTGCTAATTTCATAAAGGTTTTTTGAGGATATGAATCATTGCATATTTTTTAGGTCTGTTTTTGCTATGAATGGGACATGCTCTATGAAAATACGAAAACTTTTTATGCATTTTTTTAGTGCTAATATTTCTCAGTGAAAGGAAGTATAGTTCTTTTCTGTAGAAGTGAATGTGCCATAAGCAAATTTGCAAACTTCTTCTCTTCCTTATTCTGTTTGCGTTAGGATTCCTCCCCAGCCTAAATCTGAAGCATCAGAATAAATAATAAGAGGATTTCTTGGTGAGGGAATGTAAAATGGTGGTAATTGGGAAACAACTTGCTTCAGAGATTGGAATGTTGTTTCATGGTGAGGTGTCCATTCAAAATGAGTTTCCTTTTTGAGTAAGTCTGTCCATTGGGAGGTGTATTTCTGAAGGGCATGTTGTACCTGTCAGAAGGAGTAATCTTAAACTGCCAAAACCCAGATTTTAGATCAAATTTTGAAAAAACCTGAGCACCTTGGAGCCTTTGGATGAGATCATCTTTTAAAGGCAAGGGATGTTTGTTGTCAATAAGGAACCTGTTAAGAGGCTTATAATTAATCACGAGCCTTTTCTTTCCCCTTTTTGTTTTGAATGTTTATTAACATAAAAGGCTTGGCATGCCCATGGACTTGAACTTTTTTCAATGAGACCTTGTGAGAGGAATGTTTTAATTCCATTCTGGCAAATCTGCATGTCTTTAGGGCTCATTCCTAGGTGAGTGGCTTTGGTAGGAGTGCTTTGGGGAAGCTCAGGAAGAGAGATAAAGTATTTGGTTTTTTCCCAAAACTGAAGAGGATTATCTGAAGAGTAAGTCATAATACGATCCTTCCATTGTTGGAGTTGAGGAGCATAGAGCTGCTTTTGTTGAAAGAACCATTTTTTGAATCTTAAATCACAAGCATCTGTACACGTGGGTGTGATGAGTGAAAGGGTTCTGGAGAAATGTTGAAGAAGAGGGACATCAAAGGGTTGTCTTTTGAAGAAGAAAGAAACCTTTTGGAAGTCGAATGTTATTGGCTTAAAGTGACTCATAACATCCATGCCAATAATCATATCAAAACCTATAGATTTGATCGGGCAAACTGTAAGAGGAACCTGTAGGTTACCTATTTGACATCGTACCTTGGCTATTTTGTGGATGGCTAGTCTTCTGTTAGAAGCCAGGGATACACTGATCTCTTCTTCAAGATGTTATGCCTTGTTGGGTGGTACATAATGGTCTTCACAAACTATCAAGGAAGAGTCAGTGTCAAGTAAAGCGTTTAATTGCATATGAGTATGCTTAGTGAGAGACATGTTGATGGAAATTAGTGGGAGTTGGGCTCTACCAATAGTTGAAATATGGTGTTCTTTGGTGGCCATTATGTGGGCTTTATTTATTGATTTATCCTTGGCTGCAAGCCTTGTCAATTCCTTGTCATGTTGTTCTACCTAGGTTGTGATATTTCTCAGTGCTTGGGTGACTTGAGAAAGCCCTTGGGTAACTTGAGAAAGCTCTTGGGTGATGTGGGCAAGGTTATTCTTTTCTGTAGACTGTTTTTCCATTCTTAAAGTGGTGAGAGGGGGAGGTCAATCTTTGTCAAGGATAGTTGGTTCCTTAGCATCTTTGTAGGAAATACCTGAAGAGGGGGCTTTGATGAGTCTTTTCCCAAATGGTTGTTTGCCTCCTCTATACATGCCACATCCGTGTCCTTCGTAGTTTCTGTGCCTGTTTCTTCTGGAGGATTCTCCAAAATCATCTTGTAATGCATTGATGCTATGGATGGTATTTTCATCATGGGAGAAAGCATTAGACTTATCGGCAAAAGTACCATCAAAATCAAAGATATGGAAAGCACTTTGCTCATAGTAATCATACCCATCTTCAAAAAGAAGGCCAAAATGTTGGAGGGTATTGATCTTTTGCGGGAATTTGCTTTTGTTAGGGCACTTATTTGCCCAATGGCTGAGTTGTCCACAAATGAAGCAAGATTTGGGATTTTGTGAACTTCTTCGGAATAGCCACCACTTAGAAGAATGAATGTTAAAGAACATTTTCTTGGGTTTATATTTTTTATGGAGGTTGGACTTTTTGCAACTGCATCTTTGGTGGAGGCAGCCAAAATCTTTAGTATATATATTTTTTGTACAAAACTCCATAGATGGGGACTGGGTTGTTTTTAAAAGCTTCTTCCCCTTGATCTGAGTACAGAGATCATCTATTACCTTGCGGACTAGCTGGATGATCATGCCAAAAGAGTGCTCATAAGTGATATGTTGTTGCTCCATTTTATTTGCTACCATCCAGGGAATAGGATTAGAAAGGGAATTCACAAAGAAACTTGTTATTGGCTTCATGTTCTCCATTGAAGCGATATAAGAGATGCCGCATATAGATGACATAATCTTTTATTTTGTTGATGTTACACAAGTGAGCCTAGTGGAAGGCCTGCATAGCATCTTGTGCCTCATCATACATGTTACCCACCCATTCAGAGACCAAGATCTCAAAGAAGATTTCGCCAATATTAGGGTCCTTTTGAATGGTAAACTTGGCATTAGGGTCAAGGGATTCCCACCAATAGTGGAGATCACTGGTGAAGCCATGGGTAATATGATTGACTGCATTTACCTGGGCAACTCCTTGGTTTTTATATAATGAGCAAAAATGTCCAAACATTTCATGGAAAACATCTTCAATTTCTTCTTGTGAAATATTATCAATATTCCATAAGGGAAGATTTCCAACTTTGTGCCTCTTGGGCTTGTCCTTCATCTTGTGTAAGGTCTATGACAGGGGATTTAGTGTCCTTTTGTCAATTTACTAATTTTTTTCTTATCTTGAGTTCCTTTTTAACAGAAGGAAGATGAGTAGGATCAATACCTCGAATTATACCATAGAATTTAGTCCCTTTGTCATATTGGTCCTTTTGGTCTTCTGTTTCTTGAATTGTTGCTTCATCCCAATCAAAAAAGTCAGGCCAATCTAGGGGATCATTAAGAGCATCCCATCCAGGGGCTGGCATTGGTTGAGAAGAATGCCATCCATCAAAATTATAATTGATATGAAGTCCTTTAAGATAATGCGTGATTTCGTGAACACTCTGAGGGGTGTCATGGTTAGTAATTTCTACATAAGAAGTGGAACTAGGCATATCTATAAGGAAGGATGCAGTATGCTGATCATATTCCAGATCTTGCCAACGGATAAGGTCAAGGCGATGGACTTAAATTTGTTCATGGGAATGATCTTGGAAGCAAAGACTCCTTTTTTCGGGTCAAGAGGTGAGTTTGGGCCTTTGGGATTTCCATGAACATTCTTCTGGGTCTGCAATGATTTCTCTAGAAATCTGAGAGTCTTCCTAATGCCGAGAATACCACTTGGTGATGCGAGGCAAGTGACATTAGGAAAAAAATAAACTCACAAATGGGCCTTTTAGTCTCCCCTCTCTCCTCCTTAAAATAAGGAAAAGAGGAGAGAAGAATAGTAAAATAATCCTCCTCTCTCTCCACTTTTACAATCTCATTTTGCATTTTTTATATTATCTACAAAGATATACTCAGATTCCTTCTCTCTCCTCATTCAAGAAGTCTTTGTCAACCAAATTTTATATTCAAAAAGGAGTTAGTTATGGGAGTGTGGTGCTTCGTTTTCATTGCAAAATGATTAGTAGATACGAAGTAATTGATTTTTTAATCGAGAACAAGGAAAATGAAATTTTGAAAGTTCCTTTTAAGATATTTTGGGGATTTTTTATATCCTAGCTTTTGGTCAAAAAATAAACCAACTGGTCAAATTTCATGTTTTTTGGAGATGTTTTTGGAGGCAAAATAGAAATATCTAAAATACAAAAAGTCTTGGACATCCCTACCCTCTGAGAGCTATTTCCCCCCATATCTATACTCTCTCATGGTTCTATTGTGACCTCTTCTCTGTGTTTATGCCATCTTCATTAACAAAGTGAATTACTTACACCCTCCTTTCCCTTGGCACCTTTGTGTGCCTCTCTATGTATCTCCACTCTACCTCTTGTGGGGGCAACCAAGTAAACTCCCCGTTTCTATTAATAGTAAAATCAATACATGAAAGAAGGAGCTGCATATTGAGGTAGAGATTGAATATGCCCCATTATTCAAAAGAACCTAGTGTACCAGTGTCAACCCTCAGGTTTTGCAGAGTTATAGGCAAATGAGATTGAAACATATAGATTTCTGGGTTGATGGGGGAATCTACCCAATTGACCCCTTGAACAATAGACCTCCAACTTTCTCAGGAATCACAAATTTGCTGAAGTATGTGTGCAAGGGTGAAAATGGGTTACTTGGTTATATTAGGCAGCTCAATGATTAGGCATTAAAAGTATTTACAACTTGCCAAGCAACCATAAAAAATTGCCATGATGTGATCGTTGCACATCAACTTCATATACAACATCTCATAGGACAAGTGCTACAACTGAATGACACTATAATTCAACAAAACAATCAAATTATTTCAATGCAGGACACTATCCATGACATCAATATCTCATATGAGGAGGCAAAGGCACAATTGGACGACTTGAGAAAGAGCAACAGTAAGCTAACACAGGAGTGCAAATGAGAGAAGAAGCCAATCAATGAGTTAATTGTGAATAGTGGCCAGTGGAAGCGACGTATCAAAGCATGTAAGGTAGCTCAGAAAGAGAACCTAGGTGAGGGTGAGGTTGGATCATGTATTAGTAGATTGCTGAAGGCAAGTACATTGGAAAAAACTTTGAGCAATCATAAGTTTAAGGCTATGAAGGAAAATGTGATTGAGTGCACATTAAAAGATGTGTCAAATGAGTTCTCAGCTGTGGATGCACAATCTATTTGTGACACAGTCGGCATTAGCACAACAACTTACTGAAAGATATTCAAAGGTGTGAAGGCTGGGTTTGGTTGTGTGCTGAAGAGAAATAGAAACATGCCTCTTCCTCAACCTTCAAAGTTAATAGAGGCCTGACGGCAACTTAATACAAAGGTTTTGAAGTTGATAGAAGATCCCATGCATGTTCAACGTGTGGAAATTTTCACTAAAGGTTGGGACCAAAAATGCATATGAGGTGAAGTTCACCAAACTCAATAATTACTATTTAGATTTGAACAAGGTGCAATCGGCAATGGTAATGTACTACAATATGTCTGTTGAGGAATATAATGGTAAATTGCAGTTTGTTATAAAATTAGATGAAAGTAAGGTCATCAAAGAAGTAAAGCTTGAAAGAGTTAGTGTAACTTTGATGAATAGAGCTTTACAATTCGACAAGAACAACCCAGGGAACTTTAGTGTTCAATCTAAGCACCATGTGTGGTGGCTCACTGCATTTGAAGTTCCTAAGGAAACATTTAAGGTATTACAGCTATTCTTTATGCACACAAGCATTCCAAGCATCATTGATCATCAGGAACATGGTGAGATGCTCTCGATTGCAGGGTATGGTCAATACTTGGTTGAATGGCATCTTGCAGGAGACTTGGAAACTTTAAAATGCATGTGTGGAATCTCCAATGGTGCAAATACAAAGAATCCATGCCTATATTGCTTAACAAAGAGGGTGGAAGGAAAGGACGGAAAGAAGAACTAGCGAAAGGTGACAAGTGCTGCACCGACGTGCAATACAGAAGATTCCATTTGAAAGCCCATCTTCAACATTCCCTTGGATTGTATTCACATTTTTTCATTGCATGTTTTTGCCAGAATCATGGAGAAACTTGTAGTGAATGCATTTTCTTTGCTTATAGGATGCAACCAGAAAAAGAAGCCATTGCAACGTGTAGGAATATGGAGCGAGTGCTATCAGAAATTGGGCTACACAAGCATCAAGTGACGATTGAAAAAGATGAGAAGACATCAGGAAAATTTGGTAACTTGCCAAAAAAGCCTTGCTTTGGAGGAGCAAAGGCTAGGAAGTTTCTCTCAGTATCCATCAATGAGGAAGGGAATGTCATGGTTCATAGGCCGCAGGACTACAATGGGTGGAAAAAGTTACATTTTGCAGTTCCTGATCGAAGTAATGGAGGAAAAACAAGATTGGCCAAAGCTAAGGTTTGGTGAGAGCAGAATTTAGGTGACGGAAAGTGCTTAAAAATAGCTAAAAATTATAAATATCAAGGGAAAAATATTCAATGTCAAAGGCGGCGGCTCGATCTAGGACGATTTTAAGCGTCAAAGTGCTTTAAAGGCGACCGAGCGACACTTGTTGATTTTTCATAATTTTTCAGGCAGTCGTGCGGGTTGACACGAGCTACTGGCCAATGCGGGATGCCAAGCCCGACGCCCAGGATTTTTCAGAGCTCAATTCAGAGTCCGGACGGGGAAATGGCCAAGAAACCGGTCAAGATACGAAGAGGTGGACCAAAGTTTGACCAAAGTTTGGCCAAATGGGCAAGTGACCTTTGGGAGCCCAAACTTAAAATGCCACATGAAATGTTAGAAGCAAGTCATGGAGAGAGAGAGGAGGAGAAGATGGCGCCTTCAACGGCCGAAAATTGTGCCATGAGAGGGATGGAGGCAACATACTGGCTGTGAACACCCTACCCAATTGACATTGGGGCTTCAATCCTCTCTGTCGGCTGACTCTATCGCCGCCCTTCGCCCGTCAAATGATGCTCTCTTTGAAGATCTCTGATTTCAGTCTTTCTCTCTCCTCCCTCTCTCTCTTCTAAAGGCAAGTTCATGTGGGAAGAAGAAGGAAGAAGAAAGAATGATGGAGGCTTGTGGATCGGATTGCTCCACGGGCTGGAAATGGTGATTTGTGATTGTGTTGGACGTGAAGTGCTGCTGATTTTCAGATTTGCAGCCATGGACATGCAACTCGAAACACGCAAATAAGCGGTAATTTAAAATTTTCAAAGGAAATTTGAGATTTTATGGCTTTTGATTGATGAAATGTTGTTCATGTGGGCTAAAAATTGTGTATATTGCTGTTTTCCATGAGTTCTTGCTGGTCATAATCAGAAAATAAGGATGCATCTTGTGGTTCAAAATAATATGCTAAAACACGAAAAACATGAAAAATCAAGGGAAAATGATGGTTTTTTTGCATAAAAATGGGAAAGTAAATAGGAATACCAACTAAACTTTCATTTTTCTGCAAGAAGGAACTAAGGACCACAGCCCATAACCTGTTTTGAATTTTTAGTAATTAAATAATGCAGAAAATAAGGGAAAATACAAGAAAAGGGGAAAAAACCCTAAAAAATAGGGGAAAAATATATTTTGGGCTTCAAAAAATAAGGATAAATAAGAACAATGTTTGTGAATGTTTGTGGGGACTAAAGCATGAGGATTTGCCTCAGATCAACCCCACCTTCTTGTTCTAGTGTGTCTTTTTCCGCTTTCTACACATAAAATGATGTCAAAATACCCTATAAACCTATCCAACGATGCAATATTTAAACGGGGAAGGGTAGAGAAGTTGAAATATGTCTAAATGCCGTGTGAGATGATGGAAAAGTTACTGATTTCTATGCATAGCATTTAGGACGGATGATAATTAAAATTAAGAGCTTAGTAGCACGAGGATCACCTCGGTGCTAGGCCCATGCAACGAAGCACGAACGGTAGTTGGAAATCATTAAAAGAATGTTTTTGCACTTGTGCACGATACTGTTTTGCTAAATGTTTGAGCACTAGGCATCCACCAAATGCATGGAGCATGAAAAATAATTTAAAAGTATCAGTGATCAGCTCCTGGACATGCATTGCAATTGGTTTATTAGGACATGACCTACGATGAGAGGCAGTGAGGTACCCATGCTGTAGGCTAGTCATGGGGGTCAAGGGGAAAGCAAGTAAGGAAGAAATGGTACACTCCTGGACACGCTTATTTGGTACCTTGAGCGACGTTTGTGCGAAATGTTTAGATATTGAGCGACGCATCGAGGGGCCAATCCCCAAGGTGTAGGAGAGTCGCAGAGGGTTGACGGCATTCAGCCGTAGGAGGAACCCCATGTGTATGTGATTCGAGCCTTTTGGCTATGTGAAAGGGACTCCCTCTGAGGAGTAATATTGGGTTAGGATCAGTTGAACTACAACGTATTACAAACGCAATGTTTAGGAAGGCAGAGATTTTGATAGACGCTCCTGGCCGCGAGGCCGAGGGGTTGTCTTGTGCATAGGGACGAGGCCCGGCTAGTGCATGAGCCAGTGCCGGCCCGTTTTTTGGTCCATCATTTGGATAAGTCAACAAATTGGCTCCCTTACTTCGCAAGATGGTGTTTAACAATAAAGATAAGCAAGAATTTATCAATGATGTGCATCGCTTCTACGAAATCATAGTGGAAGCATGGGGCAAAAGCTCTATCACACATTACACGGTGCATACTAAGTTAATATTTTAAAATTGTATGAATTGTATGAATTGTATAAACTATTGAGCATAGTTTTAATGATGTGTGATATATTTCTTTGTAGCATATCCTTGAGGCACGTGGGCCATACTTTGCAAAAAAGGGAAGCATTGGAATTTGGTCCACACAAAGGATGGAAAATTCACATTGGATAGCACGTGGTACATACCAAAGAAAAACTGATCATAGTGGAGGGGTGAATGGTAGCAATCCAATGATCCAATTTCTATCTTGGTGGTATAGGATTATAGTAGCAGATGAAGCTAAATTCACGCAAAAGAGAGCAAATGAAAGTGCTGATGAATCAGCTGCAAACATGATGGAATCACGTCATGTCACTAAAAGAGTGCGTTATGAAGCCTCAAGTGCCAAAGAAAACCATGCCAAGTGGCTAGAAACAAGGCTTCGACAAGGCAGCAAATGGATTCGAAAAGAACTAAGATAGTAAGATGAACAACGTGAGTCAGTGTGAATGCAATTCATAGTTTAAGAGAGAAAGAGAGAATGTGCATCTATGTGAATGAGTCTCACAGTTTAGGGTTATATAAAAGAGGGTTTCACTTTCTATCTTATTCATTGAGTTCTCACATCTCTTGTGCAAGAAAGATAGTTAGGTCTAAGGTAGTTGCAAATAAGCTTTTGCTCAAAGCCCCATATCGTGTTCAGTCCCTTGGAGCATCTACTAGCTCAGTTGCACCCCTTTCTCAACCTAATCCACCTTCCTCAAGTCACCCTCACAAGGGTCCTCCTCAGCATCCCCACAAGAAATGCAAGTGGAAGCCCGGTATAGTGGCCTTGAGAGAAATTAGAAGGCATCAACACTCTTTTGATCTCATCATTCTGATTGCGAGCTTCTCGAGACTTGTTCATGAGATTGTACAAGACCTCTACCGCACAGAAAGTAGGAGGTGGTTTTTGGCACAAGGTCAGGATAGACCTAATCACTTCACAAAAGAATGTATTCATGCTCTACAGTGTGCTGCAGAGGCCTTTTTAGTTAACTTGATAACCAATGCTCAAGGTTGTGCAATACATGCGAAGCGCATCACTGTAACTCCCAAGGACTTCCAACTCGTAAGAAATCTTCAAGCAGTGAAGGATGCATTTGTTCCAATGGAATGAACATAGTTTGTAATGATATCTTTTTTGGCATAGTGTTATCCTCGTGCATTGGACATATGACTATGTCCAAGTGCAAAACTATTGTATGCGCCCTTAAAATATGAATTAAAATTTTACACTTGTTCTTTGCTCTCAACTTTGACTGTACATCTTCGCTATATTTTCAATTCTTACTTACAATTTTTGTTACCACTATCAATTTCAATAGGAATAACATGCAAAAATTTGCCATTTCTTATTGTACACTTTACTCCTAAAGCCTCTATATAGTCTATGTGGTGCAAAGTTTTTAAGGGCCAGTAGTTGCGATGTTGATTTCTCAATTATCAATCCATCCATAATTTTGGTGTGGGATAATTTTTAAAATACTAAACTGTATCGAAATGCGATGAAACTTCACGTGTGCACTCATTAGGTGGCCAAGAGGCCAATTTTTTTTCTGAAGAAAAAGTACATGCAGACCCTTGGTCCAAAGTCTAGCATCTGGAGTCACTTTCCTACCAAGTATAACGGACCCTCCTTTTAAGGCCAGTTATGGGGCAGGCAACACCCACCCCATGGACCCCGCCTATAGGAGCTTTCGCTCAACCGCCAAGACCCATGGACCACTTATTGCTTCAAGCATTCCAAGCAAGCTCTAATGGCTACCTCTCACATAGCTGACACGCCCTTGATCCTAAGAGTGTAGTGAGCTTACCTTGTGTTCAAAGAGTAGAGAGAGAGAGAGAAAGGGAAAGACTCCATATCCATGAGCCTTCAGGCTCTCAAGCTCATTCCTTCATTTCCACACACTAAGCTAAGGCCGCACCACGATACTCTACTTCCGTACTAGACAATGCAACTGTAGGCTGTTTCTTACTCTGCCAACTGATCATGCTACTACCCAATCCAAATGCATAGCCACTGGTTGACCTCCTGTCATATGTGCAACCAGCCTAGTCAGCATCAGTGTACCCCATCAAGTCAAGGGTTTTCCCATATGCATAAAACAGCCCATGATCTGTGGTACCCTTTACATATCTCAGAATTCTTCTGACTGCATCCAAGTGTGGTTTGCGAGGCTTCTGCATGAACTGGCTGATCAGTCCCATAGCATAACTCAAGTCAGGTCTAGTGATCGTGAGATAGATCAAGCTGCCTACCATCTGTCTGTACATAGTAACATTCTCAATCTCTATCCCAACATCAATCTGCAGCTTGACATTCTGCTCCAAAGGCATATCCATAGGCTTGCAATCAGCCATACCATATTTATGTAACATGTCATGAGCATACTGCTTCTATAGCAGCCATATGCCTCGAGGTGTAGAGATAACCTCAATCCCCAAAAAATATTTCAGCTCTCCAAGATCCTTGACCTTAAACTCAACCTGTAAACATGTCTTTATTTCTGCAATCCCATTTTCATCATCTCCTGTAATGATTAAGTCATCAACATAGACAACTAGAAAAACATAGCCACTATCTGTCTTCTTCGCAAACAGACTATGATCAGCATCTCCCAATCGAAAACCATGTTGCTGTAAATAACTATGCTGATGCAAGCATTCCATGCTTTGGGTGCCTGTTTCAACCCATATAATGCCTTTTTCAGCCGACATACATGTGCTGGAAATTTTGGATGTACATAGCCTTCAGGCTGTTCCATGTAAACCTCTTCCTGTAATTCTCCATTGAGAAATGCATTCTTTACATCCATCTGCCATAGTTTCCAGCCTCTAGCTGCTGCCAAAGCAATCACAGTTCTAACTGTAGCCATCTTTGCTACAGGGCTAAAAGTCTCCTCATAATCAAGACCATACTGCTGCGCATACCCTTTTGCAACTAGCCTGGCCTTATATCTTTCCAATGATCCATCTGATTTACATTTTACCTTATACACCCACTTGCATCCAATAGGTGTTTTGCCCTCAGGCAACTGTACCAAATCCCATGTACCATTTTCAGCCAAAGCTGAATATTCCTCATCCATAGCAGCATGCCAATTCTCATCTGAAACTGCCTCATCAAACTTACTTGGTTCTCTAAAACCTGTTACTTTCATCATATAAGCATAATGACGGGCTAAATATCCAATGTAAGTATACCTGTCAATAGGTCGTCTGACCCTCTCTGATCTCCTGAGTTGTGGCTCACTGTGAGCTTGCCTCTCATGAGGCGGCACATAACGGCTCTGTCTAGCACCTGGCGTCATAACAGACGGAATCCCCAAATCACTATCTAAGCTGTCTCACTGCTAGATGAATCATAACCTACAGTGAGTGGACCTGTTACATCTTCAAAAACCTTTTCTTTTCCCTTATCTGTTCTCCCCCTCACTGACATATCCGTGTCAGTGGATGCAGTAGTGCGACTCCGTAATCGTCCTGTCCAAGGACTCACTGTAGATGATACATCACCTGTCTGACTAGTCATGGAAGTACTCTCTGCAGGAGTACTTTCAGCATGACTCATATTGGGTGAGCCATCAGTAGGCATTGCAATAGGATTCCCATACCAAGATGCTAACTTATCAAATACCACATCTCTACTTATGAGTGTCTCATGCATAGAAGGTACATAACACTTATAAGCTTTCCGTTCCTGTGCATATCCAATAAACACACTTTTCACTGCCTTAGGATCCAATTTCTTCCTCTTCTCATCCGGTATATGCACATATGCAATGCTGCCAAATACCTTCAAGTGTGAAATATCAGGTTTATGACCATACAGCCGTTCATACGGAGTGACATCATGAATCCCTGCTGTAGGGGTTCGATTCAACACATATACAGCAGTCACCACTGCTTCAGCCCAATAACCATTTGGCAGACATTTTTCATTCAGCATAGCTCTAGCTGACTCCATCAAAACTTTGTTTTTCCTCTCTGCAACACCATTTTGCTGTGGTGTATAACTGCATGTGAGCTATCTTCTGATCCCATGTTTAGCAAGATACCTATCAAAGTAGTTTGAGACATATTCACCTCCGCCATCTGATCTCAAACATGATATGTAACAGCCCAATTCATTTTCAGCATGTTTCTTGAAGTCTTTGAATGCATCAAACACATCATCCTTATGTTTCAAGATATAAAGCCAAGTGTACCTGCTGAAATCATCAATAAATGAGACATAATATCATGCACCGCCAAAGGAAGCATTATGTGAAGGACCCCAGACATCAGAGTGTACCAACTGTAAAGGCCTAGTGCTGTTTTTTACATGTCTCATGAAAGGAAACCGTGCATGCTTCCCAAACTGACATGCAGGGCATACATGACCAAAATCATTATACTTGAATTTAGGTAATCCAAGTACTACTTCTTTCTGCTGCATAGATTTCAGCTTTTGTACATTGACATGTCCGATTCTCTTGTGCCAGATCTCTACATCTCTGATGGCACTCTCATCATGAGCAAACATAGCTGCTTTAAGTTCAGGAATCGTCGCTTCCAAAGTAAACATCCTCATTAGGGCCAAAAACGCTTCAAAAAATGCACTTTTGTTAATCACGGGATTAAGGAAAGGGCCAAAGAGAGTTCGCCATGTGTGCAAGAATATGGTATTCTTGTCTCCTCTTTTTTAGAGATAGTGGAGTCCATTTCGTGATTCTCTCTTCTTTTTTAGTCAAAACCCCTAAAGTCTGACATGTTTTGGAGTCCCAAAGATGTTATTTACTTACAAATCTGACAAAATACGTGACAGAGATGTGATGAAATTAATAATGAGTTTTTTGAAAGTCGAGAGATCTTTCAATATTGTTTTTGGCGCCCAATACATACTCATTTGGGTTCTTGGCGCTACTTTTTAGTTCATTCACCCCTCTTTGAGCTTCTTTCTCTACGCTTTCATTCTTTTCATGGCTTCCTCCAGGCGCCCTTCTCGTTTAATACACTCTTGCACAGTCTATAGCCAGGGAGTAGATGGAAATTTTGAGCCCAAAACCTTTGCTGTAAACGATTGGTTTACCATGCTGCCATCTTGCAAGGGCTCTCATAAGGTGAAAAGAAGAAAACAAGATGATATAAAACATCACTGGAAGGGGCGTATCATTGCCTTAAAAATTATGCCCGAAGGCTAGTTTGTCAAGGTGCAACATGTTTACATGGCCAAGGATATGCACTTGCCTCCAAACGAACGTGTTCCCCAACAAACACATTGTAAGTTATAAGTTGAATAACGTATATAATTCTTTTCCATTTATGCAAGTTCTAACAAACGGTTCGTCATTGTAGATATATTTCCGTCAACAAGTATTGAATGGCAACCTGTGGAAAGCCTAAGTGGGACTTTCCATGCCATTCATAAGGTATTGGTAGACATTATTTATGCTGATCAAACTGTCTTTTTATAGTGAATGCAAGGTTTTTATATATTATGCACAGTATGTGGTTCCCTCTAAAGCAGATAGGTATGGGAATATCGAAGATTTGCCATTGCCAAGTCTTTCATCTCTAAACTGGGAGATTCCTGACAAGGTAACGGTGCAGAGTTTCAAATTCAAAATATCTCAGGATATTAAAAAGTCCATGACAGCTGGAAGGATCTCAAGAAGAATACGTTTATCATGGTTTGTACCCCTCCATATCTTCGTGGCTTGCTTCAAAACAGCAAATTTACAAAGAACGAAGGTATCCTGGCTAAGTAGAAACTTTTCGGAAGAGGATTTGGACAACACTATAGGGACGCATTGGAAATCTAGAGAGTGCGACCATAAGGGTGATATCTTGAGGTGCAGTGCATGCCCTCAATCCTTGGCTTTGGCTTACAGTATCCCTCGCCAAACTCTTGCTTTGGGCTTTGATTACAGGAGATACAAACTAAGATTGGGTATTTGGGTTCCCTTGGATTCCGATACAGATTACACACCATATAAACTTGCGGTGCACGTTTTGCCGCATGAAGAAGTAAACAAGGTGAATGTTACTTCCAATTGGAGTCTGAAAGATGTGAGGGATACCTTGGAATTGCTAGACAATACATCCCCTAGATATAAGTTCAAAGTGAATGGTATAACAATTGGTAAAAGAGCCGAGCGCTCTTTCTTTTGTACAAGTTGTTTGTCTCCCACAATTGTGAGTTTTGAGCCTTGAGAATGAAAACTTGGCAGGAATTTATCTTAATAGACTGTCCTTAAGATATTTTTTAATGGGAACTCATAAGCTATCATGAAGCAAGTTGCCTTTCGAATGTGTATAAATAAAATGTACATTACATTCGATTTACAAGTGAAAATTTTCATTACACAATGAGGTACAAAAATTGCATAAAAATGTACAAAGCCAAAATAATAAGGCTCGTGTATGCTTATGTTTGCTATTTTCATTCTTTATCAATTTCTTCAAAGATATTTTTTCTCACAGGGCCTTTCTTTGATTGTTGAAAAAATTTCACCTTTACAAGTAGTCTCTTTTCTTGGGGCTTAAGAGGGGATGGATCAAATTTAAGAGGAGAGAGCATTGGCATTCCTTGTTTCTTAGACTCTATAGCAGTGGTCCCATTGCCTTTGCCCTTGCCTTTACCATTGCCATTGTCCTTACCCTTTCCCTTGCCCTTTCCCTTGCTTGTGCCCTTGGCCATTGAAGTTTTGGGAGGAAGAGGGGAGTCAGGATCATATGGTGTGATTGCCCTGTCCAGAATCAGCCATCTCTCCCTTATCCACCAAACATATGATTCAGGATAGTCTCTACACTGTAAGAATAAATGTTATAAGTTAGTGAAAAGAAATCATGATAAGGGTTACACAAACATCAAATGAAATTAACTTACATTCACTCCTTCTATTTGTAACAACTTTGAATCCACTGTTCTGCAAATGTTTGAGATAACTCTCCATCCACAAGAATGCGCATCGCTTTGCAATGGAACTTCTTGTAGAAGAAAAGTATAAGGCCTTTGAGGATCAGCAAGATCCTCGTATGTTGTATCCAAAAATGTAGAAATGAGTCTACCAACACTGCAAAAGGAAGCTTTGTAAGTTCAAAATATTCTTTATAAATAAAATCAAAGTAAGTAATTTTCTTTCAACATACATTCGTGCTTGACCATGAACACCGCTGAGAGAATTCATAAAGATAATTTCCCTTGAAAGACAATTAATGTAGATGAGACTCCAATGCCCTCTGCAAATTCATAAAAGAGGTGAGTAGAAGGATGAAAGCAAATGAATATAAATTTTCCTCTACAAAAAAAGAAAAATACCTTTCTACATAAGGGAAAAAGATGTGGTAATTTGTCACACTATCGAAGCTACGAAAAAACGGTGAAATATTAGAACTAGATTTTGCAAATAGTTCCACAGAGAGAAGTGGATCAAAAATGTATATGGTTCTTCGGATATCGAGAGTGAGAGAGGAGACCAATGCCCTGCAGTCAATAGCAAAAGCTATTTAATACAAATTTCATCCAAAATATACTTGAACCTATAAGACTTAACTTACGCAAAAAAATATATATAAACCTTACCTTATGCAACAAAAAACCACGGAGTCAGATAGTTGGACATCCCTTTTTTCCAACATGGGCTTGTTCTCGGGAGATATACTAAGATATTCCTCCTCAAGTTCCGCAGAAAAATTCACAAGAATCTGCCCATACACTTTGCCCATCCTCTCGCTGTTGACGGGAGCAAGTGATGCGGCTTTCCTCTTGTAAACATCGTCTTCAGTTTCAAACACCTCCTGATTTTTTTCACTCAAGAAAGCCTCCTGTTGGGTGGCACCCCTTGTGGAGTAAAGGTGAGTAACATCCTCAACATTTAGCTTTTTCTCTTTCCTGGACAATTTTGGGGGAATGTTAAGGATTTCAAGGGCTTTTTGATCGTTGGAAGGCAAGGGCCTCAGCACTTTGTCAAACCTATACCTGACTCTGCTGATGATGCTGAAATCTTTATTCATAAGGGTGATCCTATGAGCATGGGCGGCAGCAATGTAAGCATCGTTCATGAAATCAATAAAAAATCTTCTGCGGCCTCTTGCAGGGCAAGAATGGCTGAGAGTTGCCACTTCTTATTTAGACCAAAGACAGTTTGCCACTTGAGACAATCTATCAGAGATCTCTTTAACGACCCTTATAAAAGCAGCTTTTGGAATGACATGCTGTGTAGCTCTCTGGGCTTTCTTGATCTCAATGAAACATCTCTGCATATAGAAGAACCTGGACTTCCTCTTTCTCTTTTGTGGCTTGGGAGGTTCAGTGGCTTCAGCAAATGTAGGCTCAGGTGCCATTGTAGGGAATGAATCTTTCACAGGGCAAGCCTCACCCTTTGCTTCCTCAACTTCAGGAGAAGAAACATTCATGGAAGATGTTAGGCCAACACTTGGTGTAGGGGGGATTTCTGTTGTAAAATGCTCTGGGGCCTGTGATGGACCAGCTTCAGGAAACTTGGAAGAGGGCTCCTCCTCAGATTCATCAAATTTTAACTTTCTTCTACCCCCACTGTCCTTCCCATCCAGATACACTCTTCTTGCAGTTTGCTTTGTCCTTGCCATCCAGAAAAGCAAAAATAAAAACCAGAAGGACAATAACTGAAATAGTAAAAATCTGTAAACCCAACAGGCTAATTGGCGCGAAAAGGGACGAAGTGAGCAATTCCGATACGGCGCGATATGAACAAAACGATCAAAATGGAATAGCGCCCTCGCTCCGTATTGGAGACCACAATGCTGATACGGCGCGATATGGAGGAAACAAAGACAGGGTATGGACGCCCTCGCTCCGTATTGGCAATGACACAAGGGTGAGACCAAAATGCTGATACGGCGCGATATGGAGGAAACGAAGACAGCGTATGGACACCCTCGCTTCATATTGGCAATGACACAAGGGGGATGTTAATAAACCTGCTCCGTATTGGTGAGACCAAACTGCTGATACGGCGCGATATGGAGGAAACGACAACAGCGTTTGGACGCCCTCGCTCCGTATCGGCACACCTTGTTTTGACTAGCGAATAAAGGACTCAGCCAAAAGACCACCGATACAACGCGAGAGATAAGAAACAGAGAAGACGCAAGTCTTGTATCGCACCATATCGGCAAGCAAGGCAAACAAGCTCGAGAAATGAAAAGTGTACACGTAGGAAAAATAACCACTTATATACCCACGTCAATCATGACACGTGTCGACCCTGATTGTGCCACGTATCTGCATTTATGGTCCGTATGCTACGTGTCAAGTCCACTTGTTTGCCACGTGGTTATCGGCCACATGTTGGCCAACGGCTACTGCCACGTGTCGAAGACCAACGGATACTGCCAGGTGGCATAATTCCGCGCCTACATAAGGGTGTGTCCCTTATCCGTACGGCTTTTTTCGGTTTTTTCGGGACCTCTGTTTCTTATCCTAATACGGCGCGAGAGCGACTGTTTGCCTTCTTCGCTTTCCTCTCTTTGCGTCGTTTTGGAGGTTCTGTAGAGTCTTCTTTCAGCTCTCCTCCTAAGCTCATTCTGCCCAAGCTCGTGTGACCACTGTTGTGGCTCTCTCGCTTCTTGCTGGAATCACCGATACGGCCCGAGGGGGCCTATCTGTCTGAATCATTTCTCTCTTATCGCGCCATATCGGCAGAAGCTGTAAACATGTCTGAACCCATAGAATTTCTAGGATCCAAGGTTTCTCCATGAACTGGTAAAAGAAGAAGGCTTTCAAAAGGCTCAAGGGGATCAACATGCAATGAGCCTGTGCATTCTTTTTCCTCTCCATCCTCTGCCACCAGTGTGAGAAGGCCAAGTACATCTCCAGGGAAGCGAACGTCGGTAGTGAGAGGTCAAGGAGTATCAGAGCTCACTGATATCACTCCATCAGAGAGGCTACTTAATTTTATGCTTCAGAATGGAATGGATCTCTCATTCTATGGAGTTGTGAAAAATGTGTTTAATCCTGATTGGGAACTTGACAAAGTTCTGAAATCTTGTGAAAAATATATTGTGGAGGACTTTTTGGAGTTTGAAAATCTTGCAGGTCCTTCTGTTGAAGTTGGCACAATTGAATATGTCCATGTTCCCATTGGGTCAACAGGAAATGAAAAGTCAGTATTTACTAAAAAGTGCAGTGTCCACTCTCTGGAGAGGTTTTATTCAAGAGATATTTTGCTGCACTCATTCCAAAAACTGCAAGATGATGAGAAAATCTGCTACTTTTATTGTTTTCACCCTTGTCAAATACCCTGTGAAAGCTGAGGAGCAACAGTTGGAAGGAGCAAAGTCTGCCAACTTTTGCATGTTAGATGATCTGGTAGATGAAAAGGAAACAGAGGTTGTAGATACAGATTTTAAGACTTCTATTGCTGAGAATTTGGATGTTACTCACTTCAAAGCTGAGACTATCATTGAGGAGAGCCAAGGAGATACAAACCCTCAACCTGATGAGAGTTCTCACCATATTGTTCCTTCCCTACCATCTATACCTTTCAAGGACAAGGAGTACATTTTACTGTCAGATATTCAAAAACTTTTTAATCTCAGGGAAGATTATTGTCTAGCAATTATTGCAGAGGCTTCTGATGCTGCAAATGGGATAATTGACACAGAAAATGAATCAAAGGAAGAGATTCTGAAACTTGATAAAGGAACTCTAGATGATAAGTTTATTGATGCTGGTGAGGCCCTCTCTCTTTGTTTTGAAAAGGCCAAAGAAGCTGAGAAAGAGTTGAGTATTACTGATGAGGACTTCGATCGCATTCAAAGCGAACTCGGGATTTCCAATTTTGGAAGAGAGGAGTCTGAATATGTTAAAGAATTGACTAACACCAACGAGACAGCATCATCAATTAATTTATGGAATCCATTTAAATTGGAGTACGATGAAAATCAAGTGATAAGATAATTTTGAATTTGCTTTTACACATTGGTAGGTTTACATTTCATACTCATTCAGTATGGGTTTTATTTGCAGTTGGAGATTGCTGATACAGATAACTTCTTGGGGTGTGCCAAAGGATCGAGAGCTGCTAGTAACACATTCAAAGACATTGCACTCGACCACTACTTGGCTAGGATTGACCCTGATTCCTTTTTTGTACTTCATAGTAGTTTCTCAGAGGATGCAGCATGGCCCATACTTTGTATTAAAGCTCTTACAAGGCTTCTAGGTTTCTCAGGATTACAATATAATGCCCACAAAGTAATGTTTTTGGAAAAGACTGCAGCAATTAGGATTTTTGGCTACGGTCCAGGTTACTCTACTTCTAGAGCAAGATACTTTTTGGCGTTTTCATCCTACGCCTTAGCTGCAAACCAAACTGATGTAAAATCTATAGCTGGCTACAAGAGAAAACAATTTCTACGTTATAGAGGAAAGATTCCTGAGGAGGAAGAGAATGTGAGAGTTTTGGAAAACTAGCTTTGTATATATTCTTTCTTATATATAAAAGTGTGATTGCTCATGTGTCATTGCCGTCTTTTATTTGCATTCTTTGAAGTTGTCGTCGAAAAAACCAGTTGAATAGCTCCTCCAAAGCATTGCTTTTTGTAACTCCTCCCCCATGCCTTGTGCTTCGAAAATAACTTGTGCGTGCTTGATAGTGGGATTTTTCCATGCCTTGGTTACTATAAGTTGCTAAGGGGCCATGCTCCTCCACAAAGAAAGGTCCATGAATATGAAGAATATGCTGCAATACAAAGTAACACAAATTTTATACCAATTGAAAAACCTATCAAAATAAGCCCATATTAAATAATTATTACTTTACCAGATAAAAAGTGATATCTTTTTCTCCCCATGCCTCTTTTATCGCCTGAACAAGCTTTGTAATTGATCTTTTGAACTCTTCCGCATATGTATATGTTGTCTTATGTTGCCTGAGGAGTTTCAGAAAAACATCAAGGTGTATCCAGACCTCCATTCTAAGAAACGCAAGCCTCGGCGTGCTTGCAACATTTGTTGTGATCTCACATAGCTCTCTCCAACACTCCCAAGCTGCATTCACCTACCTTCCTGAATGGTTTCCTAAGAATCGTCTAGCTTTTGAGCCTCCCATAGAGACATTTGCCAAGATATCTCTTGTTTTTCCTGAAAGTATTGGATCCTTTCTCAAGTGAACTTAGCCCCCATGAAATCCCATTTTCGATAGCAATGCCTCGCATTTATCAATACACTCATCTGATAAAGATAATGGCTTAATGAAATATGCGTAGTCAAGATGCAACCTGAGAAGCTTATCGATTATTCTAATCTCTGCATGCAAAGTACAAATATGAACATTCTTAAGAGAGATGGAAAGAATGGGATCCCAGATGTCTTCTACGTTTTTAAATTTACTCAAATCTATAGAGTTTCTATTTGGGGCTCTTCTTACTGGTCGCAAACTACTCCAATCTTTGGATCCAATACTTTCCATGCAATAAATGCAAGGATATTTTGCATTTGCACCATTACATATTCCAAGCATACATTTGATAGTTTTCAAATCAGCACTCATATGCCATTCCACATTAAATTTACCAACCCCATCAACTACCAACATTTCGCCTTCACTTTGAGACTTAATGATATTTGGAATACCTGTATGGTTGAACAACCATTTCAACGTTTGATGATTTTCAATTGGTACCTGGGCTGCACCAATCCACCAAATCTCCATCTCGGATTGGATCTTATGCAATGGAGCTTTGCCCTCACCATTGCCATGGTCCAATGCCATGTTCATGAGGCAAATGCTAATTCTTTCCATCTTCTGTCCCTTTTGAATCTGTGCTTCATCCAACTTCAAGGTAAACTTTAGAACACCATAACTTTCTTCTACTGTGATTTTATACATGTGAACCATTGCAATTTGCAACTTTTTTAGATCAACCCATATATTGTTAAACTCATTGTAATCAAAAATTGCCTGTTTTTTTTGTTTTTCATAGGACATAGACCTTTCGATGTGAATGTAATCTCCAAAAACATGTGGAATCTTGTGATTCATGGAAATTCTTGCAGTCGAAACTGCAAGGGCTCGGGGCAATCCAAATATAGTTACCCTATTGCGTTTAAGATTTTTAAACCATAATCCAGAGATAGCATGATAACCTTTTTGACTTATACCCACAGTATCACATGTCTCTACGATTTCATTTTCTTTCACTGTGCCTTTTAAATCCTTCACTAACTCTCTCAAAGTTGGACCTCTCAAATCCACATTTTCTGGTGACTTAAGAATCCTCAAAATATCTTTCTTATTCATGGTTTCCTTCAAAAGTTTGATTCTTTCCTCATTCTCTCGGATATTTATGCCTAATATGTTAGAGACATATTTCTTTGTAAGATTTAGTCTCCTTTTCTTTGCTCTCTCACACAAGCTGGTTATATTTTTTAATGGTCTCTTCCTCTCTCTAAATCCTACTGGAGTTTCTCTCAAGCGTGTTAGCTTATCCTGCAATGAATTGTTAACATTTTTCAAAATATCAATCTGACTTGTCAACTCTAAAATATTTGTTTGTGTAGCTTCTAGTGCTTTTTTCATTTCGTGCACTTGAGCTATATATGTGTAAGATGCAGAGTATAACCTCATACAGTAGCCAAGCATTCCATTGTAACCTTCTCCAGCATATCTTATATAGTCATGGACATTCAAAAAAGGAGTTGGTTTACCTGTAGAAGGATCCCTGGGATAGATATTTCCATCCACCCACAAATCTATATGCTTCATTCCTTGTGTTCGCAACCTGTTGGCTTCAATCTCATCTATCAATACTCGATGATGTATACTTCTCCAAGATGTGTAAGTCGGATCTAGCTGAATAGATAGCTTGTATTTACGTATGCTTGCGCATGTGTTATTTGAAGTAGTATTGCTAGACATTCTAGCAAATGAACCGAGCAAGAATCTCACAGTGATAGGAAGCAAGTGCAACAAAAGGAATGGTAAAAGAGAAAGTGTGTAGAAAGAAAACACGGGAGCAAACAAATGCGAAGTTTGTACGAAAATCTTGAAAATACAAAATCTCTCGAGTTCCAAGACAATAAACGGCCGAAAAGGTGACCCCTGACCTGGATTAAAAGATGAGGGCAATTAATGGCCGACCTCTTCAATGAACCAAATATTCTCTCATTAATCACATCTGGACAACCAAATTTAGAGGTTTTATTCTTCCTAAACCTCAACTAATTAGCAACTTAATCACTTCCTTACAAGTTCCATTTTTGAAGCGTTTTTTGCCCTAATGTGCCATCCCTTCTGCCCTTGGCAATTAGCTTGCAGCCATTTCCATACTCCTCAATGAAACATCCATCCTTGTTAAACCTCACTTGCAGATTCTGTTTTGCCATTTGACCCACAGACAATAAATTCTTTGTTATGGTCGGTACATGTAAGACATCATGCAGGCCTTTCTTCTTGCCATTAGGCATCATCAATGGAACAATCCCTTTATGATTTATGTCATGTTGGGTATCATCCCCAGTACATACATGACCATGTGTACCTACAACCATCTCATCAAACCACTCTCCATGAGGGGTCATGTGGTTTGACGCTCCAGAGTCAATGTACCATCTGTCATCTCTATCATGTCTCGATGCATTTTTAGATATATGCTGCATGGCAAAGAGTCTATCAACTGACTCATCATGAGCACCACTGGAAGATGCATAGTGCCCATGCTGTCTGCCCTTTGCCTTCATATCTCCTTGCCTCTTGTAACAATCCTTTGCAATATGCCCATACCGGCCACAATAATGGCAGTCCTTGTCTCTATTGGACTGATCAGACGACTGCCATGAACCAGAACCACCACCTCTACCTCGGGGTGATCTCCCCCTGCCTCTAAACCCACCAGATCCACGCTGGCCTTGTGTATTTGCACCATGCCAATTACTCTGCTGCTGCTACTGTCCATAAGTATTACGAGTGTCACCATGACCTCGAAACGAACCACGACCTCTAGATCCTC
Source organism: Lygodium microphyllum (assembly GCF_053477565.2). Classification (NCBI taxonomy): domain Eukaryota; kingdom Viridiplantae; phylum Streptophyta; class Polypodiopsida; order Schizaeales; family Lygodiaceae; genus Lygodium; species Lygodium microphyllum. The sequence goes on from NC_141157.1 coordinate 138,192,964, forward strand.
TACCATGCTGGCTAGAGTACAGCACAGTGTCTCTACTCTGAGATGCACTAGAACCTGTATTCAAACCAAGTTTGACTTCCTCATGCAGCAACAAAGCAACTAGCTCTTCCCAGCTAGGGGGCTCTTCTCTGACAGAAATGGAAGTGTCAAAAGCTTTGTACTCTTTGCCTAAGCCATTCAAAGCAACAGCAATCATATCATCTTCTGATACACTTGAGCCAATAGTAGCAAGTTGATCAGCTATGGTATTAAGCTCCGTGGTATACGTCTTGATGCTCTTGCCATTCCTTGACATGTTGTTGAACTGTTGTTTCAACTGAATCTTTCTTGCATGTGTCATGGTTCCATAATTTTTCATCAGTATGTCCCAAGCATCCTTCGAAGTCTCACATCCAGTGATTTGAATTACCATAGCATCATATATACATAAGGAAAACCAATGCAGCACCTTGCATGCTCTTTCATTCCATAGCCTGTAGGCTCTTTTCTGTTCATTTGTTGGATTGTGTGCAGGCAACTCAGGAGCAACTTCATGTCCTATACATAAATCCCAATAATCTCTGCCAACCAGAAAGTTTTTCATTCTGAATTTTCATAATGTAAAGTTCTTATTATCCAACTTCTCTCCAACTATCTGAGTGATATTGTCAGTCCCATGTGCATTAGCCATGATGCAATAGACTGTCTACCAAGTGCCTGACTCCCTACAGTCCAATAAGTATGACTGACTAAGTTCAGTCCGTAATAGTTTATGACAGTTTTCTGCACTAAATTGAAGAAAAAAAACCAAGGTATTTCAGCCCACTGACACCCCAAAACAACCCTCAAACAAGTGGTCTCAACTGTAGATATAACTGTCAATACATAAGCTATGTGTTTGCTTCAGCTTAAGCTTATGTAACCTCACTGCCAGGGTGCATACATGTAGTCTGAAAACTGTAAACTGTGAGTAACCAGCAGCAATTTCAAGTCCAAAACTGAAAGTGTCAACAAATTCAGTTTCAGGTTGCAATCAACCAGAATTCAGCATACCAAGCTCCAAGCAACTCCAAAATGTCTTTTGACCATGTCATACATTTACTTTGTAGTGGCAAGTTCAATACATGAGCATCTGAGTAGGCATAGACAACCTGTCTTCATTGACCAATGGCATAAACCTCATGAGCTGTTTGTAATTAACCAGGACAGTGTAACTGCATTTATTTCAGCTTCAAAATTCAGTTTTCAATGATGCTCATTGCTTGCTTCAATTCTCCATGCATTCAGCATGTATAGGTCAGTTCATATAGATGATAGAACCCCCAAGATGACCTGTATTGCTTCAGTAATGCACAGTACTTGTCATTGACTGTGTATGATAGTTTTTAGCATGTCATTGATTTTCAGATCTGAGTATTCTGTCATTGACTGTGTATGACAGTTTTCAGCCTGTCATTGATTTTCAGATCTGAGTATTCTGAGCAAGAGATCTCAGCTCCAAGACATTTGATCCAATGTATACATGCTTTGACACATTCTTGTGCTCCAAAGATGCCTTCTGAGTGTAGTACAAGGCTCCTGTGTGTCAGTAATGATTGAATGCATGCTGTTCATTCATGTTTACAGTAGTTCAGAAATGATTATAGGTTTGTGTCTGTCACTTCAGCTCATAACAGAGCTCCCACACAAGCATTTACTCCTTGCACACTTCAAATACCTTCAATAGTGAGCATACATGCTCTATGAACCTTGTCCAGGTGCCCCACTGAAGATTGAGATATTGCTGTCCACTCAGATCAGCAGGCGCAGATTTTCAAATACAGGTTGCTGTCCATTCAGATCAGCAGGCACAGATTTTCAGATACAGGTTGCTGTCCATTCAGATCAGTAGGCGCAGATTTTCAGATACAGGTTGCTGTTTTTTAGGAGGCAGTCCACGCTAATTTTCAGTAGGCAGTCCACGCTGATTCCTTCCTTTGACTATGGGCCCTAAGCGTGCAGTGGGGGGGGCAAAAAAGGGCTAGGGGGTTAGGAGTGGAGCCGGCTGACTGAAGCCACTGGGCACGCCTAACTTGAGGACCCCTAGGTGCGGTGATTGTGCTTTATGTGGTGCTGAGTGGTTGTGGAAGTGAGTTGTTTGGTTTATTCCATGCGTAGGGATGCAAAAGTATTCCATGTGTAGGGAGCCGTTTTTTTTTTTTTGCACTACTAGGAGAATGACAGCCATTACCTAAGATTCCTTGTCTGATGGAGGCAGAGAAGGGGGTCGAATGGATTTTCTCAAAAATTGACAGCTTTGCATGTACCCTTTGAGGTTCATGCGGACGTGGAGAGAGGTGGTAGAAAGGAAGGGGTGGTTGCACCTAGTAAACTGGCTATCGTTCATGTCTTCTAGGAGAGCTAGGCAAAAGAAGGGAAGTAGGCTAGCTCTCATCATTAGGCGTGCCATAGCACAGCTATCAATAGCATTGGGGTCAAAAAAGAGGGGGGGCAAGCCACTCTCTTGGGGTGTCGGATCTTGCTTGAGTAATAGCTTAAGAAGCCTAAGGTAATTACATGTAGTTATAAAGGTGGGATCTCGATAGGAGAAGAAGTCTGTGAGAAAGCGCATTATGGAGTCACTTAGGCTTCCTAAATCAAAAAGGAGGGCATGCTTGTAGGAGGCGGCATGGGAGTTGTAGATTATGGAAAAGTCATGCCGCCCATGGAGGGTGGCAACAAAATCCACGCCTACCCTACAAGGATACGCCATGAATGTGGGGTCGTTCCTCTTGTAGGGTAGAGTGTTGCAAAATGCCATCCAGGTGAGCATGTTAATATCGCATACTTGCCTTCTCCAAAGAGGTTGGCAGTTGTAGCTCCTTACAATGTATGGTACCTCGAACACCTTGTCTTACCAAAACTTTTCTTTCTCCGTGACCCACAAAGTGGGAGTCTTTGCCCTGTCTTCCAGCCATTTTTGGCCCAGCTGGCTGCCAGTTGCAATCACCTCCTCCATTACCTTAATTGGTAGGACCCTTCTTAGGCTGTTAATTATCTCTGATCGGGGTCCCGATTTTAGGGCGAACCTAGTAGGGGAGCTAATGGAAAGGCTAAAAATCAAGCACAGGCATTCTACTCCCTACTATCCACAGTGTAATGGTTTGGTCGAAAAAGTGAATGGGTTGATTTGTAAGATAATTACCAAGAAAGTACACATGCACCCCAAGCACTAGGATAAAAAATTGAGTGCAGCTCTTTGGGCCTACAGGACTTCATTCAGAACCTCACTTGGCTATATTCCATTTCACCTCGTTTATGGCCAAGAGGCTTTGCTTCCTATAGAGGTGGAACTGGCCAGTTTGTGTGTTTTAGTAGCCAGTCAAGAGAAGAATCAAGATAAGAAGTTAGAGGAAAGGATCTTGGATCTAGAGAGGCTGGAGTTAGACAGAGAAGCAGCAGTCCAACACTATTCCATGCAAGTTGAAGAGAGAAGGAAGACATTTAATAAGAAGTTGGCTAGCAAACACATAAGGGAAGGATCACTTGTGCTACGCTATGATAACCACTTTGATAACAGAAAGGATGCTAAACTTGTGTTCAAGTGGGAAGGGCCATTCATGGTCATAAGGAGATATCCAAATGGCAGTTATAAGCTAGGTGACATGGATGGGAAGGTTCACAAGACAAGGGTAAATGGATGGCGACTGAAGCCTTATTTTCAAAGAAATATGAACACTTTGGAGCACTCATTCAGTGAAGAGCCACCAATGAGGGGTGCAGTCCACCTTGCTCTATTGGACCATCATTAGCAGGCTAATGATCCGGGTTTTTTACAACCCGGATTATTACCACAAAATTTGGCCAAAACCCCTATCAAAAGCTTACCATATCACTTTGGGTTTACTCTTCAAGCACTAGGTATGCTACATTGCTTCTCGATTATGATAACTCTAGCAAATGGGGAAACAAGTTCTTAGGAAGCATGTCAATGTAAAGGGTAAAAGGAATGGTTATCTTAGTGAAGATGAAAATGGAATACACCTAGGAGTTGAGTGAGTGCATAGATTTTTCAAAGGACTAGCCTTCAACTACACATGGGCTCCGTCTGCATCACTAAGATTTGGAATCTATCACCATCATTAGAGGACACCTCACCCTAGCACACAAGTCAATATCCACATCATGGTGTCATTTGGATCTTGCACAAAAGCTTACAAGCATGGACCCCTTTTGTCACATGCTTATATGTATTTATATACATATGGGGACTAAAGTCAAAGCAGCTTTTGGAAGCCGTTTTTTATAATCTCAATAACTCCCAAGAAAAAGCAAATTTCAAGAAAATTCTCTCGTAGCCCAATTGGTTTCGCCCTGATCTACAAAGTTGTAGAAGAAACTTTTTTCAAATTCCTCACGGATTTGAAGTTACGAAGGCGCAGACTGTTGGCTACATGCAATTTTCTTCTCTCTTTCACCACACCAACTTTTCACTCTATCCTTCTTGTAAATATATTATAATAATGTGCTTTGGATACCCACCTCTTGTAATCTAGCTTCATTTCTCTATTTTGTCTACCACCACCCTTGGCTTCTTGCATGATGACCAAGGTGGGGACTTATCCCATCCACTACTCTGCATATTTTCAAAGATGCCATACATCATCTAGGATTATGTTAATCAAGAAGATTAGCTTAATCTAATCCCTCATGGAGGCTATATAAAGAGCCCATGGAGAATGAAGAGGGGAGGAAGGACAATGACAAGTCCATGAGAGCACTCTAGAATATTCTCATCTCTTTGAGGTAAGCTATGAGTAAGTTCTTTTATTATGTAGTATAATGGAAAGCTTCCTCTACTTCTTCTCCTATTATCTCCCTCTCTTCTCATCTTCTCATTCCATGTAGCATAATGGCAAGCTTCTCTACCTCTTCTCCTCTTTTCTCCCTCTCCTCTCATCTCTCTCTCTTATATTCCAATATGGTGTCTAGTACATATATTCTCTCTTGTAAATTTGTATCTTGGTTCTCTTGATTCTCTTTGAGAAAAGGGATGTCCTAGCCCATCCTCCCTTTGGCTAGGTGGTGCCCCTCTTTAGTTCTCTTAGTGAGGATTGGAGGTTGGATGGGTAAGAGGCAACCCGTTCATCATTTCAGCCCTCAGTATTAATCATCTTCAAGCTCAAATAATAGCCCAAATTACAAAATAGCAAGCTTTTAGCTTTTGAGTTTGCTTTAGCATAAAATAGAAATAAAGCTAACGGGCAGTGCCCAAAGAGTCTGGCATACCCAATACAGTGTCCAAGTACAAATAACATAATCCTGTGCCCATGCGCATACAAAATAATAAATAAATATCCAACGCCTCAATAAATAGGCGCGACAAAATATAGGCGCCATGCCTAAGGTATGCGCCCATCAAAATATAAATGATAAATTGAATACTTGCTATCCTCCAATGCTTTTCTCCGCCACTGGTGCTATCTCTACACATCAACTGAAGCATTCACAATCATTAGTAAAATAATACAATTAAACCGACAAAAGTGAATACCTAGCAGTCTTTAGCTACATAAATAAATCAATTGGTTAGAAATCAATCCTAACCTTAATTTATTACGAGTGCACACTCTAAACTCATAAACGTTTATTAATTTAATATGCATTTTGCGAAATCACCTGCTATGGAATCACCCATGTACACACTAAATTAATGAAACGCCTGAAAAGGACAGGCGTCCCCATCAACTTCTCGCACAAAGAATCCACTTTGTGTATGAGCCCCGGTCATCAAAGTTTACGGAATCCACCGTAAAACCTCACGGAATCCACCGTGGCACAGAATCCACTGTGAAATATACCTCCTGGCATCACATGTGCAAATTTTGATTGCAAAAGGTTCGAGCAACAAGCCTAAGTCCAAGTAGTCATAGCTCAGAGCCAGCTCTCTGAAGGTGGCATTGAGCCATCTAATGCAATCAATCACGTCATCCCCTGTATCTGTGGCTAGATCTGAGGCCAGTGTCAAAAATGACTTTTGCTCATAGGAGGTATTAAGGCATGCCGGTGGTTGGGGTTTGATGGCCCAAGTGCCTTTGACAGTGGATAGTTGTGGTTGTGGGTGTGCCTTAGGTTGCGGATATGCATCCTAGCTTAGGGCTGGTGGAGTAGCAGCTACTTCTGATGGACTGCTGCCTTTAGCATGGATCATTGTCGTCGAATGGACTCTAGTGCATGATGGGTTATGCGATGGTATCTGTCATTTGGGCCGGTAGGCTTGTTCAAGTCTTTCGGGCATATGTAGAGATGGGCTTGCTGGATGTGGTCTTGGGGAGCACTACGGCTCGTTGTGTTGAGGTTTGATGGGATTGGGGGTGATCAAGCTTGGGGGTAGCATACGAATGGCAGTCTTGGCTAGGTGGGTTAGGACATTGAAGTCCACTCCCTCATCAATTACGGCATTGAGGATGCATGTTCGCTTGGTAGTGACCGTGATGTGCAGGTATGCAGGTTCCACGACTTCCTTCTCCGCATCGTCAATTTCAGTGATGGTGGCTACATGGACCTTGACTGGCGGTTCCAACATTGGTGGTTCATGCAAAGGATGCACGGGAGGATAGTATTTCTTGACACGGCTACCATTGAAGAAGCCAATTCCATCGTCTGCTAGAGTTTTGAGCTCGACGTTGCCTGTTTGGTTGATTGCACGGACCCTGAAAGGTCCAAGACCCCAAAACTTCATTTTTTGCTTGTGCCCCTTGACTGAGTATAGGAGCACTAGGTCACCTTGTTCGAAGTCACGTTGCTTGACATGTTTGTCAAACCAGCTCTTACGTCGTGCCTTCTCACATATGAGTGCGTGAGTGGCTAGAAGGTGGGTCTCCAAGAGAGGCGTTCGAGTTCTACTAGGCTTTGCGTCCATGCTTCCTTTCCTTCACATTGCTCCTAAAGCACAATTCATAGGCTAGGCACGAAGAATTCTACGAGGAGAATTGCTTCGGTTCCATAGGTGAGTCTAAAGGGGGTCTATCAGCTGTTTTGTAAGCTGTGCAGTAAGCCCACAAGGCTACCATTAGCTTGTTATCCCAGTCACTGCGTGAGGCTGAGACTGCCTTGGTTAGGACGTTGACAAGAATCTTATTTGTGGATTTTGCCTGGCCGTTTTCTTGAGGGTAGTATGGAGAGGATTTCCGATGGATAATCAAGAAGGTGGATAGGAGATGAGTTATCACTTCATTGATGAAGTGTGTCCACTGGTCACCACTAACTAGTTCGATAGGGCATCCAAATCGTGAGATCACATGCTCCCATAAGAACTTAGCAGTCGTTCGAGCATCGTTCTTTTGGGTTTCTCTCGCTTTTGCCCACTTTGTTAGATAGTCTGTAGCCACAATGATGTACTTGACTTGAGAATACTGTGCAGCAGAGCTTATGGGTCCTATGAAGTCATTCCCCCATTTTTCGAAGGGTTGTCATGCAATGATTGGGGTCAACTCCATCTGATCCTTGCGAATCGGGACCTTTGTCCGCTAACATTCTTCACAATGCTTAAAAAATTGTGCGACATCACGAAATAGTGTTGGCCACCATAGTTGAGACTGCAACATCTTGCGGGCTGTTGTGTCTCTGCAAAAGTGTCCTCCCACAATCCCACTATGTGCCTTTGAGAGCATGTCGTGCATCTCATGCTCGCACACGCATCTGCACATCAATCCATCTTGAATAAATCCCTCCCATTGGAGAAGTTAAAGAGGTGGGCGTCTGGCAATTCATCAGTGATGCCTTCTCGAGCGAGTTCCCCTGTGGGGATGCGTGACATATGATCAGCCATGTAGTGTCGTTTCCCCTTTCGTACAACCACCGAGAAGTCAAACTCCAAGAGTAGAAGGAGCCACTGAGCAATGCGTCCCGTAGCACAAGGTTTGTTCACTAGGTATAGCAAGGCTTGATGGTCTATGAAGAAGCTAAAGGGTGTAGCCAATAGATAATGCCGGAACTTCTTCACAGTAAACACCATGGCCAAGCCCTCTCTTTTGGTCGTTGAGTAATTCATTTTTGTCTCCGTCAGTTGTCGGCTTGCAAAGCTTACTGGATAGTCTAGGTTGTGCTCGCCACGTTGGCACAACATTGCCCCCACCGCAATTTTAGAAGCATCGATATGCACGTGGAAGGCTATAGTCCAGTCCGGGGCTCGTAGAATTGGTGATGTGGTTAGAGCCTTCTTTAGCTCTTCATATGCATGTTGACAGGCTTCAGTCCATTCGAAGACAATCAGAAGTTTGTACAAAGGTCTTACTATCAATGCGTAATTCAACAAAAACCGTCGATAGTATCCCATATGGCCTAAGAAGCATTGAGCTCCCTTGTAGTTGGTTGGTGGTGGAAGGTCGACAATAGCCCTGGCCTTCGAGAAGTCAGTGAAAATGCCATTCTTCGACACCACATGGCCGAGGATGCATCCATGTTTCACCCAAAACTGGCATTTCAAGGGGTTCACGGAGAGATGATATAGGCGACACCGATCAAAGACTGCTTGGATTTTGTTCAAGTGTTCCATCCAGGTCAAGTGAACACAGAGGTCGTCGACAAAGACTTCTAACTCCTTGCAAAGCATGTCTTTAAATATGATGCACATGAGACGTTGGAAGGTGGCACGGGCATTAGTCAGCCCGAAGGGCATGACTATGTATGCAAAGATGTCCCACTCGGTGGTGAAGGCAGTCTTATGCGTGTCGGCAGGATGCACCTGCACCTAGTTGTATCCTAAGAAGCCGTCCAAGAAATTGTAGGCCTCTTTGCCTGCCACTCTTTCAAGCATGTGCTCAGTGTATGGTAATGGATAGTTATCCCTCTTGGTAGCAACGTTCACCTTTTTATAATTGACGCACACTCTAATTTTTCAATTTTTCTTCATCACAATGACTATGGGTGATACCCAGTCCGTATGCTCAATTTCATAAATGAATCGTGATTTCATCAGCTTATGAATTTCTTCCTTGACAGCATGAGCATGCTTAGGATTCATTGGGTATGGTCGTTGCTTCACCGGTGCTATGTCTGGTGTCATGGGTATGTTATGAGTCACCACACTCGGATCTACCCCTTTAAGCTCTTCCAAGGACCATGAGAACACATCCACATACTCTTGCAAGAGGGTGACCACACTCGCCTCCTCGTCCTCGGCCAAGTCATTGGCAATGAAGACTGGTCAAGGTGTCTCCCCTTCCCGGGATAAGTTCGCCTCTTTGACTCTGGCTGGTCCCTTGATTGGTTCGCTCATTTGCCCTTGCCGTTTGGCACCCATCAAGATCACTACCCTATCGCCTTTCTTGAATTTTGTAAATCCTTTTGGAAGGTCCCATGGTTTTCGTTTCTCTTCTATTCGAGTGTCCTTGGGTTGTTTCGTCTTTTCTTACTTCAATCGTTTGAGCCTCAGATGGACAGGTAAGTCCCCGACGGTGCGTCGGGTCTTGGGCGGCCTAGGTATCTCTGGGTCACTATTCGAGCTCATTTCTGACCCAAAGTCAAACTCGTCGTCTTTGTTAGAGTAGGGGGTCTCCCCAGGTGGTTGCAGTTCAAATGATGATTCTGCTCTAAGCACTTGTGTCATCCCTGGTTGAGCTAGGCATGCTTGCTCAAGGTCTATAGCTGCTATGTATTCTAACCAAGCACAATCACAATTCATGTGCATGAGCCCTTGCTCTGTCTTGTAGGCACTTCTTTTTTGCGGCTTGGAATCTGCCTGTATTTGTTCTATTGCATGTCCCTTCCGTGTCGTACTCTATTGAATCCACCTCCCCCCACTTTCATCCTCGAAGGGTTGGCAGTCTTCGTACTCGTCGTTAGAGTCCTCTGCACTAGTCGGTTCAATGTCCCGTAGGGCTTGGTACTTCTCTTGTCCGCTGATCCGCGACCAAGGCCTAGTTGTACATAAGGTTCAAGTCATGCACTCTAGTCCATTGCCACTCGGATTTACCTAAGAGGTCCTGGAGAGTCATGAGGTTTGCTGTTGAGTTATTAGCCAGCTTGTCCGTTAAGTATTCCAAGGCCTCCTGGAGTGCTTTATTGTTGCTTGGCACTTGGAAGGTGACGGGCTTAGGTCTCCCAAGATGGGTTTCTTACATCATGCACACTAGTATAGTGGGCGTACCGTCCGTCGCGCCCATTATCGTGATGGCTTGCTCGTGCACTTCTTCGTCCGAGAATGGCAAGTCGATTGTAGCAAGGACATGCTTACAATCCCGCTCGTCTTCTGGACATGGGATATACTTGGTCAAGGGCCCATAAGACTTATTGACCTGACTGTCACCCTTGAGCATTGAGGAGATGGCATCCAAGTTGACTCTGGTGAGGTTTTCTAATTGTCCATCTCCACCCTCACAGTTTCCATCTTGTTGCCTAAGAAGATCAAGCTGTTACCCTAATCTTCAATAACTCTGGTATTGCGCATCTAGGATCATCCTAACAGGACATCATAGTCCACCCCCTTCATGACTATAAAGTCGACCGAGAACTGGACATCTGCGATTTTTACTGGCTAGTTTTCAAGTACCCCAAATGGCCTCACCCTCATGCCATTTGCTAGTATGACAATAAATCGAGCGGTCTCAATAGGTGGGTTTCCCCAGGTTTGCAGTACCGCATTGCTCAACACACTAACCCCGGCTCCCATGTCTATGATCCCCTTTCTTGTTGTGTCTCCTAAGGCTAGGACTGGTAACACTGCATGCATCTCGGTGCCTTCCCAGAAAGTGTTAATGTGCAAGGATTTTGGCATAGAGTGTAGCGTTAGACTCGGTATTTGTGTTTCTATGTCTTGATCCTGCAGATCCGACACTTGTTCTCATGACTTCTCGACCCACTGCTTGAGATTTTGCCATAGGGTGGGGTGCTGCTTAAGCAGGTCTCCTAGGCTTAACGTCACTGGGGCGGTCACTAGTGTGGTGAGGAGGTCGTCGGTTGCTCATCCCTCTCCTGTGCCAAACTACCTTGGCCAATGGGTGTGACTAATTTGTGGGCCTTCAACATCAAGGCTTGTCCTCAAGGGTGCTGTCTGGGGTGCAGTTGCCCTTCCTGGCTTTGGTTGAGGGGGTGATTCTGCCGTGGTCATGCTAATGAGATCCTCGCTCCCATCCTCTAGGATAGGCTCACGTCTCTTAAGTGTGTTTGTGTCTCTTTGATGCCAGGAGGCATATTCCACGGTGGATTCCGTGAGGTTTTACGGTGGATTCCGTAAACTTAGATGACCGGGGCTCATACACAAAGAGGATTCTTTGTGCGAGAAGTTGATGGGGACGCCTGTCCTTTTCGGGCGTTTCATTAATTTAGTGTGTACATGGGTGATTCCATAGCGGGTGATTCCGCAAAATGCATATTAAATTAATAAACGTTTATGAGTTTAGAGTGCGCACTCGTAGTAAATTAAGGTTAGGATTTATTTCTAACCAGTTGATTTATTTATGTAGCTGAAGACTGCTAGGTATTCACTTTTGTCGGTTTAATTGTATTATTTTACTAACAATTGTGAATGCTTCAGTTGATTGTAGAGATAGCAGCAATGGTGGAGGAAAGCATTGGAGTCTAGCGAGTATTCGACCTTTGGATTATATTTTGATAGGCGCCACGCCTATATTTTGTTATGTCTATTGAGACATCGATTATTGATTATTATTTTGTATACGCTTATGCGCACGGATATGTTATTTCTATTTTGGACATTGAGATTGGGCGTGCCAGACTCTATGGGCACCGTCCATTAGCTTTATTTTCCTATTTTTGTAGAAAGCAAACTCAAAAGCTAAAAGCTTGTCATATTTTTGTAAATTGGGCTATTATTGAGCATAAAGATGGAAATATACATAAAATACATGCTTTGTGAAGCGCTCACACAAGGCATGGGGGGAGATTGAACCCAATTGGTCTCTTGCTTCTTGTCGTTCATGCTTTTACATTGTTTTTTGTGCAAAAAGGTAGAGTTCATTGTTCTTGGGGACCTTTCCGGATTCACTACGTGAGCATTCTGCGACCGATCTGCGCACCAGTGGTATCAGAGCGGAGCTGAGATCAAGAGCTTCCAATCGCTACCAATCTCGGGCAAAGGCGGAGCTCCAGGAACGATCGGGCTCTACAGTCAATCTCGTCGCGAACTATCGATACAAGCAGACTTCTGGCAATCAAGAACTCCTGTTTCTACTGTCAGATCGCGAAGGACCAAGCTGTGCAGGCAGAGGACCACGCATCCAACTCCTTCATCAAGTCGTGGAAAAATCAGAGATAAGCTTCATTATTTTTCTCATTACTTCTTTGAAAAAGCTTAAGAGGAAGCTTAAGAAGCTTAATAAGCTTCAAAATTTCACCTCGAGTCATCAGAGGAGGCCCGCGTTTTTCGCGACGTGGAAAAAAACGCCCCCCCCCCCCCACGAAATCTGACGACTGGTCATCTTAAGCTTTTTAAAGCTTAATCACTTAAGTCAAGCCAAGCTACTCAAGTCAGACAAGGCAAACAAGTCCACAAACTTCAGGTCCTGCACCTCTGAAATCAAGTTCTGCAAGTTGACAGTAATCAAGTTCTGCAAGTTCCCTAAGTTCTGCAAGTCAGCAACTCTGTAAGTCGGCTAAGTTTGCAACTCTGCAAGTCATACTAGTCAACTGGAGTCAGAACTGACTAGTGCTCAAAACTCCTAGAAGGCTTGTTCCTATGCAAAAACTCTGAACTGGAAAGTTGTTCATGGCAAGGTGTTCTACCTATCTACAGGTTCGCTGAAGTATTTTCAGCAAACGAAGACGGAAATATTGCAGATTTTCAGAAAATTGAGAAAGAAATACCCAAAAATACATAGCCTTGTAACCCCGAATTTGAGCTACGCTCATCCCGCTAACCTGATTTTGAGTGAGAAAGGTTTATTGAGTTTTACAGGATGACGACCCCACATATGGATGATCCTATGACTGAAGACGACCTACCTGAGCCTACCATGGAACAAAAGCTGGATCTAATCATGTTACAATTGGAAGAAGAGCGAAGGGCTAGGCAAGCATTGCAAGCGCAATTGACAAAACTACAAAGAGCGTCTACTGACAAAGAAGAACCTCAAGCTAAAGATTTGATTCGTCATACCATCGACGCCACTCTTGAAGCACAAACCATTCGCAAGGAATCAAAGATAAGTAAACGAAGTTTCAAATTTCGCACTTTCAATGGCATACGAGAAGGAAAGACTGTTTTATCATTCATTAGCCAGTTTGATGACTATTTCCATGAGGAAACTTATCCAGAAAAAGATAAAATCAAGTGTGTTACTAATCATCTGGTAGACAGAGCATCACTTTGGTGGACTATAGTACGCAAGAGCATAGAATGTCCTGCTACTTGGGAAGATTTCAAGAAGAAGTTCATGCAGAATTTCCTTCCACTGCAATTTCATGAGAAGGCTATCAACCAATGGGATCTACTTCAACAACGGGATCGTGAGCCTATTCCACAGTATACAAAGCGTTTTTGGAATGCACTCCTACAGCTACGCATGCTTGAAGATGTACCAGAGATGACACATAAGCGGAAGTATATGTCTGGACTTCTTGGACATTACTACGCTGAAGTGAACATGTTTAAGCCTGCTACCCTTGAAGATGCCATCTCACTAGCTCACGACACTGAAGATAAGTTACGCAGAAGAGACAGACGACCACATAAATTCCAAGCCAATGGTAATTATGGATCTAAACAATTCAATTCCAATTTTAGAAGCATTAGGGCCAAAAACACTTCAAAAATGACACTTGTAAGAAAGTGATTAAGTTGCTAATTAGTTGAGGTTTAGAAAGAATAAAACCTCTAAATTTGGTTGTCCAGATGTGATTAATGAGAGAATATTTGGTTCATTGAAGAGGTCGGCTATTAATTGCCCTCATCTTTTAATCCAGGTCAGGGGTCACCTTTTCGGCCGTTTATTGTCTTGGAACTCGAGAGATTTTGTATTTTCAAGATTTTCGTACGAACTTCGCATTTGTTTGCTCATGCGTTTTCTTTCTATACACTATTCTCTTTTACCATTCCTTTTGTTGCACTTTCTTCCTACCACTGTGAGATTCTTGCTCGGTTCATTTGCTAGAATGTCTAGCAATACTACTTCAAATAACACAGGCGCAAGCACACGTAAATACAAGCTATCTATTCAGCTAGATCCAACTTACACATCTTAGAGAAGTATACATCATCGAGTATTGATAGATGAGATTGAAGCCAACAGGTTGCGAACACAAGGAATGAAGCATATAGATTTGTGGGTGGATGGAAATATCTATCCCAGGGATCCTTCTACAGGTAAACCACCTCCTTTTTCGAATGTCCATGACTATATAAGATATGCTGGAGAAGGTTACAATGGAATGCTTGGCTATTGTATGAGGTTATACTCTGCATCTTACACATATATAGCTCAAGTGCACGAAATGAAAAAAGCACTAGAAACTACACAAACAAATATTTTAGAGTTGACAAGTCAAATTGATATTTTGAAAAATGTTAACAATTCATTGCAGGATAAGCTAACACGCTTGAGAGAAACTCCAGTAGGATTTAGAGAGAGGAAGAGACCATTAAAAAATATAACCAGCTTGTGTGTGAGAGCAAAGAAAAGGAGACTAAATCTTACAAAGAAATATGTCTCTAACATACTAGGCATAAATATCCGAGAGAATGAGGAAAGAATCAAACTTTTGAAGGAAACCATGAATAAGAAAGACATTTTGAGGATTCTTAAGTCACCAGAAAATGTGGATTTGAGAGGTCCAACTCTGAGAGAGTTAGTGAAGGATTTAAAAGGCACAGTGAAAGCAAATGAAATCGTAGAAACATGTGATACTGTGGGTATAAGTCGAAAAGGTTATCATGCTATCTCTGGATTATGGTTTAAAAATCTTAAACGCAATAGGGTAACTATATTTGGATTGCCCCGAGCCCTTGCAGTTTCGTCTGCAACAATTTCCATGAATCGCAAGATTCCACATGTTTTTGGAGATTACATTCACATCAAAAGGTCTATGTCCTATGAAAAACAAAAAAAAACAGGCAATTTTTTATTACAATGAGTTTAACAATATATGGGTTGATCTAAAAAAGGTGCAAATTGCAATGGTTCACATGTATAAAATCACAGTAGAAGAAAGTTATGGTGTTCTAAAGTTTGCCTTGAAGTTGGATGAAGCACAGATTCAAAAGGGACAGAAGATGGAAAGAATTAGCATTTGCCTCATGAACATGCCATTGGACGATGGCAATGGCAAGGGCAAAGCTCCATTGCATAAGATCCAATCCGAGATGGAGATTTGGTGGATTGGTGCAGCCCAGGTACCAATTGAAAATCATCAAATGTTGAAATAGATGTTCAACCATACAGGTATTCCAAATATCATTAAGTCTCAAAGTGAAGGCGAAATGTTGGTAGTTGATGGGGTTGGTAAATTTAATGTGGAATGGCATATGAGTGCTAATTTGAAAACTATCAAATGTATGCTTGGAATATGTAATGGTGCAAATGCAAAATATCCTTGCATTTATTACATGGAAAGTATTGGATCCAAAGATTGGAGTAGTTTACGACCAGTAAGAAGAGCCCCAAATAGAGACTCTATAGATTTGAGTAAATTTAAAAACATAGAAGACATCTGGGATCCCATTCTTTCCATCTCTCTTAAGAATGTTCATATTTGTACTTTGCATGCAGAGATTAGAATAATCGATAAGCTTCTCAGGTTGCATCTTGACTACGCATATTCCATTAAGCCATTATCTTTATCAGATGAGTGTATTGATAAATGCGAGGCATTGTTATCGAAAATGGGATTTCATGGGGGCCAAGTTCACTTGAGAAAGGATCCAATACTTTCAGGAAAAACAAGAGATATCTTGGCAAATGTCTCTATGGGAGGCTCAAAAGCAGACGATTCTTAGGAAACCATTCAGGAAGGCAGGTGAATGAGGCTTGGGAGTGTTCGAGAGAGCTATGTGAGATCACAACAAATGTTGCAAGCAGGCGGAGGCTTGCGTTTCTTAGAATGGAGGTCTGGATACACCTTGATGTTTTTCTAAAACTCCTCAGGCAACATAAGACAACATATACATATGCGGAAGAGTTCAAAAGATCAATCACAAAGCTTGACCAGAGCGCCGTTTTCATTTTGTTTTCTTCGCCTTTTGAGAGCGAGAGCGAGGGAGAGAGCGAGAGAGAGAGAGCCAAGGCTTTGTGAGAGAAGAGGAGGAAGAGACTTGCTGCCGCCGCCGCTGTCGCCGCCGCCGCCGCCACCGCCACCGTCGTTGTTCGCGAAGGAGAGGAGGAGCCCTCGTTGCAAAGAGAAGCCGCCCACGCTCACCATATCTCATTGGTGAGTCTCCCTCTCTCTTTCTTTTACTTGTTGAAGGTTTAAATCGTTCTCTTTTGTTTGTTTAGGAGAGGAAATGAAAGAGAAGGAGAGGGAGAGGGAGAGGGAGAGAGAGAGAGAGAAAGAGAGGGAGAGGGAGAGAAAGAGAGGGAGAGTGCATTCTCTCTCTCTCTCTCCCTTTTGCTTGTTTAATGTTTAAATTACTTTCTTCTTTGCTTGTTTAGGAGAGGAAACAAGAGAGTAAGAGAGAAAGAGAGGGAGAGGGAGAGGGAGAGGGAGAGGGAGAGGGAGAGGGAAAGAAAGAGAAAGAGAAATAGAGGGAGAGGGAGAGGGAGGGGGAGGAAATAGAAGAGGGAGAGAAAGAGAAAGACAGGGAGAAGGAGGGAGAGTGCATTCTCTCTCTCCCTCCCTCTCCCTTTTTCTTGTTTAATGTTTGAATCACTTTATTTTTTGCTTGTTTAGGAGAGGAAATGAGAGAGAAAGAGAGTGAGAGGGAGAGGAAGGGGAAGGAAATGAGAGAGGGATAGAAAGAGAAAGAGAGGGAGAGTGCATTGTATCTCTCCCTCTCCCTTTTGCTTGGAGGATGTTTAAATCACTTTATTTTTTGCTTGTTTAGGAAATGAGAGAGAAAGAGAGATAGAGAGGGAGAGGGACAAAAAGAGAAAGAGAGGGAGA
Organism: Lygodium microphyllum; assembly: GCF_053477565.2. Classification (NCBI taxonomy): domain Eukaryota; kingdom Viridiplantae; phylum Streptophyta; class Polypodiopsida; order Schizaeales; family Lygodiaceae; genus Lygodium; species Lygodium microphyllum. The sequence continues at coordinate 138,209,977 of NC_141157.1, forward strand.
GGGAGAGGAAGAGGGAGGGGGAGGGGAAGGAAATGAGAGAGGGAGAGAAAGAGGGAGGGGGAGGGAGAGGGAGAGGGAGAAAGAGGGAGGGAGAGGGAGAGGGAGGGGGAGGGAGGAAATGAGAGAGGGAGAGAAAGAGAACGAGAGGGAGAGGGTGAGGGTGAGAGAAAGAGAGGAAGAGAGGGAGAGGGAGAGAAAGAGAGGGAGAGGGAAGGGAAGGAAATTTAAGATAATATACGTATTGATAATGGTATGCAATGTGCTTTGCATACGGCCACGTACTTCATCAAAATGAACCCAAAATTATTGTTATAGAAGAAGAAACCCTTAAATTGAGTATAGGATAATTTCTCTCAGGTCTTATGACTATGAGTAGAATTGATTGAAATAAATTTTATTACTATAGTTATAAAATTTCATAGATGGCGCGCATTAATTTTAAAATGGATTACTTATACTCAAAGCTGAGATATAACAAAAAATTATCTACCGGGACAAACAAATCGTTGAGCATGATACAAGGTCGAGATATAACATCGGAAAATCTCTCGACTACTATATACAATGCAAGGTTTATGGTAAGCTTGCAACTTGACGTACATCTCCATAAAGCTATCCATTTAAGCCTTGTTTGCTGTAATGTAGATAAGATGACAAACGAAGAAGGTCCTATTGTTCAAGACCGCGAGTCGTATCTTAATCAGCGTGTCCCATGTCCTTGCTCTCAATGCAAGTTGGCAATTAGACGAAAACGCCGATTGTTTATAGAACACATACGACGATTTGGCGAGTTTCAATCTGAGATCATTGATCAGGCGATTGCAGACTTTCAGCAAACGGTAATTTGAAGTTAGCATTTTTCATGCATTGTACTCTCAAGCTAATTGAAAACCATACACAATAAGATTGGGTCTTGTTGGCAAATTTTGTATCCAGGGGGGTGATGTCTCGACCCAAGGGGGAGTGCACCCTTTGCGGCCAATTAGAAGAGTTCGTGGACGTGCGATGGATGGATTGCAGGAGCCAATCGACCACTCGCAAGGCCCATCTATACCATCAATGCCAGAGGAGACAGACAACCTTCCCAACTTGCCTACAATCTTGGAGCCTGAGATGGAGGCAATGATCGATGCATTGATTCCCATAGATGTTGAGACATCTGACCTGCTTAGAGAGGAAGCATCCATACCATTATATGATGGGTGCCGAGTATCTCGGTTGAAGACATTGCTTGCACTCTTAAGTGTGCAAGCAAAATACAGTTGGAGCGATACGAGTGTGACTGAGTTATTCAGGTACCTTGCACACAGACTTCATTGTTTTTTTTTTTAACAGTATTATTGCAAACATGGATGGATTTTTCAAGGGGTTTTATGATTTTTTCAGGTTATTGAAATATCATATATTGCCACCTACAAACACCATGTCTGAGTCTCGTGATGATGCGCGACATGTTTTACGGAAGCTTGGCATGGACTACAATAACATCCATGCATGTATCAACGACTGGATATTGTTTCGAGATGAATACGAGACTATGGAGACATGCCCAAAGTGTGGTGCTCACAGGTATCGACAGGACTTGCAAGGGCAGACCATCCCTCAAAAAGTCCTGAGACACTTTCCGCTCATCCCCCGCATAAACCACATGTTTTGCACGTCTGCCATGGCAAGCTTGACAACGTGGCATGTGCAGAATAGGTCCACGGATGGAGTGCAACGAATATCAGCAGATTCGCGCGCATGAAGCCACATTGACTCTACCTTCCCAGGCTTTGCGCGAGAGCCAAGGAATCTTCGGCTCGGTCTCGCCATGGATGGTGTGAACCCATTCGGTCTGCGCTCGACTTCTTACAGTGTGTGGCCTATAGTGCTTGTCAACTACAACATTCCTCCATGGCTTTCTACGAAGAAAGGACATCTCATCCTTAGCTTGCTCGTCCCGTGCCGCTACAAAGTAAAAAATATGGACGTGTATCTTTGTCCATTAGTCAATGAGCTTAAGATTTTGTGGGAGGAGGGGGTCACGGTGCAAGATATGAGCAGGCGCGATGGTCGGCGGTCAGCCAACATTCGAGCCATTCTCATGTGGACGATGCATGACTTTCCGGGATTGGGAGAGTGCTCAGGTGAGCAGACCTTTGTTCTCGCCGATAATATCTATATTTTATTTCATTCAATCAAGTATTCACTAGGTCGTGGATTGCCTTGCAGGTCTCGTTACCTCAGGTTATCATGCATGTCCATTGTGTGGGCCACAGTTAGACTCCCGAAGGTCACAAACCATGAAGAAGATGATATATCAAGGACACGCCGCTTTCTTGCTGGAGGATCATGAACTCAGGGAAGGTTTTCTTGGACGACCTCCAGCACGTATGAACGTTGCAAGCTGGTACGATCTGAAAATGGTAAACCCGGATTCACATCCAAATGGAATGCGACGGTTCTCAGTTTTCTACGAGTTGCCATATTGGACCCACTTACAGGTCAACCACTTGTTGGATCCCATGCATATTTTCAAAAATGTGGGCAGCTTGCTATGGGACCACATCACAGGAAAGAGAGACACTATAGGGTCACGGATGGATTTAAAGGAGGTAGGTAAGATGGAGGCACTTTGGCCGCAGTCGAGTGCTGAAGGGGGAGTGCAGCTTCCTCGCGCTCCCTGGGTTTTGTCTACCAAAGAAGAGCACATTGTGAAGCAAGTAATCAAGTCTATCCGCACTCCGACGGGTATGATGCGTTCTCTCAGGTCCGCATTTTCTAAAGATGACCAGATTTCTGGGCTAAAATCCCATGATTGGCATAAGATATGTCAGGTTTGTGAACAGAATGGATTTTAATTAGCGTGGACATTTTGAAATTTGAAAAGTGACCATTATTCTTAATGCTTTCTCATTTGTGGCAGTTTGTCCTACCAATCGCGATCGCAGGATGCCTACCTCCAGAAATTCCCAGGGCCATTTACAAGCTGTCGACTTTGGTGCAATGGATCTCACAGAAAGAGATTAAGACGTCCTCTATTGAATCCGCAAGGCGGGGAGCAGTTGAGACGGTCTGTCTCTTTGAGAAATACCTGCCCACTAGCATGCTCACGATACAAGTTCACCTTCTTGTGCATCTTGTGGATGAAGTGGAGATTGCTGAACCTATCCATACGCGATGGATGTTCTTCCTGGAGTGCTTCATGAAAACCCTGAAAGGCTTTGTGCGACAACGAGCTCCTCCGGAAGGTAGCATGGCGAAAGGTTGGTTGGTGTCAGAGGCGTTAGTGCATATCTCACAATGGCTACCAACGGTGGAACCAGACAATGAAATGCTATGGACGCTGAAGGACGATGACAGGCTGACTGGAGATGTGGTGGTTGAAAATGGGGTAGAAAAAAGAATGGATGCCTCAATGGAAGAGAAGGTGAATCGCTTTTGTATATTGCACCATGCCTCCATGGAGATGTGGCTCGCCAAGTACCAGATTGCAAGGCAAGATCGAGAGGAAGCGCGAGCTGAATTCCGATGCAGTACACGTCACCGACCGATTCGATATCCCAAAGGCATGGAGGAGATGCCACGGTTTATGTCAACACGATGGTTGCATGGAGCCTTGACCGCAGCATCCAGCGAAGGGACAGAGGTCTCAATGGAGGAGTGGGAGTTCTCGAGGGGATGTAGTCCAAAGGTAATGAGGGGTTTAGAATGTGTCGTATCTAAATTTGCTTGCTACATCTAATTTGAGTGTTTCAATGTGCAGTACAAAATATATAGTGCAGCATGGTCGCGCGGACGGCATTTTCGGGTGGAGCGTATTGACAAAATGCGCTCCACAATGGACTGTGGTGTCATGGCAAGGTTTGAGCAAGAGAGCCGGTGACGAGCAACGGATCCGAACACGGTTGTGGATGAGATGGAGTATTTTGGGAATTTGCAAAGTATTATTACGGTGGATTACTGTAGCTTCTCCATGATAATATTCGACGTGCAGTGGTTCAAAGTGGTACTTGGAGGAGCTGGCGCAACAGTTCGACGAGGTCCATCTGGATTTCTCGAAATAGATTCCGAAAAAAAATGGATGGATTTGCGCGACACCTTTGTGTTGCCGGCCCATTGTGAACAGGTGCAACTAGGCATTTGCTTGCTAATTGTAATACGACATGGTTTATGTCACAATGGTTTGAAGACGGTTTGTAAGTGTTTGTGAACAGGTAATCTTCTATCCAAATCCCCGACAACCTCGATGGTGGTATGTTATACCTTCAACTCCTCGAGGTGCGAGAGTATACGATCAAAGCGATGTTCCAGGCATAGATGAAGAAAATATGCAAATAGAGGGATCGAAATTACAAGGGGTGGAGGCAACCGCAAGCTTGGAGCCCGCATCGGCTAACAATGATGGAAATACAGAAGTCATAGAATTTTTTGAGAACGAGACAGACTCGTTATTTTGTGGTGACATGTCTATCGACCTTCCAGTGTATGCAGAGTTGTGTCAGGAGATTAACATGGGACCATAGAATACTTCATTCTTGGAGAATTGTATTACTCAATTCGTTGTTTAGATCTTCCATAAAGGTAGATAAGATATGCATTTTAAGAGGGATTTTTCAAAAATGATTTTATTAATGTGCTTTGTATAGTTTAAATTGATTATTCTAACATTATTTTTTATCTGTGCAGGTATCGACATTTTCAGGATGAGTCGAGGGATGAGCGATGAGGAGTTTCAGGAGATGATGGCACGTATGTCTCCAGATCAGCTCGCGAGATTCTGAGAGATAGCAGATCAGGAGCTGTCTCGTTCTTTGTCAGGGCGCTCTGCTAGATCAGCTTCAGCGCGATCAGATGCTTCAGCTTCGAGCAGACGATCTCGACGCTCGCGACTTGGGCCAGAGGGAGGGACTGCGACTGCAAGAGGATTAGGGGGGTGCTGCTGTGGAGACACGGACGCGGTGTCTCCGTCTCGTCGTTCAGCTGGAGCTCGGTCACCTCCAGGATTTGTCACGCCTGTGGGGATGTCCACTCAAGTTACTCCGGCTTTTGCGCAGCCGTCGGCAGATGTCACGCCTTTTGGTGGCACTCCTTTTGGTGGCACCCCCTCTGGTGGCACTCCTTTTGGTGGCACCCCTTTGAGTGGGACTCCGGGAGAGGGTACCCCCGTCGGTACACCGGATGTTCAGGGGTCTCCTGGATATGCCCAGGAGCGTGGACGGAGATGGAAGAGGGCCCATAAAAGGCACACTCCTAGGGATTATGGATACCTAGTGGATGGCAGGTCAGGAGCCATCATCATGAATGATGAGGGGAGGAGGGTGATGGCTCGCATGAGGGAGTTGTGCCAACAAGTTTTTCGGCACAACGTCCTGGATCATTAGAGGAACATACCAGAGGGGAGCAAGGAGTACATAGTAGCATCCTTGCACGAGGAGTTCCCGGTGCCAGCCGCAGTGGATAGATTCTCTACGGGCTGGATGATGGATTGCATCCGTGCATACATGTCACATAGATGATCCGACGCACGCAAGGCAATCAAGAGTGGGGCTCCAAAGCTAGAGTGGTTAGATGCAGACGACTGGCACCGACTGAGGGAGGAGGCTACAAATTCGCCAAGATGTTGGAGTCAGCAGCGGGAGGCGGCGAGGGCACGAATCGAGGCCAGATCGATACATCATCTTGGAGTGGCGGCCACATGACATATTTGGAGGACTTTGTAAGATTCTCTTTTGTTTTGCTTATTTGTTTTTTTGAGATATTCTTTGTACTAACAATTATGTTTCTAACAGTTAGCATTTTGTTTTATTTGCAGCACTCCATTACAAATCACGATCCGCAAGGCCTTGAGACTTGATATGCGAAGAGGCACGGTCTCAGATCATTGATCGACCGATTGTATAGACGCGGCGGCCCAGTAAGTCACTCATCTTTCTTGTCCGTAGTTACCATGAGATATTTGAATGCATTATTGTATGGTGGATTGATATGTTGTTTCTTTTTCTGCAGAATCCGTTTGATGCTCCTTTACAGCGGGAAGAGCTTTCGGGGGACGACGATTTGTAGCTCGCCCTTGGATCCTTAGAGCTCACATACCTTTAGTTTTTAGTCGCCCGATCTATATAGACATTTTCTATGTATTAGTGATATTGTTTTATGATTGTACCAATCGCATTTTATGCGATATCATGTATTTATTTCATCCATCAGTTTTATGATTTCAGTATACATTCTTTTTTGTTTGCAAACGCTTTGTATGCAGCAGTGCAGAAACTATTTTGTATGGCTCTCATACAGCACACAGTGCTATATGTGGCAGGGCAGCTTGCTGCCCTGCCACCAAAAAAAAAATCTCTGTTACCGTCGCTATTTGCATCGTAAATTTACTGCACGCGTCGCTATTGTCGTCGCTATCAGCGTCGCAAATTCTCTGTAACCGTCGCTATATGCGTTGCTATATGCGTCGCTATTTACGTCGCAAATGCGACGCATATAGCGATGGTTATAGCGACGATTCTATGGCGTCATCAATAACGACGCTTTTTGCGACGACGGGGGCAAATTTTGTTGTTTGTATTTTCGTCGCTTTAAACGTCGCTATAAGGTCTATATCTTGTAGTGTTTACATCAATTCGGTCTGCAGCTAAGGCGTAGGATGAAAACGCCAAAAAGTATCCTGCTCTAGAAGTAGAGTAACCTGGACCGTAGCCAAAAATCCTAATTGCTGCAGTCTTTTCCAAAAACATTACTTTGTGGGCATTATATTGTAATCCTAAGAAACCTAGAAGCCTTGTAATAGCTTTAATACAAAGTATCGGCCATGGTGCATCCTCTGAGAAACTACTATGAAGTACAAAAAAGGAATCAGGATCAATCCTAGCCAAGTAGTGGCCAAGTGCAATGTCTTTGGTGGTGTTACTAGCAGCTCTCGATCCTTTGCCACGCCCCAAGAAGTTATCTATATCAGCAATCTCCAACTGCAAATAAAACCCATACTGAATGAGCATGAAATGTAAACCTACCAATGTGTAAAAGCAAATTCAAAATTATCTTACCACTTGATTTTCATCGTACTCCAATTTAAATGGATTCCATAAATTAATTGATGATGCTGTCTCATTGGTGTTAGTCAATTCTTTAACATATTCAGACTCCTCTCTTCCAAAATTGGAAATCCCAAGTTCGCTTTGAATGCGATCGAAGTACTCATCAGTAATACTCAACTCTTTCTCAACTTCTTTGGCCTTTTCAAAACAAAGAGAGAGGGCCTCACCAGCATCAATATACTTATCATCTAGAGTTTCTTTATCAAGTTTCAGAATCTCTTCCTTTGATTCATTTTCTGTGTCAATTATCCCATGTGCAGCTTCAGAAGCCTCTGCAATAATTGCAAGACAATAATCTTCCCTGAGATTAAAATTTTTTTGAATATCTGACAGTAAAATGTACTCCTTGTCCTTGAAAGGTATACATGGTAGGGAAGGAAAAATATGGTGAGAACTCTCATCAGGTTGAGGGTTTGTATCTCCTTGGCTCTCCTCAATGATAGTCTCAGCTTTGAAGTGAGAAACATCCAAATTCTCAGCAATAGAAGCCTCAAAATCTGTATCTACAACCTCCTCTATTTCCTTTTCATCTACCAGATCATCTAACATGCAAAAGCTGGCAGATTTTGCTCCTTCGAACTGTTGCTCCTCAGCTTTCACAGGGTATTTGACAAGGCTGAAAACAATAAAAGCAGCAGATTTTCTCATCATCTTGCAGTTTTTGGAATGAGTGCAGCAAAATATGTCTCTTGAATAAAACCTCTCCAGAGAGTGGGCACTGCACTTTTTAGTAAATACTGACTTTTCATTTCCTGTTGACCCAATGGGAACATGGATATATTCAATTGTGCCAACTTCAACAGAAGGACCTGCAAGATTTTCAAACTCCAAAAAGTCCTCCACAATATATTTTTCACAAGATTTCAGAACTTTGTCAAGTTCCCGATCAGGATTAAACACATTTTTCACAACTCCATAGAATGAGATATCCATTCCATTCTGAAGCATAAAATCAAGTAGCCTCTCTGATGGAGTGATATCAGTGAGCTCTGATACTCCTTGACCTCTCACTACCGACGTTCGCTTCCCTGGAGATGTACTTGGCCTTCTCACACTGGTGGCAGAGGATGGAGAGGAAAAAGAATCACATGTTGATGCCCTTGAGCCTTTTGAAAGCCTCCTTCTTTTACCAGTTCCTGGAGAAACCTTGGATCCTAGGAATTCTATGGGTTCAGACATGTTTGCAACTTCTGCCGATACGGCACGATAAGAGAGAAACGAATCAGACGGATAGGCCCCCTCGCACCGTATCGGTGATTCCAGTAAGAAGCGCGAACGCCACAATGGTGGTCACACGAGCTTGGGCAGAATGAACTTGAGAGGAGAGCCGAAAGAAGACTCTGTAGAACCTCCAAAACGACGCGAAGAGAGAAAAGCGAAGAAGGCAAACAGTCGCCCTCGCGCCGTATTAGCAACACAAACAGAGCTCCCGAAAAACAGAAAAAAAACGTACGGATGAGGAACACACCCTTATGTAGGCGCAGAATTATGCCACCTGGCAGTATCCGTTGGTTTCCGACACATGGCAGTAGCCGTTGGCCAATACGTGACCGATAACCACGTGGCAAAGAAGTGGACCAGTCATTACTTGACACGTAGCACACGGACCATAAATGCAGATATGTGGCACAATCAGCGTCGGACACGTGTCCGACACATATCATGATTGACGTGGGTATATAAGTGGTGATCTTTCCTATGTGTACACTTTTCATTTCTCGAGCTCTTCCCGCCTTGCTTGCCGATACGGTGCGATACAAGACTTGCGTCTTCTCCGTTTCTTAACTCTCGCGTTGTATCGGTGGTCTTTCGGCTCCGTTCCTTATTCACTTTTAAAAAAGAGGTGTGCCGATACGGAGCGAGGGCGTCCGAACGCTATTCTCATTTATTGCATATCGCGCCGTATCAGCACTTTCGTCTCACCAATACGGACCAGGCCAATACGAAGCGAGGGCGTCCATCCGCTGGGTTCGTTTGCTCCATATCGCGCCGTATCAGCATTTCCGTCTCACCCTTGTGGCATTGCCAATACGGAGCGAGGGCGTCCATACGCAGTCTTGGTTTGCTCCATATCGCACCATATCGGCATTCTGGTGTCCAATACGGAGCGAGGGCGTTGTTCCGTTGTGCTCGTTTTGTTCATATCGCGCCGTATCGGAATTGCTCATTTCGTCCCTTTTCGCACCAATTAGCCTGTTTGATTTACTATTTCTGGAATTGTCCTTTTGGTTGTTATTTTTGCATTTCTGGATGGCAAGGACAAAGCAAACTGCAAGAAGAGTGTATCTGGATGGGAAGGACAGTGGGGGAAAAAGAAAGTTAAAATTTGATGAATCTGAGGAGGAGCCCTCTGCCAAGTTTATTGTAGCTGGTCCATCACAGGCCCTAGAGCATTTTACAACAGAAATCCCCCCTACACCTGGTGTTGGCCTTGCATCTTCTATAAATGTTTCTTCTCCTGAAGTTGAGGAAGCAAAGGGTGATTCTCGCCCTGTGAAAGACTCGTTCCCTACAATGGCACCTGAGGCTACATCTCCTGAAGCCACTGAACCTCCCAAGCCACAAAAGAGAAAGAGGAAGTCCAGGTTCTTCTATATGCAGAGATGTTTCAGTGAGATAAGGAAAGCCCAGAGGGCTACACAGCATGTCATTCCAAAAGCTGCTTTTATAAGGGTCGTTAAAGAGATCTCTGATAGATTGTCTCAAGTGGCAACTGTCTATGGTCTAAATAAGAAGTGGCAACTCTCAGCCATTCTTGCCCTGCAAGAGGCCGCAGAAGATTTTGTTATTGATTTCATGAACGACGCTTACATTGCTGCCGCCCATGCTCATAGGATCACCCTTATGAATAAAGATTTCAGCATCATCAGCAGAGTCAGGTATAGGTTTGAAAAAGTGCTGAGGCCCTTTCCTTCCAATGATCAAAAAGCCTTTGAAATCCTTAACATTCCCCCAAAATTGTCCAGGAAAGAGAAAAAGCTAAATGTTGAGGATGTTACTCACCTTTACCCTACAAGGGGTGCCACCCAGCAGGAGGCTTTCTTGAGTGAAAAAAATCAGGAGGTGCTTGAAACTGAAGACGATGTTTACAAGAGGAAAGCTGCATTACTTGCTCTTGTCAACAGCGAGAGGATGGGCAAAGTGTATGGGCAGATTCTTGTGAATGTCTCTGCGGAACCTGAGGAGGAATATCTTAGTATATCTCCCGAGGACAAGCCCATGTTGGAAAAAAGGGATGTCCAACTATCTGACTCCGTGGTTTTTTGTTGCATAAGGTAAGGTTTATATTTTATTTTTTTGCGTAAGTTAAGTCTTTTAGGTTCAAGTATATTTTGGATGAAATTTGTATTGAATAGCTTTTGCTATTGTCTACAGGGCATTGGTCTCCTCGCTCACTCTCGATATCTGAAGAACCATATACATTGTTGATCCACTTCTCTCTGTGGAACTTTTTGCAAAATCTGGTTCCAATACTTCACCATTTTTTCGTAGCTTCGATAGTGTGACAAATTACCACATCTTTTTCCCTTATGTAGAAAGGTATTTTTCTTTTTCTGTAGAGGAAAATTTATATTCATTTGCTTTCACCCTTCTACTCACCTCTTTTATGAATTTGCAGAGGGCATTGGAGTCTCATCTACATTAATTGTCTTTCAAGGGAAATTAGCTTTATGAATTCTCTCAGCGGTGTTCATGGTCAAGCATGAATGTATGTTGAAAGAAAATTACTTACTTTGATTTTATTTATAAAGAATATTTTGAACTTACAAAGCTTCCTTTTGCAGTGCTGGTAGACTCGTTTCTACATTTTTGGATACAACATACAAGGATCTTGCTGATCCTCAAAGGCCCTATACTTTTCTTCTACAAGAAGTTCCATTGCAAAGCGATGCGCATTCTTGTGGATGGAGAGTTATCTTAAACATTTGCAGAACAGTGGATTCAAAGTTGTTACAAATAGAAGGAGTGAATGTAAGTTAATTTCATTTGATGTTTGTGCAACCCTTATCATCATTTCTTTTCACTAACTTTTAATATTTATTCTTACAGTGTAAGGACTATCCTGAATCATATGTTTGGTGGATAAGGGAGAGATGCATCGAGCTGATTCTGGACAGGGCAATCACACCGTATGATCCTGACTCCCCTCTTCCTCCCAAAACTTCAATGGCCAAGGGCACAAGCAAGGGAAAGGTCAAGGGAAAGGTCAAGGGAAAGGGTAAGGACAATGGCAATGGTAAAGGCAAGGGCAAAGGCAATGGGACCACTGCTACAGAGTCTAAGAAAAAAGGAATGCCAATGCTCTCTCCTCTTAAATTTGATCCATCCCCTCTTAAGCCCCAAGAAAAGAGACTACCTGTAAAGGTGAAATTTTTTCAACAATCAAAGAAAGGCCCTGTGAGGAAAAATATCTTTGAAGAAATCGATAAAGAATGAAAATAGCAAACATAAGCATACACAAGCCTTATTATTTTGGCTTTGTACATTTTTGTGCAATTTTTGTACCTCATTGTGTAATGAAAATTTTCACTTGTAAATCGAAAGTAATGTACATTTTATTTATACACATTCGAAAGGTATCTTGCTTCCTTATGAGTTCCCATTAAAAAATATATTAAGGACAGTCTATTAAGATAAATTCCTGCCAAGTTTTCATTCTCAAGGCTCAAAACTCACAATTGTGGGAGACAAACAACTCGTACAAAAGAAAGAGCGCTCGGCTCTTTTACCAATTGTTACACCATTCACTTTGAACTTATATCTAGGGGATGTATTGTCTAGCAATTCCAAGGTATCCCTCACATCTTTCAGACTCCAATTGGAAGTAACATTCACCTTGTTTACTTCTTCATGCGGCAAAACGTGCACCGCAAGTTTATATGGTGTGTAATCTGTATCGGAATCCAAGGGAACCCAAATACCCAATCTTAGTTTGTATCTCCTGTAATCAAAGCCCAAAGCAAGAGTTTGGCGAGGGATACTGTAAGCCAAAGCCAAGGATTGAGGGCATGCACTGCACCTCAAGATATCACCCTTATGGTCGCACTCTCTAGATTTCCAATGCATCCCTATAGCATTGTCCAAATCCTCTTCCGAAAAGTTTCTACTTAGCCAGGATACCTTCGTTCTTTGTAAATTTGCTGTTTTGAAGCAAGCCACGAAGATATGGAGGGGTATAAACCATGATAAATGTATTCTTCTTGAGATCCTTCCAGCTGTCATGGACTTTTTAATATCCTGAGATATTTTGAATTTGAAACTCTGCACCGTTACCTTGTCAGGAATCTCCCAGTTTAGAGATGAAAGACTTGGCAATGGCAAATCTTCGATATTCCCATACATATCCGCTTTAGAGGGAACCACATACTGTGCATAATATATAAAAACCTTGCATTCACTATAAAAAGACAGTTTGATCGGCATAAATAATGTCTGCCAATACCTTATGAATGGCATGGAAAGTCCCACTTAGGCTTTCCACAGGTTGCCATTCAATACTTGTTGACGGAAAGATATCTACAATGACAAACCGTTTGTTAGAACTTGCATAAATGGAAAAGAATTATATACGTTATTCAACTTATAACTTACAATGTGTTTGTTGGGGAACACGTTCGTTTGGAGGCAAGTGCATATCCTTGGCCATGTAAACATGTTGCACCTTGACAAACCAGCCTTCGGGCATAATTTTGAAGGCAATGATACGCCCCTTCCAGTGATGTTTTATATCTTCTCGTTTTCTTTTTTTCACCTTATGAGAGCCCTTGCAAGATGGCAACATGGTAACCCAATCGTTTACAGCAAAGGTTTTGGGCTCAAAATTTCCATCTACTCCCTGGCTATAGACTGTGTAAGAGTGTATTAAACGAGAAGGGCACCTGGAGGAAGCCATGAAAAGAATGAAAGCGCAGAGAAAGAAGCTCAAAGAGGAGTGAATGAACTAAAAAGTAGCGCCAAGAACACAAATGAGTATGTATTGGGCGCCAAAAACAATATTGAAAGATCTCCCTACTTTCAAAAAACTCATTCTTAATTTCATCACATCTCTGTCACGTATTTTGTCAGATTTGTAAGTAAATAACATCTTTGGGACTCCAAAACATGTCAGACTTTAGGGGTTTTGGCTAAAAAAGAAGAGAGAATCACGAAATTGACTCCACTATCTCTAAAAAAGAGGAGACAAGAATACCATATTCTTGCACACGTGGCGAACTCTCTTTGCCCCTTTCCTTGATCCCGTGATTAACAAAAGTGCATTTTTTGAAGCGTTTTTGGCCCTAATGGTTTAATCCAGGTCGTTTCTCATCACCATCTTTCCGCAAGAATTGGCCTAAACCACTTGCATTACCCTCCAATGTCAATCCAAATTCTAAGCCTATTCCACAAGCAAATCCAAATGTACCCAGACTTCCAGCCATTGCAAATAATGTAACCAAAGCCAAGCCAATAGTATGGTATAAGTGTCACCAGCCAGGGCATCTCGCAGCAAATTGTCATTCAAAGAAGCCACTAGCACATATCAACTATCTTGGAGCCATGGACGAAGACGAGCATGAGGATATGCCTGATTTCACTGAAGATGAGGATGATCCTACTACTACTTCCGACACTTTACCAGGTATGCCTACTCCACATTCATTATTGACTATGAAATGTTTGGTGCATGGAAAGGAAAGAAATATCTTGCATGATGACGGTAGTACTCATGACTTTATTTCAGCAAAATTGGTAAAGGAATTGAAATTGCAGACTGTACCTACGCATTATCGCATAAAAGCTGCATTTTTAGGCACTAGGTACAATGGCACACAAGAAGTACAAGATTTAGAGATTCAAATTGGTTCATATATTGAAAGAAGAAATTTCTTAGTTGTTCCCTTACAGTCAATCGACATTATTTTAGGAATGCCTTGGAGACACTAGCATAATCCAATTATAGATTATTCAACACACACAATGAAGATTAATTTTCAAGGAAAATCTATTACATTATATGGTATGCATGCATCTAGTATTTTCCCACTGCTTTCGCATACTCAAGCAAAACGTGCATTACGAAAGAGTACTAAATCATATCTCATTTGGGTGAATGAATTGCAAGCAAAGGAAAATCATATGCACCCTAGGCATAAGGAATTTCTTGCATATTTTAAGGACTGTTTTGCAGAAGACCTACCACCAGGTTTACCACCTTCACGTCCAAAAGACCATAAGATTGATTTAATTCTTGGCACACAACCACCATGCAAAGCGCCATATAGGCACAATCAAATAGAGCAAAAAGAAATCCAGAGTCAAGTTGAAGAATTACTAAATAGAGGCTTAATTCGACCTAGCAGTTCTCCATTTGGTGCACCTGTACTCTTGGTCAAGAAAAAGAATAATACCTATCGTATGTGTATTGACTACCGAGCATTAAATAAGATAACTGTAAAGAATAGGTATCCTATACCTAGAGTTGATGACCTTATGGACAAACTGCAAGGATCTTCTATATTTAGTAAAATTGACCTTAAGTCTGGATATCATCAGGTGGGGCTAGATAGATCTGACATATTTAAGACTGCATTCAGGACACAATTTGGCCATTACGAATTCTTAGTCATGCCATTCGGATTGACTAATGCACCTGCTACTTTCAGTAGAATGATGAACCGTATCTTTCTGAAATATCAGTATTGTGTGATTGTTTTCTTTGATGATATTTTGGTGTTCAGTCAAAGTGAAAAAGAGCATTATGAGCATTTATCATTAGTTTTTCAATTACTGAAAGAAAATCAATTGTTTGCAAATCCTGAAAAGAGTGAATTCTTTAAGACGAAAATTGAGTATTTAGGTCATATTGTATCAAAACAAGGAATTAAAGTTGATCCTAAGAAAATTGATGCAATATTGCATTGGCATGTTCCTAAAAACGTGCATGAGTTACGCTCATTCCTTGGTCTTGCTAGTTTCTATAGGAAGTTTGTACGTAATTTTTCATTACTTGCTTTACTGTTAACCAAACTTCTTAAGAAAGGAATTGTTTATCAATGGACTGAAACTCAGCAGAAATCCTTTGACTTACTGAAACGTGCATTAACCAATGCCCCTATTCTACAATTGCCTGACTTTAATAGACCATTCTTTCTAATTGTGACCGATGCTAGCGGATCAGGAATAGGAGCTGTACTAATGCAAGACAATCATCCAATAGCATATTCTAGTTCTAAGCTAAAACCCTCTGAGCTAAAATATTCCACTTATGACAAAGAACTATTAGCAGTAGTACAAGCATTAAAACAGTGGAAGCACTATTTAATGGGTTCAGAATTCATGATAAAGACCGACCAGCAAAGCATTAGACATCTACTTAGCCAACCCCAAATTTCTGACCGTCATATCAAATGGGCTTCCTTCATTCAAAGTTTTCATCCTATCATTCAATACCAACCTGGAAAAGAAAATGTAGTTGCTGATGCATTGAGTAGAAGACCTGCAATTCATAATATTTCTATCATATCTTTTGATTCTTTGATTGCTATGAAAGATACATATCACCAGGATATTACTTTTCATTCTGATTGGCAAAAATTAGTTCAAAATAATTTCATTCCTGTTGATTCATTGTCATATAATGATGGATTTATGTTTTTTGAAAAGAGACTGTGTGTTACTATTCCATTCCGATCTTTTGTTTTGAATGAAATTCATTGTCCCCCATATCAAGGTCATAGAGGTATCATATCTACATTACGCATGATAACTGAAGATTTTTATTGGCCGCATATGGATGCAGATGTATCTAATTTCGTTTCTGAATGTTTGATTTATCAAAGAATAAAGAGACATCATGGTAAACAGTATGGATTACTAATGCCTTTGTCTATTCCATCTAAACCTTGGGAACATATTTCTATGGATTTCATTACTGGTTTACCAAATACTAAATCTAATCATGACATGATTTGGACAATTGTAGATAGATTTAGTAAGCAAGCATATTTCATTCCATGTAAGAAAACTTTAACAGCATCACAAGCAGCACAGTTATTTTTGAAAACTATTTTTACTAACCATGGATTTCCAAAAGTGATTATTTCAGATCGTGACTCCAGATTTTGTAATAATTTTTGGATTACACTGTTTGCAAATCTAGGCACAAAGATTGATTTCTCATCTACATTTCATCCAGAAACAAATGGACAAACAGAAGCCACAAACAGCACCATTCTAGATCTTTTACGTGCATATACTATCTCTAAACCTCAGACATGGGACACTCATTTGCATTTATTACAGTTTGCATATAACAATACACCGCACACATCTACAAAGAAAGCACCTTTTGAAGTCATTTATGGATATAGATTATCTACACCTGTTGCATCTTTGTCTAATAGAATTCAAAGTGCTGATGATATTGCTACTATGCATAACAGTATTTTTGATGAGGTTAAGGATATGATTGCTAAAGCCCAACAATCATATACCAAACAAGCCAACAAGAAAAGACAAGCCATGAATTTCAAAGTTGATGATTATGTTTGGCTTAGAATAGAAAAGCGTAGACTGCAAAGTGTAGATAGACATCCAGTTGTCAAATTAGCTCCTAGATTTTATGGACCATTTAGAATCATTCATAAGATTAATGATAATGCATGTTTGTCGGACCTAGGGTGTCTTTTTAAGAACCTCAGGGAAAAACCCTAGTTCTTTTACATTTACAAATTTATTGACCCTACAATCAGGGAAGGTAGTCAAGTGTTAGGGTATAAATGTTTCTTGGTCTTTAAATCATTTCCAAAGCATATTTTGCAGCATAGGTATTTCTAAGTTTACATTAGTTCGATTATCTTTTAGAAGGTAATATTGAGATCACCTTGGCACGATTTGTTATCCTTGTGACAATTGATTTTTCAGTCCTAAACTTTAATGCTTTGAGGTTAGGTAAATTCAATTATTCTTCCTTTTTCCTTGCAAACGAAACTCATGCCAAATAACAATCTTTTCCTTGCTAAGATATGAAGTTAGCAATGATAACTTCCTAGAGTTCAAGCAACATAAGAACCCTTTCATGAATTTAGTAGAATTGCCATCTCATTGGAAAATTCATACTACATTTCACATTAGTTTATTGAGACCATTTAGAGGCCAATTACCTGTCCACCCTGTTTATGAAAACCCACCTTTATTAGAGGAAGAGACTGAAATACTTGAACCAGAAGCCATCATAGACACTGACTACATGACCACTAGAACTGGCCGAATGTATTCTAGATACCTAGTAAAATTTAAGAACCATCCTGTAGAGGAAGCACAATGGATGCACGCTAGAGACTTAAATGTTTTCCCCACTCTGTTAGCTCCACATTTAGCTAATAGCAATTGAGGTCAATTGCTATCCCACCCCGGGGGTATGATGCTAGGAGGCATATTCCACGATGGATTCTGTGAGGTTTTACGGTGGATTCCGTAAACTTAGATGACCGGGGCTCATACACAAAGAGGATTCTTTGTGCGAGAAGTTGATGGGGACGCCTGTCCTTTTCGGGCGTTTCATTAATTTAGTGTGTACATGGGTGATTCCATAGTGGGTGATTCTGCAAAATGCATATTAAATTAATAAACGTTTATGAGTTTAGAGTGCGCACTCGTAATAAATTAAGGTTAGGATTTATTTCTAACCAGTTGATTTATTTATGTAGCTGAAGACTGCTAGGTATTCACTTTTGTCGATTTAATTGTATTATTTTACTAACGATTGTGAATGCTTCAATTGATGTGTAGAGATAGCAGCAGTGGCAGAGGAAAGCATTGGAGTCTAGCGAGTATTCGACCTTTGGATTATATTTTGATAGGCGCTACGCCTATATTTTGTTATGTCTATTGAGACATCGATTATTGATTATTATTTTGTATATGCTTATGCGCACGGATATGTTATTTCTATTTTGGACATTGAGATTGGGCATGCCAGACTCTATGGGCACCGTCCATTAGCTTTATTTTCCTATTTTTGTAGAAAGCAAACTCAAAAGCTAAAAGCTTGTCATATTTTTGTAAATTGGGCTATTATTGAGCATGAAGATGGAAATATACATAAAATACATGCTTTGTGAAGCACTCGCACAAGGCATGGGGGGAGACTGAACCCAATTGGTCTCTTGCTTCTTGTCGTTCATGCTTTTACATTGTTTTTTGTGCAAAAAGGTAGAGTTCATTGTTCTTGGGGACCTTCCGAGATTCACTACGTGAGCATTCTGTGACCGATCTACGCATCACTCTTTTACCCAATCCCTTACCTTCTCTATGGCTCGAGTTGGCTCTTCGGATGTGAGTACTCCCCTACCTTCTTTCCAACAGGTAGAGTTGTAGCACTCTCGGCTTTCAGTGCAACCTTAGCCTCCAGCCTCCTCTTCCTTTGCCTACGGCTCTTTTTTCCTGTCGAGGCTGCATTGAGGTTGCTAGAGCCTAGTAGAGATATATCAGCCTGCTTTGCCTGGGCACGGGTCATGACCTGCAATGGGATGGGCGTGGCCTCCCAATCAAGATTCTCAATGCCAAACAGTCCCAATGGGACAGATGGTACTTCAGTTGAATTTGTAGGAGGTTTTCGCTTTGGGTAATTGACGAAGAGGTGGGTGATTCCACACTCTACGCACCTTAGGTTAGCCTTGTCTCTGTTCTACTGTTCCCTTTCTAGGCAACATGATGAGACATGGTTTGGGTGTCCATAGGTCCGATTGGATCCTGCGTCTACCTCCCAAGGCCTCTACCTCGTCCCCTTTCTAACAGCATCACTAGTACTGATCGATAGTCCATGAGGACGGTGTTACCCTCTTCGTCGTGAGAGACATAAGGGTATAAGTAAGTCTCTTCCTCATTTGGCTCTTCCACGTAGTGGACTGGAGCATCACTCAGTGGATAGATCACATAGGGACCGGGCGACCTCAGTATACTTGTGGGATTTATGTCCATCCTAGGGATAGCTGGCTTCATATCGTTAGGTGCAAGAAGGGCCAATGGGGCTCCCCTTTCGAAAAGTGGTTGCGGTCTATTTGCTAGGTAAGGCTGACCATATGGTTAGGAGTGCAGAAGTCTCCTAGGCAATCTGCAGTGCATAACGTCATGATCGAACTTGCCATAGTTAGCGCAAGGTCTCGACCGAGGGTCTTGACACTCGGCTGGCAAATGATTTCCACCACAGTACACACATTGGATGTGTGGTCGTATTGGTCATCTCCACAGGTCTTGCAGCTTGACTATCTCCATCTTGACATTAGCCAAGTCATGGTTCATCTCGGTGGCCTTCCCCTTATCTTGGGATGATGGTGCAAGTCGCTCACCAGAGGTTGGTACTCTTTCCAAACCTCGCGTGCTGGTTTCTTCTGAACTGGAGTTCCTGGAGCTCCTCTTTTTCAGTTGGTCTACTTGTCGAGCTGCTTTGCGACTATCGGGATTTTAGACTGACTCTTAGATTCTTGGGTTGCTCCTAACCCTGCAAGCAATGAGTTTGCTAATGTTGCAACACTTTGCTCTGCTACGGTGTTGTCTAACAAGCGCTTCATAAGAAGTTCGCTCAGCGTTAAGTCTCCTTCTAAGGCTCTCTCGTGATCCGTTCTGTTTCGGCCGGCTAAGTTCAGCACTCGATGTACCTCACACAACTCCATGCTTTGCCTTTGGCTCCTGACCTGCTAGTCTCTATTGTACGCCGCTATGCCTTGCAATGCCTTATGGGCTAGCTTCCTCTCTTCTTCTAAGTCTACGATGATAGCATCTGATGTTCGACCATGGTGCTCATATCAGACATGCGCATCATAGCTGCTGACCAATTCCTGAATAGCCTCTGGGAAGACGCCCAAGTCGAGTTCCTCATTAGACCTAAGGTCCACACTTTCCTCCACCATGGCCGAGTTCTCGCGCTTCGCCAAGCTATCAATCGGATTGAGTGGGTTTGTCAAATCCCCTTTACTTGCACCGCTTGCTTGGTCCCACTTTGCGTGTTGATGGTTTGTCTCTGTCCGTGGGTTCTCTCCTATCTGCAGGTTCCTTGAGTGGCTTATCTGAGTGAGTTCTTTGACTTATTAAATGCAGTTCTCAAGTTATCTCCACTCCGTGCGGGTGTTCTTTCTGGTGCACGTGTGTTCAATCAGGCTTTTAGTTTTTCTTAAGTGCCCTTCAAGTACAGAAATTCAAGGTGAGTGAGACAAACAGCCTCTAAATGTCTCATGCACCCTTGGGCGCTACGTTGCCTTGCTGTTTCTTGTGGACTCAATCAGGGTTTTACGGCTCGACGGGTTACCTCTAGGTCTCTGGGTTTCTAGGTATCACAACAGCCCACTCAAACTATTAAGCGGCCATGTCTTACAATTTTGTCTACTCGGTGCACCAGAATCAGGCTTCAAACGTCATGAAGGCTTACGACAAGTTGCTTCACTGAGCTCCAATTGGGTCAGGTCAAATCTCTAAGACTGATTAGGGGCACTCACTCGACCCAACTGGTCCGAGTTGCAGGGGCCGAGTGGGTGACTCGCAAGGGCCGAATCTCGCATGTCCGAGTGCAAAAGGTTTTTTGTAGACCGAGGGCCGAGTGGAGTAACTCAGACAGCCGAGCCAGATGTTGGACCGAGGGCTGATTATCGTGTCCTGGGCCGAGTGGACACTCGGGGTGAGTGGACACTCGGGGCGAGTGGTGTTAGTTTGGTCAAAGGGCCGAGTGAAGTAACTCGGATGGGCCGAGTTGAGTAATTTGGACGGGCCAAGTCGAGTAATTCAGACTGGCCGAGTCCGAGGGCCGAGAAGGGTTTTTGGGTTGAGGTCGAAATGGGCGGGTCTGAGGGTCGAGTCTAGGACTCAACCTAATAAGGCCCGTTTGGACGGGATGAACGCGACATGACAAATGCCACACAATGATGATTTCGATCGAATCTTGCTAGTCAGGCAATCATCCCCTGCATAAACTTCTAGATCCTAGCTAAGGCACCAAGGGAAGTAATTGGCATACCTAGGGTGAGAGGTAGGCTCTCCGACGGCGTGATCGAATCGAATCTTCACGGGGGCTCTCTCTCTCTCTCTCTCTCTCTCTCTCTCTCTCTCTCTCTCTCTCTCTCTCTCTCTCTCTCTCTCTCTCTCTCTCTCTCTCTCTCTCTCTCTCTCTCTCTCTCTTTCTCTCTCTCTCTCTCTCTCTCACTACAATGGTTGCAAATGATCTCTCCCTTGGCCTCCTAACCCTTAAACCCCTTCTGGGCAGGGCTTTGTCACTCTCAATCATTCATTACCGACATTAATCATCCCAAGCTAGTTTTTTGCCATTTTTTTGCATGTTTTATGCCTTGTTTTGTCCTGTTTGCAACCGTAAACCCTACTCTTTCTCGGTTCGATTTCCTAATGCTATCCTACACTAAATGCAACGAGAATCAAAAGCAACAAACTGACATGATTTTTCCCTATTTTTCAATCATCAAACAAACTAACTAACCCAAAATACTTACTTGTTTTGAAGAACAAAACACCCAACCTTCCTACCTACCTCAAGCTCCGTTTCGAGGGAGAATCCCTTACTTCGATGCTTGATATGGGGCGTGCAAGTGCTCAAGCTTGAATCCGTGGTCCTGGCAATGGAACCAAAATGTGGGAGCTTTCGCTCAACCGCCAAGATCCATAGACTGCTTATTGCTTCAAGCATTTCAAGTGATCTCTAATGGCTACCTCTCAAATAGCCGACGCGCCCTCGATCCTAAGAGTGTAGTGAGCTTACCTTGATGCCGATATGAGTTGCCTCCTCCCTTCCACACTCCGGTAGCTCCACGATCCTAGATGCTAGCTCAAGCATACTCAAGCCTCCTCCTTCTCCAAGCTCCAACCTCCATAGCCATGCGCGCAAAAGAAGAAAAGGGAAGAGAAGAGAAGAGAAGATGATGAAGAGCTTCACCCCCTTAATCCCTCACTCCCTCTCACTCCTTCCCTCACTCTCACTCTCACTCCCTCTCTCAAGATCACACACATAAGCAAGGAGAGGAGAAGAAGAGGAGAAGAGAAGAGCTCTTGTTGGACAAACACCAAAGCATGAGCTTCCATTCACTTTTTGAACTTTATATATTCAAACCCTAAAACCCCATGGGCACCCATCATTTTTTGCATGACCGTTCATTGTGACAAGGTCCCTTTTTCTAATTCCCTCTTTTTGCTTTGTGCCTTAGGCCTATATTCGGCTATTCTTTTACAAGTGGCACAGGAGGGAGCCTAGCGCTCTTTTCCAAAAAAAATTTGAAGTTTTTTAGGCACCTTTTATTTAAAACTACTCTTTTGGCCCCGGCTTAGCTTTGGAGCCTGCCTGTGTGTCCTTGCTCCTTTTCCATCTTCTTTCTACTTTTTTCATTCATCTTTCCACCTTCTCGGCTTGGGGTTAGCACCGCCTCATGAGGGATCACCCTCTATTCAGCGGTCCCACAGTTTTGCAGAAGCGTTTCACGACACAACACAAAACGCGGAAGCGTAACACGTCATGGGCAGTGGAAGGTAACATGTAAGGTAATACGACACGGAATGAAGGTAACACGATATGTATATTATGAGGTGCAATAGAGACACGAGAATAATTACAAGAAATCCGAAAGGCTTGCCGAACAAGATTTCACGTGTAGAGGGTGGACGCTATCAATGCGTATCACACGACGCCATCATGTGGGTGAAGGAGAACTACTACCCTCATGCATACCTGTTTAGGGTTTAGGGTTACAGTGCCATAACATCTTGAAAGCCCAAAAAATTTTGTATACTCTGCCACATTCAAATATTTATTTGTATATACATAATATCTCATGCGATGTGTATTGAATTTAAATAATTGAGTAAAGTTGTTTTGTTTTGTTTCTTGAAACGCATGACTCTTAATTTTCGTTTAACGTACGAACGCGTCAAAAGTAGTAATATGTATGGATACAAGTTACGTTATTGCTTATGCACAATCGCAAGTACAGTACTACGCGTTGAATTATATTAATATATGCGGATGCATCATTCATTGTCACACTTACACAATCGCAAGTGCAATACTGCGCATTGAATTATGTTAACATATGTGAATGCGTCATTCACGTACCACACATTATCGTCACACTTATACAAACCACACATTTATTTAATAAATATTTATTTATAGGGACAAAGTAAAGTATCTTATATTCATCAAGAAAAATACATGTGATGGATGTTAGTGATAGTAGATACAAAAAGCTGATAGCCAACAAGAACTCTCAATTGTTCCTTGGCTTTTTCATCAGTGGAGAGGAGGGACCAACTTCCGATGAAAATATAAGTTTATTCTTTACTTCAAAAATGACACGCTCCCCCTTCAACTCTTTCTCTAGGAGAAGTAGATCCGACACTTCAGCGAGGTCGCCTCATGTCGCAAGCATACACATTGCTCAACCCCGCATTTGGTCAAGCAAGTAAAGAAGCTTTGACCGCTTGATTAGCACCACCTTCTCCAAGCTAGATGTCACAGGTAATTGCTCGAAAAGGTCCAAACTTGGTCAAAGCTCGAATTTTCATGATTATTTCTTGCCCTCCTAGTGAGCACTTATTATGGAAGTCCACCAAATCTGCATGCGTCGATCTGCATGTCGAGCTCCTCCTTGCCTTGATGCAAACTCATCTATATACAGTATGTCCTAAATGACAAAGTCAAATCAAAAAATATATTTAACAAGTAACCTAGAGTTATTAGAAAGCTGTGAAACTTGGGGCCAAAAAGTAGCTCCAAATGCCAGACTTCAGACAAGGCAACTGCAAGCATCATTTTTTGCCAAGATTTCATCGGTGGACTCCGGGGGACTCGACGCACCCTACCATCAAGTTTCATTGCATAAAAATATATGGTAGTTAGAAATCTCACCTTCTCCAAATTATCTTGTATCTTCATTTCCTCGTGTGTCAGGGAGGCACTTCTTTGGGCAGAGGGATCTACAAACTCCTTGGTAGAAAGCTGGGGCCGTAATCCAAACAAATCATGTTGTAGTACTTCAAATTTAGCATCGGACACAAGGTAATCTTCTTCAACCGAGGTAATATGCTCCTGTGTTGCTATGATTGCACTCATAGTATCTAAGCTTGTGCCATCATATATTTCAATCTCTGCCATTGTTGAATGCACATCCATGTAATCATAATCGATCAGGTCTTCCACTGAATCCCTAACTAGGATAGAAAACAAGTCTTTTTCCTTTATTTCCAAGTATTGCAGTACATCTGATAAAAGCAAGTATTGTACACCATCTACTTCAATGGGTGTCAAGAAGGCAAGGTTGGGTTTGTCGACTTGTGGCTGTTCTGAAGAAGATGGCACCATGAGAGCCAACCCTTGCTCTGTCACCACTCGATGTTCCTCTTCAACATTTGTGAGCTCTTGAATCGGTTCTTCTCCCATGTATGTGATAGAAATAACCTATGGAGTTGTATCTTCATCGCTCTCCTCCTTTAGGGGTGTTTCCAATGCAAGGAGGTAAATTGCCAATGCGCAATCACTCTCCAGGAGATCCAAAGGTGATGTACGTGGTGCACTTTCCATGGGAAGAGTGCATACTCTATGCAAAGGATCCACATGGGCCAGACTCCTATTCACCACTTTTAGGTTATTCTTTCCTACCTGAAATACCATGAGCTGTTCTAGAGGCACCCAAGTCATGTCGAATCCCTCGATGGAGTATGTGCATGTAGCAATGGTGCTCACAAATTCTTCCAAAACCTGAAGGGGGGGATCCAGCGATGAGAGCACACTTTCAAGGTTGAAGTTCTTAAAGAAAACCTGGAATATCTCATCACCCTGGTTGGCAAAGATAGTCTCGTGGATCCACTCATCAAAGTGTGCACGAGCATCCATCGTAGCAGGTAGGAGGGATGTGGTGGATATAAAGAGATGAAGAGAGAAAGTATGAAATGAAACAATGAAATAAGAACTAAACTAGTTCTACCTTTAAAACCTTAAGTTTTAAACCATTAAGGGTTGTTTGCATATGATATTTAGTTATGGCTTTACTTACATCTTTGTAAAGTTTACATGCATATGTAAATGTGTTGATGTGAAAAGTGTATAACAAGTGTATGATTTTGCATAAATACCATAATTTTTAAATATTGCAAGTTTGTAAGCGACAATATTCTATTGGTCAAAAAAATCTAAAAATTTACAAGTGTTGGATATTACAACTTGTGGTGTTGGGATTTTTAGGGAGACTCTACAATTTCTAAAATATGTGGAACCACACACTTTCTGCTGGTAACAGTATCCTCAGCTCAGCTTCGAATTTTCCTACCATCTAGTTTAAAATAGAAGCTAACATGTGGATGTTGTATTAACATTGTAATATTCTGGTGCATTATACTCAAGGGCCAATCATCCTCCATTTGCAACACTTGGGGCTCAGGGCCCTCACAAATGACAGTAACATCCACAGCTGCACTTTCAAGCATGTCTTGATCAAGGCACAAACATTTATACTTGATCATCCTCCATCTATGATACTTGAACACTAGGCATAAAGTTTGTCGTGCGACAAAGTACCTGTAATTGAAAAGGAAAGTTAGCCGATTCGTAAGATAATAGTCAACTAAGAGAGAAAATTTTTACCTGAAAGCCATGTCCCTTGTTGTGACTCGACACTCCACTGTGTCAGGATTGTGAGTTATTTTTTATTGCCAAGTTTTTCCTAGAATCCTTGTTACATAATCCTCTGATGTATTTTTTATGACATAAGTGCTTTTGGTATGTCTCAAACCCTTACATTCCTTGAACATGTGTGCAAAAATTGCAATCGGTATGAACTAGCTTAGATGTACATTCTTTGGCTTCATAGAATTCAATATGTCTACTAAAATTTTTGTGCTGCACGTGCAAAATGTCACTACTACACAATGGCCATTCTATGCTATTGAGATTCGATATGTGCATAGACTCAAGGGTTCCATATTCTTGACTCCCCTTGGGTAATATATACTTGGAGTCATAGAAAGTACAAACGCCTCTGCTACAAGGTGAGAATCAACATTCCTTTGTCTAAGAGCTAAAATTTTACCCTTTCAATGCTTTGATACATCTACAATTACAGATGCTTTAACCCTAAAAGCTCCCTTCATACTTGGACGCATATGTACCCAAGACGAGCAATGATACGTATCAGTGATCCAATTCCCTTCTTCATCTTTTTTGTTACGTACTTCTATCGAGAGAATGCTTGTTCTTCTCTCACACATTAGATGTAAAGAATATGCCATACAAATCAACATGGCATTAAGAGATGTTTACATTTTTGTAAACAGATATAAATATCGATATCGAAATGCATGTGGATATATACATGAACATAATGTATAGATTTAATTTCAAGACATCACTTTAATCATACCATTTACATGAAATATAATGAAAAGAATAGCACAAGAATATTCAGAGAGTTTTTCCAAAATAAATTTTATTATAATGAAGAGGAGTCTGATTTGACTCAATACATTGTATAAAATGTGGATATTATAGAGCAGTTGTTACAAGGATAGCAACCACATAGCATGCAAATCTTAATAGATGTTGGATTGACACCTGAGATATTCTAAGACTCAACACATTATGTGTTATATGGTTGATATAATACAAGAGTTTCATGGATCATTGCCAATTGGCATAGAGATCCAAATGGACACATAGGACAAAAAAAAAAAAGGATTTTTTAACCATCAACTTCTAGCAGATTCATATCATCCAACACAAAGGAATCACTCACCACATCAAAATAGTTGATGGAGAATTATATACTTCACCTAAACCTTGTACAATATCTGTATATATAAAAAAACACCTGCATGAATCTCTTTTAACAAAAATACTTGCATGAATTCCTTTTAGCAAAAAATGAATAAAATTTGGTACCATAAAATATGGTAGATTTACCTATAAATTGAGCTACAGAATCTCTGCTCTACCTTGTGTTAAGTGCTGCAATAACAATTGATCCTTAAGTTAGAACTAGCAGCGAACCCTATTGTAAAGATAGTAGAAAAGGGATACTGTAGAGAGGAAGAACGAGAGAGTTTGTGTGAGTATGCGGGAGAGAGAAAGAAATGAACACCTATCTAATCTTGCCCAAATTAATCTCTGCAAAAGATAATTTTGCAAGAGTTAATATTTACATGAAGGTATACTAAAAAAATAGTAGAAAACAGGAAACATAGAGAGAGAGAGAGAGAGAGAGAGAGAGATAAGCACTTGACCAAGCCGATATGTATTGCATGGGGAGCATGAAGCTTCTTGTACAAGGTAGAGAAGGTGGGTGTTAGGATATAGATACAAGGATGTATGGATGCAAGGGAGATGATACAAGGATATGAGTAAAATGAAGAAGAGTAGAAAGAAAGCGGTGCCTTCTTGTGGTTGTAGTCTCCTTTTTATACATCTCGGAGCTAGTGTAGAGGGCTAAAGGTTAGGGCCTAGCTGTCCGAGAATAAAGGGTTTGTACATCAGAGTCCATGTGACATGTAAGGATCTCACATGGCTATGGGAATCATGAGCGGGTATCTTTACAGGGCTATAGTAGGGATTTTACATAAAGTAGAGTTTGTACATGAGACCCATGTGAAAAGTGAGGTTCTTCACATGGCTACAGTAGAGCTGTCCTTTTCATGCCACCTGGAAAGTATGTCGGCCATTATGTTTTTGTGCCCGGGTACATGTTCATAAGTTATTTGTAGATTGTCGAACCATAATGACCATCTTAGCAATCTTTTATTGCCTATTTCATAAAGGTTTTTGGAGGATAGGAATCCTTGCATATTTTTTAGGTCTATTCTTGCTGTGAATGGGTTATGCTCTATGAAAATACGAAAGCTTTTTATGCATTTTTTTAGTGCTAAGATTTCTCGGTGGAAAGAAGGATAGTTCTGTTCTGTAGGGGTGAATATGCCAGAAGCGAATCTACAGACTTCTTCCCTTCCTTGCTTTGTTTGTGTTAGGATTCCTCCCCAGCCTGAATCTGAAGCATCTGAATAAACAATAAGGGGGTTTCCTGGTGAGGGAATGCGGAGTGGTGGTAATTGGGAGATCACTTGTTTTAAGGATTGGAATGCTGTTTCATGTTGAGATGTCCATTCAAAGTGAGTTCCCTTTTTTAGTAAGCCTGTCCATTGGGAGGTGTATTTCTGGAGGGCAGGAACATGGGAGTGGATCCAATTGAGACATCCGAGTAGTTGTTGTAGTTGCCTGACATGGGTAAGAGGGGTCTCAATATTTTCTATGATCTTTTTAACAACATGTTCCTGGAGTCTGATAGTACCATTACAGATAATTACTCCCAAGAATTCTGCTTGTGGTGTGGCAAATTCACATTTAGTGGGAGAGAGTGTCAAGCCTTCTGTTTGTAGTAGTTGGAAGAAGTCAGATAGGTCCCTTATATGATTTTTGAAAGTTTTTGAAAAGATGAGGATATCATCGATGTAGGCCACACAGCAGTGGCGAAGAGGTAGGAATATGGTATCCACCCGCTGTTGACACAGGGATGGGGCAGTTTTAATACCAAATGGGAGAACCACCCATTGGAAGTGGCCTTGGGGCACAGAAAAAGCTGTTTTGTACCTGTCAGCAGGAGTAATCTTAAACTGCCAAAACCCAGATTTTAGATCAAATTTTGAAAAAACCTGAGCACCCTGAAGCCGCTGGATGAGATCATCTTTCAAAGGCAATGGATGTTTGTTGTCAATAAGGAACTTGTTAAGGGGCTTATAATTAATAACAAGCCTTTTCTTTCCCCTTTTTTGCTCGGAATGTTTATTAACATAAAAGGCCTGACATGCCCATGGGCTTGAACTCTTTTCGATGAGACCTTGGAAAAGTAGTGTTTTGATTTTATCTTGGCAAATCCTCATGTCTTCAGGGCTCATTCCCGGGTGAGTGGCTTTGGTGGGAGTGCTTTGGGAAAGCTCGGGAAGAGATATAAAGTACTTAGTTTTGTCCCAAAACTGGAGAGGATTTTCTGAAGAATAAGTCATGATTCGATCCTTCCATTGTTGGAGTTGTGGGGCATAGAGCTGCTTTTGTTGATCAAACCATTTCTTGAATCTTAAGTCACAAGCATCTGTGCATGTAGGAGTGATGAGTGAAAGGGTTCTGGAGAAATGTTGAAGGAGAGGGACATCATAAGGTTCTCTTTTGAAGAAGAAGGAAACCTTTTGGAAGTCAAATGTTATTGGCTTGAAATGGCTCATTACATCCATGCCAATAATCATATCAAAACCTATAGATTTAATCAAGCAGACTGTAAGGGGAACTTGGAGTTCACCAATTTGACATCGTACCTTGGCTGTTTTTTGGATAGCTAGTTTTCTGTTAGAAGCCAGGGATACGCTAATCTCTTCTTCAAGAGGTTCTGCCTTGTTGGATGGAACATAATGGTCTTCACAAACTATTAAGGAAGAGCCAGTGTCTAGCAAAGCATCTAGTTGCATATGAGTATGCTTTGTAAAAGAGATACTGATGGGAATTAGTGGGAGCTGGGCTCTGCCAATAGCTGAGATATGGTGCTCCTTGGTGGCCATTATGTGGGCTTCATTTATAGGCTTTTCCTTAAGCCTTGTTAGCTCTTTCCCCTGTTGTTCTACCTGTGTCGTGAGATTCTTTAGTGCTTGGGTAATTTGGGAAAGCTCTTGGGTGATGAGGGTAAAGTTATCCTTTTCGGTGGACTGTTGTTCCATCTTGAGAGGGGGGGATCGATCCTTTTCAAGAGTAGTTGGTTCCTTAGCATCTTTGAGGATTTGTCTGAGAGTTCGGGGCTTAGGAAACATTTTGAAAAGATCAGTAGTGACGAAAGCTTCTTCTTCAAGAACATGCTTAGAACTTTCCCCATTAAGAGAAATGGTATTTCTTTCTTTAGAGAGTAATTTTGAGAAAGTGTCTTCCTTTTCTTCATCCGAGGAAGATGATGAGGAGGATTTTGGGAGGTTAGGTGAAACCAAATCATAATCAGAATGCCATTTGTAAGAAATACCTGAGGAGGGGACTCTGATAAGCCTTGCTCCAAATGGTTGTTTGCCTCCGCCATATGTGCCTTTCCTGTGTCCTTGGTAGTTTCTATGCCTGTTTCTTCTGGAGGATTCTCCAAAATCATCTTCTAATGCATTGATGGTATGAATAGTTTCTTCATCCTGGGAGGAAGCATCAGATTTCTCTGCAGAAGTATCATCAGAATCAGAGAGATAGGAGGCACTTTGCTCATAGTATTCATACCCGTCTTCAAGAGGAAGGCCAGATTGTTGGAGGGTATTGATTTTTTGTGGAAATTTACTTTTGTTAGGGCACTTATTTGCCCAATGGCCTAGTTGTCCGCAAATGAAGCAGGAGTTGGGGTTTTGGGAACGTTTGCGGAACAGCCGCTTTTTGGAGTAGAATATTTTCTTGGGCTTATGTTTTGTACGAGGGTTGGGTTTTTTGCAACTGCAGCCTTGGTGGAGGCAGCCAAAATCTTTAATATATATATTTTTCGTACAAAATTCCATGGAGGGGGACTGAGTTGTTTTTAAGAGCTTCTTTCCCTTGAGTTGAGTACAGAGATCATCTATTACTTTGCTAACCAGCTGAGTGATCATACCAAAAGAATGTTCATAAGTGATCTGTTGTTGCTCCATTTTATCAGCTACCATCTGGGGAATGGGATTAGGAAGGGAATTGACAAAGAAACTCTTGTTGTTGGCTTCATGTTCTCCATTGAAGCGATATAAGAGATGCCGCATATAGATGATATAGTCTTCTATTTTGTTAATGTTACAGAGGCGAGCCTAGTGAAAGGCTTGCACAGCATCTCGTGCCTCATCATATCTGTTACCCACCCATTCTGAGACCAAAATTTCAAAGAAAATTCCGCCAGGATTAGGGTCCTTTTGAATGGTAAACTTGGCATTAGGGTCAAGGGATTCCCACCAATAGCGGAGATCGCCGGTGAAGCCATGGGTAATATGGTTAACTGCATTTACCTGGGCAACCCCTTGATTTCTATATAATGAGCAGAAATACCCGAACATTTCATGGAAAACATCTTCAATTTCGGGTTGTGAAAGATTATCAATATTCCATAGGGAAGGTTTCCGACTTTGTTCCTTTTGGGCTTGTCCTCTTGCTTGTTGCTGGGCTCTCTCTTCATCATATTGATTGTGGGAGAACAACCTCCATCTTGTGTAGGATTTATGATAGGAGTCTCAGTGTCCTTTTCTGGACTTACTAGCTGTTTTCTTATCTTAAGTTCTCTTTGAACAGAAGGAAGATGAGTAGGATCAATACCTCGAATCATACCATAGAATTTAGTCCCTTTGTCATATTGGTCCATTTGGTCCTCTGTTTCTTGAATTGCCGCCTCATCCCAAATCAGACAAGTTGGGCCAGTCTATAGGTTCATTAAGAGCATCCCATCCAGGGGCTGGCATTGGTGGGGAAGAATGCCATCCATCAGAATTATAATTGATATGGAGCCCTTTAAGATAATGTGTGATTTCATGAGCACTTTTGGGGGTATCAGGATCAGTAATTTCTGCATAGGAAGTAGAACTGGGCATATCTGCGAGGAAGGATGCAGTATGCTGATCATATTCCATGTCTTGCCAATGGATGAGGTCAAGTCGATGGACTTCAGTTTGTTCATGGGGATGATCCTGGAAGCAGAGACCCTTTTTGTCAGGGCGAGAGGTGAGTTTGGGCCTTTGGGATTTCCACGAGCATTCTTCTGGGTCGGCAATGATTTCTCCAGAAATCCGAGAGTCTTTCCAGTGCCTATGGTGCTTTGCGGTAGTGTAGCTCTATTCTTCAGGCAGGCAGGTAGTCGGTTCTTCTTCTGAGTGGATAACCCAATCTTGTAGCTGGTCGGGGTACCATCTGGTGATGCGGGGCAAGTGAAGATGATTAGGTGGAGGAATATCTTCTGCTTCAGTATCAGCTTCATAGGATAGAAGCATTCCAGGGGAATCTTGAGAAGATGTGACCAGATGTTGTTGGTTATGGGACCATCCATGATGATTTGCTGTCATCTGGTTGCTACATCCAATAATATCTTTGCCTTTGCCCTTACTATGCATAGTATAGAGAACATCTTGGGAAGGATCTCCTTGAAAAGATTTTAATGAAAACCAGGCTGGATGTTTTTTAATATTTTGTTGGGTTTTTGAAAGGTCAAGAGAGGAGCTAGATGCAGCATGAGAAATTACATTTTTTTGTTTTTGTTGGAGAGTAATAAGAAGTTCAATATTACTGAGTTGCTGGCTAACCTGAGCTAGTTGTTCGCTAAGATTGTAGAGAGAATGGCTTTGCCAGTTTATGGCCATACACTACAAGGGAATGGGGCCATAGCGATGCCGATTAGCGACGGCGGATGTCGGCGTCGCTATATGCGTCGCAATTGGCGTCGGTATATGCGTCGCTATTTGCGTCGCATTTGCGACGCAAATAGCGATGCATATAGGGACGCCAATTGCGACGCCGCAGGGAAAAAAGCGCGGCTGAAACCAGAGCGCCGTTTTCATTTTGTTTTCTTCGTCTTTTGAGAGCGAGAGCGAGGGAGAGAGCCAAGGCTTTGTGGGAGAACAGGAGGAAGAGACTTGCCGCCGCCGCCGCCGCTGCCACCGTCGTTGTTCGTGAAGGAGAGGAGGAGCCCTCGTTGCAAAGAGAAGCCGCCCACGCTCGCAATATCTCATTGGTGAGTCTCCCTCTCTCTTTCTTTTACTTGTTGAAGGTTTAAATCGTTCTCTTTTGTTTGTTTAGGAGAGGAAATGAAAGAGAAGGAGAGGGAGAGGGAGAGAAAGAGAGGGAGAGGGAGAGAAAGAGAGGGAGAGTGCATTCTCTCTCTCCCTTTTGCTTGTTTAATGTTTAAATTACTTTCTTCTTTGCTTGTTTAGGAGAGGAAACGAGAGAGTAAGAGAGAGGGAGAGGGAGAGGGAGAGGGAGAGGGAGAGGGAAAGAAAGAGAAATAGAAATAGAGGGAGACGGAGAGGGAGAGGGAGGGGGAGGAAATAGGAGAGGGAGAGAAAGAGAAAGAGAGGGAGAAGGAGGGAGAGTGCATTCTCTCTCTCCCTCCCTCTCCCTTTTGCTTGTTTAATGTTTGAATCACTTTATTTTTTACTTGTTTAGGAGAGGAAATGAGAGAGAAAGAGAGTGAGAGGGAGAGGAAGGGAAAGGAAATGAGAGAGGGATAGAAAGAGAAAGAGAGGGAGAGTGCATTGTATCTCTCCCTCTCCCTTTTGCTTGGAGGATGTTTAAATCACTTTATTTTTTGCTTGTTTAGGAAATGAGAGAGAAAGAGAGATAGAGAGGGAGAGGCAAAAAAAAGAGAAAGAGAGGGAGAGGGAGAGGGAGAGGGAGGGGGAGGGAGGACATGAGAGAGGGAGAGAAAGAGACCGAGAGGGAGAGGGAGAGGGTGAGGGTGAGAGAAAGAGAGGAAGAGAGGGAGAGGGAGAGAAAGAGAGGGAGAGGGAAGGGAAGAAAATTTAAGATAATATACGTATTGATAATGGTATGCAATGTGCTTTGCATACGGCCACGTACTTCATCAAAATGAACCCAAAATTATTGTTATAGAAAAAGAAACCCTTAAATTGAGTATATGATAATTTCTCTCAGGTCTTATGACTATGAGTAGAATTGATTGAAATAAATTTTATTACTATAGTTATAAAATTTCATAGATGGCGCGCATTAATTTTAAAATGGATTACTTATACTCAAAGCCGAGATATAACAAAAAATTATCTACCGGGACAAACAAATCGTTGAGCATGATACAAGGCCGAGATATAACATCGGAAAATCTCTCGACTACTATATACAATGCAAGGTTTATGGTCAACTTGCAACTTGACGTACA
This sequence comes from Lygodium microphyllum, assembly GCF_053477565.2. Lineage (NCBI taxonomy): Eukaryota > Viridiplantae > Streptophyta > Polypodiopsida > Schizaeales > Lygodiaceae > Lygodium > Lygodium microphyllum. Next base: position 138,243,929 of record NC_141157.1, read on the forward strand.
TCTCCATAAAGCTATCCATTTAAGCCTTGTTTGCTGTAATGTAGATAAGATGGCAAACGAAGAAGGTCCTATTGTTCAAGACCGCGAGTCGTATCTTAATCAGCGTGTCCCATGTCCTTGCTCTCAATGCAAGTTGGCAATTAGACGAAAACGCCGATTGTCTATAGAACACGTACGACTATTTGGCGAGTTTCAATCTGAGATCATTGATCAGGCGATTGCAGACTTTCAGCAAACGGTAATTTGAAGTTAGCATTTTTCATGCATTGTACTCTCAAGCTAATTGAAAACCATACACAATAAGATTGGGTCTTGTTGGCAAATTTTGTATCCAGGGGGGTGATGTCTCGACCCAAGGGGGAGTGCACCCTTTGCGGCCAATTAGAAGAGTTCGTGGGCGTGCGATGGATGGATTGCAGGAGCCAATCGACCACTCGCAAGGCCCATCTATACCGTCAATGCCAGAGGAGACAGACAACCTTCTCGACTTGCCTACAATCTTGGAGCCTGAGATGGAGGCAATGATCGATGCATTGATTCCCATGGATGTTGAGACATCTGACCCGCTCAGAGAGGAAGCATCCATACCATTATATGATGGGTGCCGAGTATCTCGGTTGAAGACATTGCTTGCACTCTTAAGTGTGCAAGCAAAATACGGTTGGAGCGATACGAGTGTGACTGAGTTATTCAGGTACCTTGCACACAGACTTCATTTTTATTTTTTTTAAATAGTATTATTGCAAACATGGATAGATTTTTCAAGGTGTTTTATGATTTTTTCAGGTTATTGAAATATCATATATTTCCACCTGCAAACACCATGCCTGAGTCTCGTGATGATGCGCGACATGTTTTACGGAAGCTTGGCGTGGACTACAATAACATCCATGCATGTATCAACGACTGCATATTGTTTCGAGATGAATACGAGAGTATGGAGACATGCCCAAAGTGTGGTGCTCACAGGTATCGACAGGACTTGCAAGGGCAAACCATCCCTCAGAAAGTCCTCAGATACTTTCCGCTCATCCCCCGCATAAACCACATGTTTCGCACGTCTACCATGGCAAGCTTGACAACGTGGCATGTGCAGAATAGGTCCACGGATGGAGTTCAACGAATATCAGCAGATTCGCGCGCATGGAGCCACATTGACTCTACCTTCCCAGGCTTTGCGCGAGAGCCAAGGAATCTTCGGCTCGGTCTCGCCATGGATGGTGTGAACCCATTCGGTCTGCGCTCGACTTCTTACAGTGTGTGGCCTATAGTGCTTGTCAACTACAACATTCCTCCATGGCTTTCTACGAAGAAAGGACATCTCATCCTTAGCTTGCTCGTCCCGGGCCGCTACAAAGTAAAAAATATGGACGTGTATCTTCGTCCATTAGTCGATGAGCTTAAGATTTTGTGGGAGGAGGGGGTCACGGTGCAAGATATGAGCAGGCGCGATGGTCGGCGGTCAGCCAACATTCAAGCCATTCTCATGTGGACGATGCATGACTTTCCGGGATTGGGAGAGTGCTCAGGTGAGCAGACCTTTGTTCTCGCCGGTAATATCTATATTTTATTTCATTCAATCAAGTATTCACTAGGTCATGGATCGCCTTGCAGGTCTCGTTACCTCAGGTTATCATGCATGTCCATTGTGTGGGCCACAGTTAGACTCCCGAAGGTCACGAACCATGAAGAAGATGGTATACCAAGGACACGCCGCTTTCTTGCCGGAGGATCATGAACTCACGGAAGGTTTTCTTGGACGACCTCCAGCACGTATGAACGCTGCAAGCTGGTACGAGCTGAAAATGGTAAACCCGGATTCACATCCAAATGGAATGCGGTGGTTCTCAGTTTTCTACGAGTTCCCATATTGGACCCACTTACAGGTCAACCACTTGTTGGATCCCATGCATATTTTCAAAAATGTGGGCAGCTTGCTATGGGACCACATCACAGGAAAGAGAGACACTATAGGGGCACGAATGGATTTAAAGGAGGTAGGTAAGATGGAGGCGCTTTGGCCGCAGTCGAGTGCTGAAGGGGGAGTGCAGCTTCCTCGCGCTCCCTGGGTTTTGTCTACCAAAGAAGAGCGCATTGTGAAGCAAGTAATCAAGTTTATCCGCACTCCAACGGGTATGATGCGTTCTCTCAGGTCCGCATTTTCTAAAGATGACCAGATTTCTGGGCTAAAATCCCATGATTGGCATAAGATATGTCAGGTTTGTGAACAGAATGGATTTTAATTAGCGTGGACATTTTGAAATTTGAAAAGTGACCATTATTCTTAATGCTTTCTCATTTGTGGCAGTTTGTCCTACCGATCGCGATCGCGGGATGCCTAACTCCAGAAATTCGCGGGGCCATTTACAAGCTGTCGACTTTGGTGCAATGGATCTCACAGAAAGAGATTAAGACGTCCTCTATTGAATCCGCAAGGCGGGGAGCAGTTGAGACGGTCTGTCTCTTTGAGAAATACCTGCCCACTAGCATGCTCACGATACAAGTTCACCTTCTTGTGCATCTTGTGGATGAAGTGGAGATTGCTGGACCTATCCATACGCGATGGATGTTCTTCCTAGAGCGCTTCATGAAAACCCTGAAAGGCTTTGTGCGACAACGAGCTCGTCCGGAAGGTAGCATGGCGGAAGGTTGGTTGGTGTTAGAGGCGTTAGTGCATATCTCACAATGGCTACCAACGGTGGAACCAGACAATGAAATGCTATGGACGCTGAAGGACGATGACAGGCTGACTGGAGATGTGGTGGTTGGAAATGGGGTAGAAAAAAGAATGGATGCCTCAATGGAAGAGAATGTGAATCGCTTTTGTATGTTGCACCATGCCTCCATGGAGACGTGGCTCGCCAAGTACCAGATTGCAAGGCAAGATCGAGAGGAAGCACCAGCCGAATTCCGACGCAGTACGCGTCACCGACCGATTCGATATCCCGAAGGCATGGAGGAGATGCCGCGGTTTATGTCAACACGATGGTTGCATGGAGCCTTGACCGCAGCATCCAGCGAAGGGACAGAGGTCTCAATGGAGGAGTGGGAGTTCTCAAGGGGATGTAGTCCAAAGGTAATGAGGGGTTTAGAATGTGTCGTATCTAAATTTGCTTGCTACATCTAATTTGAGTGTTTCAATGTGCAGTACAAAATATATAGTGCAGCGTGGTCGCGCGGACGGCATTTTTGGGTGGAGCGTATTGACAAAATGCGCTCCACAATGGACTGTGGTGTCATGGCAAGGTTTGAGCAAGAGAGCCGACGACGAGCAACGGATCCGAACACGGTTGTGGATGAGATGGAGTATTTTGGAAATTTGCAAAGTATTATTACGGTGGATTACCGTAGCTTCTCCATGATAATATTCGACGTGCAGTGGTTCAAAGTGGTACTTGAAGGAGCTGGCGCAACAGTTCGACGAGGTCCATCTGGATTTCTCGAAATAGATTCCGAAAAAAAATGGATGGATTTGCGCGACACCTTTGTGTTGCCGGCCCATTGTGAACAGGTGCAACTAGGCATTTGCTTGCTAATTGTAATACGACATGGTTTATGTCACAATGGTTTGAAGACGGTTTGTAAGTGTTTGTGAACAGGTAATCTTCTATCCAAATCCCCGACAACCTCGATGGTGGTATGTTATACCTTCAACTCCTCGAGGTGCGAGAGTATACGATCAAAGCGATGTTCCAAGCATAGATGAAGAAAATATGCAAATAGAGGGATCGAAATTACAAGGGGTGGAGGCCACCGCAAGCTTGGAGCCTGCATCGGCTAACAATGATGGAAATACAGAAGTCGTAGAATTTTTTGAGAACGAGACAGACTCGTTGTTTTGTGGTGACATGTCTATCGACCTTCCAGTGTATGCAGAGTTGTGTCAGGAGATTAACATGGGACCATAGAATACTTCATTCTTGGAGAATTGTATTACTCAATTCGTTGTTTAGATCTTCCATAAAGGTAGATAAGATATGCATTTTAAGAGGGATTTTTCAAAAATGATTTTATTAATGTGCTTTGTATAGTTTAAATTGATTATTCTAACATTATTTTTTATCTGTGCAGGTATCGACATTTTCAGGATGAGTCGAGGGATGAGCGATGAGGAGTTTCAGGAGATGATGGCACGTATGTCTCCAGATCAGCTCGCGAGATTCTGAGAGATAGCAGATCAGGAGCTGTCTCGTTCTTCGTCAGGGCGCTCTGCTAAATCAGCTTCGGCGCGATCAGATGCTTCAGCTTCGAGTAGACGATCTCGACGCTCGCGACTTGGGCCAGAGGGAGGAACTGCGACTGTAGGAGGATCAGGGGGGTGCTGCTGTGGAGACACGGACGCGGTGTCTCCGTCTCGTCGTTCAGCTGGAGCTCGGTCACCGCCAGGATTTGTCACACCTGTGGGGACGTCCACTCCAGTTACTCCGGCTTTTGCACAGCCGTCGGCAGATGTCACGCATTTTGGTGGCACTCCTTTTGGTGGCACCCCCTCTGGTGGCACTCCTTTTGGTGGCACACTCTCTGGCGGCACCCCTTTGTGTGGCACTCCGGGAGAGGGTACCCCCGTCGGTACACCGGATGTTCAGGGGTCTCCTGGATATGCCCAGGAGCGTGGACGGAGATGGGAGAGGGCCCATACAAGGCACACTCCTAGGGATTATGGATACCTAGTGGATGGCAGGTCAGGAGCCATCATCATGAATGATGAGGGGAGGAGGGTGATGGCTCGCATGAGGGAGTTGTGTCAACAAGTTTTTCGGCACAACGTCCTGGATCATTGGAGGAACATACCGGAGGGGAGCAAGGAGTACATAGTAGCATCCTTGCACGAGGAGTTCCCGGTGCCAGCCGCAGTGGATAGATTCTCTACGGGCTAGATGATGGATTGCATGCGTGCATACATGTCACATAGATGATCAGACGCACGCAAGGCAATCAAGAGTGGGGCTCCAAAGCCCGAGTGGTTAGATACAGACGACTGGCACCGATTGAGGGAGGAGGCTACAAATTCGCCAGGACGTTGGAGTCAGCAGCGGGAGGCGGCGAGGGCACGAATCGAGGCTGGATCGGTACATCATCTTGGGAGTGGCGGCCACAGGACATATTTGGAGGACTTTGTAAGATTCTCTTTTGTTTTGCTTATTTGTTTTTTTGAGATATTCTAGGTACTGACAATCATGTTTCTAACAGTTAGCATTTTGTTTTCTTTGCAGCACTCCATTACAAATCGCTATCCGCAAGGCCTTGAGACTCGATATGCGGAGAGGCACGGTCTCAGATCATTGATCGACCGATTGTATAGACGCGGCGGCCCAGTAAGTCACTCATCTTTCTTGTCCGTAGTTACCATGAGATATTTGAATGCATTATTGTATGGTGGATTGATATGTTGTTTCTTTTTCTGCAGAATCTGTTTGATGCTCCTTTACAGCGGGAAGAGCTTTCGGGGGACGACGATTTGTAGCTCGCCCTTGGATCCTTAGAGCTCACATACCTTTAGTTTTTAGTCGCCCGATCTATGTAGACATTTTCTATGTATTAGTGATATTGTTTTATGATTGTACCAATCGCATTTTATGCGATATCATGTATTTATTTCATCCATCAGTTTTATGATTTCAGTATACATTCTTTTTGTTTGCAAACCTTTGTATGAAGCAGTGCAGAAACTATTTTGTATGGCTCTCATACAGCACACAGCCACAAAAAAAAAAATTTCTCTGTTACCGTCGCTATTTGCATCGCAAATTTACTGCATGTGTCGCTATTGCCGTCGCTATCAGCATCGCAATCGTCGCTATAACCGTCGCTATATGCGTCGCATATTGCGTCGCTATATGCGTCGCAAATACGCATATAGCGACGGTTATAGCAACGATTCTATGGCGTCATCAATAACGACGCTTTTGCGACGACGGGGGCAAATTTTGTTGTTTGTATTTTCGTCGCTTTAAACGTCGCTATAAGGTCTATATCTTGTAGTGATATCTTGCTGAGAATAATTACCCGAAGATGGAATGATGAAGGGGGCCCCAATTACTTCTGTGTCTTGAGCATAGAATGAAGTCAGTTGCGTCTGGAGGACATTTAGAGTAGATGAGGTGGACGCAGATTCTATTAGCTTTCGATAGTGAAGGCATTGTAAGCCATTTGTAGTCTTCTGGAGATCTTCATGTGTGCAGATGGGAGGCCTAGTATGAAGCTTCTGTATTGCTGGAACTGGAGGCCTTGGCAGAATCTGTTGTTGTTTTCCCTTGAGCCATAGCATAGTTGTTAGTAGCAATTTCTTTGATTGATACAGGTGTTGGAGGCAACATCTTATTCTTTTGTGTGATACTAACATCCATATCCCATTGCTCAGGGAGCTGGAGCTCGGACCAATTGATGACTTGAGGAGTCAGCCTTTCAGTAGTAGCATCTGTTTTCATGATTATGTTCTAGCCTTTATCCTTAGGATCTAGGGAAAGTCCTTCAAGAACACTAGGAAGGGCAGTATTAACCAGACGAAGGACCACTCTATACTGGATTGCTAGATGCACACTTCCTGATTTCATTTCAAGACCTTGAGTTTGGAGTTTGAGAGTCAGGATCTCAGAGAAATATGGATCATCTAGAGATATGAGAAAATTAGGGCGAAGTTCCATATAGACTGGGCCATTGGATAAGGGAGACATTATCGCACCTACTAGCATATTTTCTAAGGCTTTATGCCTAGTATCTAAGATAGCAGCTAAGGCTGTGACAGGTAGACCTTTTCGAAATAGAGGGACTAGTCCTATTGCTACATAGCCTAAATGCATGTAATTGTAACCCTTAGATTTTGCTTGTTGGGCAAATTCAGAGGGTTTTTCAAGGAGTTTGAGAAAATGACTATCTACCTGGCTATCTGAAATGGTGAAGTTACCCTTCTCGTCGACGTACATCGTAGAAGCTTTGAAAAGACGAAACTTTTCTTCATAGATCTCCGCAGGTCTAATGGCAGGAAGTTGCCACCTTGCAGCTGGTTTAGCCTCGTCTATTGATAGAGCACTGTGCGCGAGGGATTGATACTTCTTTGAGAGAGAGCGAGCAAGAGCCATAGTAATTTCAGAAATGGACGATCTCGAATTGCAAGAGAACACCGGGACTTGAGCCAAAACGCCTACGCCACCACGGCCAACAACAAACACGACAATTATGCTCGTATAGGATCTCGAATTGCAAGAGAACACGACTCCAGAACTCAGAACACTAATGGCTCTGATACCAGAATTCAGAGCGAGCGCATGGAGACACCAACACGAACGAAGAAAGCAAAACCAGACAATAGACAGAGACCACTTGCTGTAGGAGACCAAGCCAATATGTATTGCATGGGGAGCATGAAGCTTCTTGTACAAGGTAGAGAAGGTGGGTGTTAGGATATAGATACAAGGACGTATGCATGCAAAGGAGATGACAGGGTTTTAGGGTTTAGGGTCTAGCTAGGGTTTAGGGTTTTGGCGTTTTGGGGTTTTGGGGTTTTGGGCTTAGGGTTTAGGGTTTAGGGTTCAGGGTTTAGGGTTAGGGTTTAGGGTTAACGGTTTACGGTTAAGGGTTTAGGGTTAAGGGTTTAGGGTTTAGCGTTTACTCCTCACAACCGGTTTAGTGTTTAGGGTTAAGGGTTTAGGGTTTAGCGTTTACTCCTCACAACCGGTTTAGGGTTTAGGTTAGGGTTTAGGGTTTAGGTTAGGGTTTAGGGGTTAGGGTTTAGGGTTTAGGGTTTAGGGTTTAGGGTTTAGGGTTTAGGGTTTAGGGTTTAGGGTTTTAGGGTTTAGGGTTTTAGGGTTTAGGGTTTTAGGGTTTAGGGTTTAGGGTTTAGGGTTTAGGGTTTAGGGTTTAGGGTTTAGGGTTTAGGGTTTAGGGTTTAGGGTTTAGGGTTTAGGGTTTAGGGTTTAGGGTTTAGGGTTTAGGGTTTAGGGTTTAGGGTTTAGGGTTTAGGGTTTAGGGTTTAGGGTTTAGGGTTTAGGGTTTAGGGTTTAGGGTTTAGGGTTTAGGGTTTAGGGTTTAGGGTTTAGGGTTTAGGGTTTAGGGTTTAGGGTTTAGGGTTTAGGGTTTAGGGTTTAGGGTTTAGGGTTTAGGGTTTAGGGTTTAGGGTTTAGGGTTTAGGGTTTAGGGTTTAGGGTTTAGGGTTTAGGGTTTAGGGTTTAGGGTTTAGGGTTTAGGGTTTAGGGTTTAGGGTTTAGGGTTTAGGGTTTAGGGTTTAGGGTTTAGGGTTTAGGGTTTAGGGTTTAGGGTTTAGGGTTTAGGGTTTAGGGTTTAGGGTTTAGGGTTTAGGGTTTAGGGTTTAGGGTTTAGGGTTTAGGGTTTAGGGTTTAGGGTTTAGGGTTTAGGGTTTAGGGTTTAGGGTTTAGGGTTTAGGGTTTAGGGTTTAGGGTTTAGGGTTTAGGGTTTAGGGTTTAGGGTTTAGGGTTTAGGGTTTAGGGTTTAGGGTTTAGGGTTTAGGGTTTAGGGTTTAGGGTTTAGGGTTTAGGGTTTAGGGTTTAGGGTTTAGGGTTTAGGGTTTAGGGTTTAGGGTTTAGGGTTTAGGGTTTAGGGTTTAGGGTTTAGGGTTTAGGGTTTAGGGTTTAGGGTTTAGGGTTTAGGGTTTAGGGTTTAGGGTTTAGGGTTTAGGGTTTAGGGTTTAGGGTTTAGGGTTTAGGGTTTAGGGTTTAGGGTTTAGGGTTTAGGGTTTAGGGTTTAGGGTTTAGGGTTTAGGGTTTAGGGTTTAGGGTTTAGGGTTTAGGGTTTAGGGTTTAGGGTTTAGGGTTTAGGGTTTAGGGTTTAGGGTTTAGGGTTTAGGGTTTAGGGTTTAGGGTTTAGGGTTTAGGGTTTAGGGTTTAGGGTTTAGGGTTTAGGGTTTAGGGTTTAGGGTTTAGGGTTTAGGGTTTAGGGTTTAGGGTTTAGGGTTTAGGGTTTAGGGTTTAGGGTTTAGGGTTTAGGGTTTAGGGTTTAGGGTTTAGGGTTTAGGGTTTAGGGTTTAGGGTTTAGGGTTTAGGGTTTAGGGTTTAGGGTTTAGGGTTTAGGGTTTAGGGTTTAGGGTTTAGGGTTTAGGGTTTAGGGTTTAGGGTTTAGGGTTTAGGGTTTAGGGTTTAGGGTTTAGGGTTTAGGGTTTAGGGTTTAGGGTTTAGGGTTTAGGGTTTAGGGTTTAGGGTTTAGGGTTTAGGGTTTAGGGTTTAGGGTTTAGGGTTTAGGGTTTAGGGTTTAGGGTTTAGGGTTTAGGGTTTAGGGTTTAGGGTTTAGGGTTTAGGGTTTAGGGTTTAGGGTTTAGGGTTTAGGGTTTAGGGTTTAGGGTTTAGGGTTTAGGGTTTAGGGTTTAGGGTTTAGGGTTTAGGGTTTAGGGTTTAGGGTTTAGGGTTTAGGGTTTAGGGTTTAGGGTTTAGGGTTTAGGGTTTAGGGTTTAGGGTTTAGGGTTTAGGGTTTAGGGTTTAGGGTTTAGGGTTTAGGGTTTAGGGTTTAGGGTTTAGGGTTTAGGGTTTAGGGTTTAGGGTTTAGGGTTTAGGGTTTAGGGTTTAGGGTTTAGGGTTTAGGGTTTAGGGTTTAGGGTTTAGGGTTAGGGTTTAGGGTTTAGGGTTTAGGGTTTAGGGTTTAGGGTTTAGGGTTTAGGGTTTAGGGTTTAGGGTTTAGGGTTTAGGGTTTAGGGTTTAGGGTTTAGGGTTTAGGGTTTTAGGGTTTTAGGGTTTTAGGGTTTTAGGGTTTTAGGGTTTTAGGGTTTTAGGGTTTTAGGGTTTAGGGTTTAGGGTTTAGGGTTTAGGGTTTAGGGTTTAGGGTTTAGGGTTTAGGGTTTAGGGTTTAGGGTTTAGGGTTTAGGGTTTTTAGGGTTTAGGGTTTAGGGTTTAGGGTTTAGGGTTTAGGGTTTAGGGTTTAGGGTTTAGGGTTTAGGGTTTAGGGTTTAGGGTTTAGGGTTTAGGGTTTAGGGTTTAGGGTTTAGGGTTTAGGGTTTAGGGTTTAGGGTTTAGGGTTTAGGGTTTAGGGTTTAGGGTTTAGGGTTTAGGGTTTAGGGTTTAGGGTTTAGGGTTTAGGGTTTAGGGTTTAGGGTTTAGGGTTTAGGGTTTAGGGTTTAGGGTTTAGGGTTTAGGGTTTAGGGTTTAGGGTTTAGGGTTTAGGGTTTAGGGTTTAGGGTTTAGGGTTTAGGGTTTAGGGTTTAGGGTTTAGGGTTTAGGGTTTAGGGTTTAGGGTTTAGGGTTTAGGGTTTAGGGTTTAGGGTTTAGGGTTTAGGGTTTAGGGTTTAGGGTTTAGGGTTTAGGGTTTAGGGTTTAGGGTTTAGGGTTTAGGGTTTAGGGTTTAGGGTTTAGGGTTTAGGGTTTAGGGTTTAGGGTTTAGGGTTTAGGGTTTAGGGTTTAGGGTTTAGGGTTTAGGGGTTTAGGGGTTTAGGGTTTAGGGTTTAGGGTTTAGGGTTTAGGGTTTAGGGTTTAGGGTTTAGGGTTTAGGGTTTAGGGTTTAGGGGTTTAGGGTTTAGGGTTTAGGGTTTAGGGTTTAGGGTTTAGGGTTTAGGGTTTAGGGTTTAGGGTTTAGGGTTTAGGGTTTAGGGTTTAGGGTTTAGGGTTTAGGGTTTAGGGTTTAGGGTTTAGGGTTTAGGGTTTAGGGTTTAGGGTTTAGGGTTTAGGGTTTAGGGTTTTAGGGTTTAGGGTTTAGGGTTTAGGGTTTAGGGTTTAGGGTTTAGGGTTTAGGGTTTAGGGTTTAGGGTTTAGGGTTTAGGGTTTAGGGTTTAGGGTTTAGGGTTTAGGGTTTAGGGTTTAGGGTTTAGGGTTTAGGGTTTAGGGTTTAGGGTTTAGGGTTTAGGGTTTAGGGTTTAGGGTTTAGGGTTTAGGGTTTAGGGTTTAGGGTTTAGGGTTTAGGGTTTAGGGTTTAGGGTTTTAGGGTTTATGGGTTTAGGGTTTAGGGTTTAGGGTTTAGGGTTTAGGGTTTAGGGTTTAGGGTTTAGGGTTTAGGGTTTAGGGTTTAGGGTTTAGGGTTTAGGGTTTAGGGTTTAGGGTTTAGGGTTTAGGGTTTAGGGTTTAGGGTTTAGGGTTTAGGGTTTAGGGTTTAGGGTTTAGGGTTTAGGGTTTAGGGTTTAGGGTTTAGGGTTTAGGGTTTAGGGTTTAGGGTTTAGGGTTTAGGGTTTAGGGTTTAGGGTTTAGGGTTTAGGGTTTAGGGTTTAGGGTTTAGGGTTTAGGGTTTAGGGTTTAGGGTTTAGGGTTTAGGGTTTAGGGTTTAGGGTTTAGGGTTTAGGGTTTAGGGTTTAGGGTTTAGGGTTTAGGGTTTAGGGTTTAGGGTTTAGGGTTTAGGGTTTAGGGTTTAGGGTTTAGGGTTTAGGGTTTAGGGTTTAGGGTTTAGGGTTTAGGGTTTAGGGTTTAGGGTTTAGGGTTTAGGGTTTAGGGTTTAGGGTTTAGGGTTTAGGGTTTAGGGTTTAGGGTTTAGGGTTTAGGGTTTAGGGTTTAGGGTTTAGGGTTTAGGGTTTAGGGTTTAGGGTTTAGGGTTTAGGGTTTAGGGTTTAGGGTTTAGGGTTTAGGGTTTAGGGTTTAGGGTTTAGGGTTTAGGGTTTAGGGTTTAGGGTTTAGGGTTTAGGGTTTAGGGTTTAGGGTTTAGGGTTTAGGGTTTAGGGTTTAGGGTTTAGGGTTTAGGGTTTAGGGTTTAGGGTTTAGGGTTTAGGGTTTAGGGTTTAGGGTTTAGGGTTTAGGGTTTAGGGTTTAGGGTTTAGGGTTTAGGGTTTAGGGTTTAGGGTTTAGGGTTTAGGGTTTAGGGTTTAGGGTTTAGGGTTTAGGGTTTAGGGTTTAGGGTTTAGGGTTTAGGGTTTAGGGTTTAGGGTTTAGGGTTTAGGGTTTAGGGTTTAGGGTTTAGGGTTTAGGGTTTAGGGTTTAGGGTTTAGGGTTTAGGGTTTAGGGTTTAGGGTTTAGGGTTTAGGGTTTAGGGTTTAGGGTTTAGGGTTTAGGGTTTAGGGTTTAGGGTTTAGGGTTTAGGGTTTAGGGTTTAGGGTTTAGGGTTTAGGGTTTAGGGTTTAGGGTTTAGGGTTTAGGGTTTAGGGTTTAGGGTTTAGGGTTTAGGGTTTAGGGTTTAGGGTTTAGGGTTTAGGGTTTAGGGTTTAGGGTTTAGGGTTTAGGGTTTAGGGTTTAGGGTTTAGGGTTTAGGGTTTAGGGTTTAGGGTTTAGGGTTTAGGGTTTAGGGTTTAGGGTTTAGGGTTTAGGGTTTAGGGTTTAGGGTTTAGGGTTTAGGGTTTAGGGTTTAGGGTTTAGGGTTTAGGGTTTAGGGTTTAGGGTTTAGGGTTTAGGGTTTAGGGTTTAGGGTTTAGGGTTTAGGGTTTAGGGTTTAGGGTTTAGGGTTTAGGGTTTAGGGTTTAGGGTTTAGGGTTTAGGGTTTAGGGTTTAGGGTTTAGGGTTTAGGGTTTAGGGTTTAGGGTTTAGGGTTTAGGGTTTAGGGTTTAGGGTTTAGGGTTTAGGGTTTAGGGTTTAGGGTTTAGGGTTTAGGGTTTAGGGTTTAGGGTTTAGGGTTTAGGGTTTAGGGTTTAGGGTTTAGGGTTTAGGGTTTAGGGTTTAGGGTTTAGGGTTTAGGGTTTAGGGTTTAGGGTTTAGGGTTTAGGGTTTAGGGTTTAGGGTTTAGGGTTTAGGGTTTAGGGTTTAGGGTTTAGGGTTTAGGGTTTAGGGTTTAGGGTTTAGGGTTTAGGGTTTAGGGTTTAGGGTTTAGGGTTTAGGGTTTAGGGTTTAGGGTTTAGGGTTTAGGGTTTAGGGTTTAGGGTTTAGGGTTTAGGGTTTAGGGTTTAGGGTTTAGGGTTTAGGGTTTAGGGTTTAGGGTTTAGGGTTTAGGGTTTAGGGTTTAGGGTTTAGGGTTTAGGGTTTAGGGTTTAGGGTTTAGGGTTTAGGGTTTAGGGTTTAGGGTTTAGGGTTTAGGGTTTAGGGTTTAGGGTTTAGGGTTTAGGGTTTAGGGTTTAGGGTTTAGGGTTTAGGGTTTAGGGTTTAGGGTTTAGGGTTTAGGGTTTAGGGTTTAGGGTTTAGGGTTTAGGGTTTAGGGTTTAGGGTTTAGGGTTTAGGGTTTAGGGTTTAGGGTTTAGGGTTTAGGGTTTAGGGTTTAGGGTTTAGGGTTTAGGGTTTAGGGTTTAGGGTTTAGGGTTTAGGGTTTAGGGTTTAGGGTTTAGGGTTTAGGGTTTAGGGTTTAGGGTTTAGGGTTTAGGGTTTAGGGTTTAGGGTTTAGGGTTTAGGGTTTAGGGTTTAGGGTTTAGGGTTTAGGGTTTAGGGTTTAGGGTTTAGGGTTTAGGGTTTAGGGTTTAGGGTTTAGGGTTTAGGGTTTAGGGTTTAGGGTTTAGGGTTTAGGGTTTAGGGTTTAGGGTTTAGGGTTTAGGGTTTAGGGTTTAGGGTTTAGGGTTTAGGGTTTAGGGTTTAGGGTTTAGGGTTTAGGGTTTAGGGTTTAGGGTTTAGGGTTTAGGGTTTAGGGTTTAGGGTTTAGGGTTTAGGGTTTAGGGTTTAGGGTTTAGGGTTTAGGGTTTAGGGTTTAGGGTTTAGGGTTTAGGGTTTAGGGTTTAGGGTTTAGGGTTTAGGGTTTAGGGTTTAGGGTTTAGGGTTTAGGGTTTAGGGTTTAGGGTTTAGGGTTTAGGGTTTAGGGTTTAGGGTTTAGGGTTTAGGGTTTAGGGTTTAGGGTTTAGGGTTTAGGGTTTAGGGTTTAGGGTTTAGGGTTTAGGGTTTAGGGTTTAGGGTTTAGGGTTTAGGGTTTAGGGTTTAGGGTTTAGGGTTTAGGGTTTAGGGTTTAGGGTTTAGGGTTTAGGGTTTAGGGTTTAGGGTTTAGGGTTTAGGGTTTAGGGTTTAGGGTTTAGGGTTTAGGGTTTAGGGTTTAGGGTTTAGGGTTTAGGGTTTAGGGTTTAGGGTTTAGGGTTTAGGGTTTAGGGTTTAGGGTTTAGGGTTTAGGGTTTAGGGTTTAGGGTTTAGGGTTTAGGGTTTAGGGTTTAGGGTTTAGGGTTTAGGGTTTAGGGTTTAGGGTTTAGGGTTTAGGGTTTAGGGTTTAGGGTTTAGGGTTTAGGGTTTAGGGTTTAGGGTTTAGGGTTTAGGGTTTAGGGTTTAGGGTTTAGGGTTTAGGGTTTAGGGTTTAGGGTTTAGGGTTTAGGGTTTAGGGTTTAGGGTTTAGGGTTTAGGGTTTAGGGTTTAGGGTTTAGGGTTTAGGGTTTAGGGTTTAGGGTTTAGGGTTTAGGGTTTAGGGTTTAGGGTTTAGGGTTTAGGGTTTAGGGTTTAGGGTTTAGGGTTTAGGGTTTAGGGTTTAGGGTTTAGGGTTTAGGGTTTAGGGTTTAGGGTTTAGGGTTTAGGGTTTAGGGTTTAGGGTTTAGGGTTTAGGGTTTAGGGTTTAGGGTTTAGGGTTTAGGGTTTAGGGTTTAGGGTTTAGGGTTTAGGGTTTAGGGTTTAGGGTTTAGGGTTTAGGGTTTAGGGTTTAGGGTTTAGGGTTTAGGGTTTAGGGTTTAGGGTTTAGGGTTTAGGGTTTAGGGTTTAGGGTTTAGGGTTTAGGGTTTAGGGTTTAGGGTTTAGGGTTTAGGGTTTAGGGTTTAGGGTTTAGGGTTTAGGGTTTAGGGTTTAGGGTTTAGGGTTTAGGGTTTAGGGTTTAGGGTTTAGGGTTTAGGGTTTAGGGTTTAGGGTTTAGGGTTTAGGGTTTAGGGTTTAGGGTTTAGGGTTTAGGGTTTAGGGTTTAGGGTTTAGGGTTTAGGGTTTAGGGTTTAGGGTTTAGGGTTTAGGGTTTAGGGTTTAGGGTTTAGGGTTTAGGGTTTAGGGTTTAGGGTTTAGGGTTTAGGGTTTAGGGTTTAGGGTTTAGGGTTTAGGGTTTAGGGTTTAGGGTTTAGGGTTTAGGGTTTAGGGTTTAGGGTTTAGGGTTTAGGGTTTAGGGTTTAGGGTTTAGGGTTTAGGGTTTAGGGTTTAGGGTTTAGGGTTTAGGGTTTAGGGTTTAGGGTTTAGGGTTTAGGGTTTAGGGTTTAGGGTTTAGGGTTTAGGGTTTAGGGTTTAGGGTTTAGGGTTTAGGGTTTAGGGTTTAGGGTTTAGGGTTTAGGGTTTAGGGTTTAGGGTTTAGGGTTTAGGGTTTAGGGTTTAGGGTTTAGGGTTTAGGGTTTAGGGTTTAGGGTTTAGGGTTTAGGGTTTAGGGTTTAGGGTTTAGGGTTTAGGGTTTAGGGTTTAGGGTTTAGGGTTTAGGGTTTAGGGTTTAGGGTTTAGGGTTTAGGGTTTAGGGTTTAGGGTTTAGGGTTTAGGGTTTAGGGTTTAGGGTTTAGGGTTTAGGGTTTAGG